>NC_136427.1:13490000-14090000 GCF_052849685.1 Lactuca virosa | reverse complement strand
ATTACCCACGAATTGACTAAAAGTCGATCATGGTCAAAAGTGAATGGTCAAAGTCAACTTTGACAGGTCTTTACGTCACGGCCACCTATGGCCACGCCGTGACCACTCCAAGAGAAATCAGTTGGTAATCAGTCAATTCCCACGCCGGGGCAATGCCCAAAGGAGATGGACACGAAAACGTCAATCGTCACGCTATGGCAACAGGGAGCCACACCGTGGGCACTAGGCACCAACAACTTAATGGATTAAGCAGTTATGCCTGAATCCTAACAACTCAACATTTAGATCTGGACCCCCTCATGGTCTTGATGGATAAAGTTTCCAACTTTATCCATTAAGACATCTTATTAAGACAAGATCTCAAATTCTAAGTTCTGAATGACAATGCCAAGGCATGGGTTCATTCAATAAGACATGCAAGCCAACTTTCCAATCAACCCTAAGGTCCAGAAGCTAACTAATGTACTCAAAGGTTCTGGAGTTCACTCAAACTCCAAGAACAAGAAGATTTGGGACTAAAAACTCATAAAATGACCTAGAACTAGATCTAGAGAACTAATGATCAAGGTGGAACCATACTTACAAGCAACACCAAGAGTTCCTTTTTCCTTCAACCTTCACAAAAATAGAGTTCAAGCTCTCAAAACACAAATTGAGGATAGGGTTGGGATGAGGGCTCGTTTTTAGAAGGTGGAGGCTGCCAAATGAGGCAACCCTAGGAGTTAGTGTCCTTAAATATGGAACCAACCTCGAGATTAGGGTTTTAGGCCCAAAAAAGCTGCCACGCTGTGGTGAACATGACACCACGTCGTGGCCAAAAGCGAATGCTTATTTCTTCATTAATCGAGTGCCACACTGTGGCCAGGACAATTAGACAAAATAAATAGCTAAAACTTCAAAAAAGAATAGTTGGAAATAAGATGTTATAATTCTCCCCGACTTGAATCAGATTTCGCCCTTAAAATCCTCTACAGTAAACAAATCAGGGTAGTGGGTACACATCTCCTCCTTGGGTTCCCAAGTCCACTTAGAGCCCTTCCGGTCTTGCCACTGCACCTTCACTAATTCTACTACCTTGCTACGCAAGGTCTTCATATTCCTGTTGAGGATTGCTACTGGTTGCTCGATATAATTCAGGCTTTAGGCGCTCATCGAACTGAATATCATCTAAAGGTACTATCGCTGTCTCTTCTGTCACACACTTCCGCAACTGGGAAAAATGAAAGGTGCTATGAATCCGACTAAGCTTCTTTGGCAAGTCCAACCGGTAGGGCACGTTGGCTACCCTAGCTACAATTCTAAAAGGACGGATAAACCTAGGGCCCAACTTGCCCCGCTTTCTGAATTGGATAACGCCCTTTCAAGGGGACACCTTTAGGAGTACCATATCCCTGATCTGAAACTCCAACTCGGGATGACGCCGGTCCACATAACTCTTCTAACGGCTCTGGGCTATCAGTAACCTCTGTCTGACCAGCTGTATAAGCTTTGTTGTCTTGAGCATTATCTCCGTGCTCCCCATGACTCTCTGTCCAAACTCTCTCCAACATATAGGGGTCCGACACTTCCTCCCATAGAGATGCTCAAAGGGAGGCATACCAATGCTGGCATGATGATTGTTATTGTAAGAAAACTCAACCAGGGGATGGTAGGAGTCCCAACTCCCACCGGAATCTATGATGTAAGCCCTCAATATATCCTCGAGCGTTTGAATGGTCTACTTGTTCTGCCCATCTTTTTGGATGATAAGCAATACTAAAATGCAACAGAGTACGCAACTCCTCATGGAACCTCTTCCAAAATCTAGAAGTGAAACGAACATCCCGGTCTGAAATGATAGAGTTGGGTATGCCATGTCGAACAACCAACTCTCGAACATAGATCTCAACCAACTTCTCAGAAGAAGAGCTCTCATGAACGGCCAGAAAGTGGGCACTCTTCGTCAAATGATCCACAATCACCCATATGACATCAAAACCCTTTGCAGTCTTTATCATGATGAAATCCATGGTGATCTGCTCCCATTTCCATAATGAGACCTCTAAGGCCTGTAATTTTCCATGAAGGCGCTACTCAGCCTTGACCTTCGTGCAGGTCAAGCACTGCTCTACAAACAAAGCCATATCTCTTTTCATACATGGCCACCAATAACTATGTCTCAAATCACGATACATCTTCGTCACACTAGGGTGTATAGAAAATCTTGATTTGTGTGCCTAATCTATCAAAATTTACCAAGTACCACTCGAAGAAGGCACCCAAATCCTGCCATGTAGCATCAACAATCCCTGACTATCATAATCAAAAGCTGATAACTGACCGGCCACCCGCTCACTCTTGCGATTATCCTCCTTGATGACATCTGACTGTGCAACCCTAAGCATCTCCAAAACTAGAGTCACAACTATCATCCTCAAACTTACACATTGAATCGGAGTAGTAACCGCCTTGCGACTCAGTGCATCCCACACCATGTTGGCCTTACCCTAATCACTATAATGATGGATGGTTTTTGGTACAATCAATGAAAGAAATTAATCGTTTTAAATGAAAAATTTTATTACTGTTTTTGGGCCCTTACAAAGGGAAGGCAAAAGATTAAACATTCCTAGTCCATGAGGTCCAAGAAAAACATTCTAAACTGATCAAAATGTATTAGAGTCAATATCTGAAACATACAATGTTCTTGGGACCTAGGAGAGTAATAAAGTTGCGAACTTTATTCTCAACTCTCACTCAAAAGTCATTAAAATGGACCAAAAAACCAAATACACTTAGATCCAAGATGAACTGTAATAAAGCTTGGAACTTTATAACTTACAAAGGTCTAGAAGGTAGATGAAAGTTGAGATCTTCAATTACTAAGCTTCAATCATCAATATTGCGTGAAAACATTTATCCAAAACAACAAAAAACTCAAAAAATATATGAGAGAGGAGAGGGGAGGCTCAAATCTTGAAAATGGAGGCTAGGGTTTCTCCCAAGGGGTTCTAGATATGATGGAGGCTAAGAAAATACCCTAAAACATAAATCCTTACCTTTAAATACTTTGAAAACCCTAAACATTTCGTGGGATTGGGCTGCACAACATTCACCTTGTGACAACTTTCTTTTCACCTCGTGAGGACTCTCATGTCATGACACATTTCTGTCACCTCGTGAGGATGATTTTTCACCCAGTTTCACTCTAACTTCAAACAATCATAACTTCTTCGTTTCAACTCTGTTTTCAGCGTTCTTTATATGCACAAAAAGGTATTGAAGATCCCCACAACTCTATTTAATTAATTTTGACTTAAAGCACACCAAGATAAAATCCTTAATTCATGAAAAAAGTATGATACATCACTTTTTCATTTTACCCCTTGACTCCAAGACATAAACCAAGGGCCTAGATAACATAACCAATATTATCAACATCCAATAGGGTCTAAAACCTATTCCCTTGAAGACCAAGGAATTTACTTGATCCATTTATTGTCCATAATCCCGAAATAAGGACTTATCGAAACAGGATATTACAATTTTCTTGGATTTGGTTGATGTTCACAATTGATAACCCCTTTCCGGGCTTGATGGCAGGAAGGGAAAGGAAGTGTGACACCTCTTTGTTGTAGCTTGTGGTTTTGGCCTTTAAGAACTTAGTGCCCCAAGTGTGACACCTCAAATGGTTCACAACACACCTTGGACAAAGAATGACTTTTGAGAGAGTTTCTTGCACACAAATCGCCTCATATGAACTCATAGAACACTAGGGTGCGATTTTGGATGCTAAGGGGCTCCTTATATAGCGTGACAAGATTAGGGTTACATCCATGCAAACCCTAATGCCCATGACCTTTCATATTACTTAGGATCCATGGGTTAAACCTCCATGGACTATCCATGGACTACCATATTGGTTTAGCCCATCCTAAATAACCATTGGCCCACACTATAAGAATCATTGATTTACTTAATCAGTCCCCGTATATTTAATTAGTCTCTTTTGATCACTAAATTAATTCCAAATTAAATCTTGATCAATACTAATTAAATCATATGATTTCATATTAATATATTAGAACTTATAATATATTAATAAATCATAAATAACCTTTTCTCAAAAGTCCATACTATCAAATTTTCGTGGTGAAATGCAACCCAAATGGACCATGCTACTCTCGGGTCAAGTACATACCAATTATAGTTATGGTCTTAGACACCTAATCCAACAGTCTCCTACTTGGATAAGTCTAATAACTATTATTGCAAGTACGACTCCAAATCCCGACTAACAATCGTAGCTCTTAAAAGCCGCTGTCGTGACCTAGTTAACGATGCGTCCATTAGATAAGAGATCATATATTCCTCCATTCTACAAGATATCATATGGACTGATACATGGATTATAATCATTCTCTCTGTCTGTGACATCCCCATTTTCACGGCCAGAAAAGGCCGATTTTGTTTATGCTTTATAAAAATCAGAGTACCTCTTTTAATAAAAATGTTGCGGAATTTGTTCCCAGTAAAACATGATAAATACGTTATCAAAGCATTTCCGAAGAAAAGTATTTTTATTCATTTTAAAACATTTGGGATGTCATCGTCAATACAGAAACATAAGCATAAACAAAACTTACATTCATTATCACTAGTGATTTATATCTCCTTAATCTCTCAGTGTAATGTGACTTCATATCAACACCTGTGATATAAATAAACTGAGTGGGTCAGGTTGGGAAACCTGGTGAGTACATAGGGTCTTCAACCCACAATAAATAAGTTTATTAACTTTATCAAACCAAACAAACCCGATTACCCGTTCCTGTTATCCTCACTTTACGTCCCTAAAACATCTAACATAAGGGACCTAGTCTAAGGGACTTTCATCGGTGTGACAACACATGCTTCGGGGGTTCCTCAACAATTCATGTCAAATAAGGCAACCATGTGGGGGATGGAGTACTGCTGGTGAGCATACAGTTCAAATAAACACACAGTTCAAATAAACACCTACAGGTTGCGAGCCTGCTAGCGTTCCACTAGACTATCTAGAATAGTCCGTGGTCGTCATCTATACTCAGCTAGATGACTGGATCATCAATAACATCTATAACGAGGTCTCTCTTTATTTTATTTGGTCACACAACAACTATTACATCTACCTATGTTTTACCCAACACATTTTGTAGATATAAAATACATATACAGTTTAAATCATTTAAAACATGTATAAAATCGTTCATCCAGCATAGATAGCAAGTATACAGATAATATGCACACACAGCACGTAATTTATATAAAATACTTCATATCTATGTGTAAGCTGAAAGTAACTATGCACTCATTTGGTAAGGTGGTGATTCCGAACTCGGACAGCGCTTCGCTTCTTAAAAAAATAATTTCCTTTGATGAAACCTAGTATTATTACCACTAGAGTTTAGTCTATTATTCGCCGAGACTAATTAATAGTCTAGCTATTATTACTATTATATAAGCGTTAAACAATACTTATATAACCTATAATAATAGCCCAAGTACTTATTATAAGTTCCTAATAACGTTACTATAATTAAATAAAAGCTATATTAAAAATAGCGTAGGCGTAGCTCACTTACAGCGAATTTTATAGAAAACCGGGCTTTGCTTGGAGCAGCGTTCCTGAGCTAAAAATCTCTTCTTCTCGGAGCCGTCGAGCACTCCAGGGCTTCCGCCTCGTGCTAGGGAGGTTTCCTAGGCTTTCGGGGGATTTCGGGGGCTAGAGAGAAGTTCTAGAGAGAGAGTAAAGAGAAGAAAGAATGGGAAAGGTGTGAAGAAAATGAGGGTGGGAGAAGTTCTATTTATAGGGTGAAAAATGGCTGAACTTGGTGCCACATGTCACAATCTAGTGGCAAGACTTGGGGAGAAAGCAATGGCCAAGATTGTGCCACATCACTCATTTTCGCACAACACACTTCCGACTTCTAAAATCCTTAACTTTCACATACGACCTCCGTTTTTGACGTGCTTTATATCCACACATAGGTAAAAATAAGATCTACAACTTTCATTTTGACTCCGTCGGCTAATTCTCGACCGATCTTAAATTTAACATTACGAGGAGATTATACTATTAAATGTCCGCGTAAAATTCATAACTTCTACATACAGACTCTGTTTTCGTCTGTCTTTTTACCGTTGAGTTCCTATTAATGAGATATTCAATTCACATTTAGGTCGCGTAGGCCAAAAACCGCTCGATCTAAAATTCGAGTTTCGGGCTGTGCACTGCTAAGCCAAATCTTAGAAAATTCATAACTTCCTCATACGAAGTCAGATTTGGGCGTTCTTTTTTTGTATGTTCTCGGTTTAAAGTATACTACAAATTTTGTTTAGATTTCTAAGGCTAAAAAGTCCTCCATCATAAATTCACTATTTACGTCTCCCGGTGTCGTGTCGGTTTTGCCGTAAAACTTCGACGGACCATAACTTCTTCGTTATAACTCAGATTTCAACGTTCTTTATATGTACGGAACCCTTGAGACGTATTCTACAACTTGGTTAATATTATTTATTCTAAATAATATTTTGTCAAAAAGTCATTTTCGACCCCTATTATCTCTAAATTGACTAGCCCGGATCTACGGGCGTTACACTGTCTATATGTTGTTTCCTGATTTCCGATTTATGGCAAATGACTGATTAAACACATCAAATTAGTCCAGGCTCGACCGAGTGCTTAGGGTTGTCATCACTAAATCATTGAGGGGCCCACAAATATGACTTTTATCCCTATAAGGGTAAAAGGAATGGATAAAGTTCGACTCAAATGTTTGCTTGTACTTACTCATCAAATCACACACAATAATATGTTTTATAACACCAAGTTACTGGTGCATTTACATATGTCAATGTGCAACCGACTTGTAAATTACAACTCATATGTCTTGGTTTCAAGAATATAAGATATCATCGTCTCATGATCACTCGTGATAAAATCCATGAAGTGATTCAAATGAGAGTGTGTTTAATCCAATAATCAAATCTTATTCCAAAAGTACTCATGAACACTGCAAGCAAACTTGTGCTATGTCTAAACGCCTTTAGACAACCTACAGACCCATTCATGACAATCTTGCCTCAATACCTACTTCCAAAGTATGATCGACTAGTTATTCGGGAAGTCAAAACATGCAAAGTAAAACACAAGAATAATAAAATCCAATATGGTCTTAGAACTTATGAATGTAAATAAAACACCTTTTATTTAATCACCATATTGATTACACGTTATTCATTGTATAATGTTTCGATTAATCAACTTAATACTTGAATTAAAGCGATAGTTATCCCATGCTCCAAGCATGCACACTATGTTTGCCTATGGTCCTTTCTTTGTGAAATAGATCAATTGACAACATTTCAATGATGCTCATTTCACAATTCCAAATCCTTATCGTAAATGTAAGAATACCAAATTCTTGCCATTCACTGTAATCTGTTAGATTCTAAACTTATATGCAATGATCCTCTTGTAACGACTATGCACAAAAGTCATAGAGACTTGGCAACAGACATTACAAAGTATTCCAATGGAGAGAAATTCAATGGAAACGAAGTCTCCCATTCAAAGTACATTCCTTTGAACATCCTTCTTGCATTAAGTTTTCTAATCTTACACATATTTAAAAAATAACTTCCACTTATGGAAACATTTCCATATTCCCATTTTGACATTCACTTCCGAACAAGAGTTGCCTCTTTTCAGAATATGTCAATATGGTCCTTCCAAAATTTACACTATACTTCCAACTGTCCATGAGCAACCAATCTTTGGTAAACCTCAGATTGTACTCGACAAGTGTTTAACCATCTTAGTCATATCTCGTTCTAGTACCTTTTCCCTCTTAATGCCCTAGACATTTGGAAAATTAGAACAGATTAATATTATAGCATATGTAATCGAACCTATATCCGAAGCATATGAAATACGATTTATAATGTCTCACATAAATACAAGATACTTTACCAGTCTCTTGCTATAACACTTCCATATATAGAATTTACTTATGTCAAATCTTTTCAACAAGACATATATATATATATATATATATATATATATATATATATATATATATATATATATATATATAGGGTTATGATTAAATGTGAATTGTATATGTTGTGTGAGTGTATGTCAAGTTATTGACCATTAGATTAGATTTGTAAATGGATAAGATTATGTGTTGTATCATAGTTATAATTGAACACAATACATATAAACATTTCCTTTTAATAAAAGAAAATTAAAAATAATAATTATAAATGCATAATTTACATTTTTACTCATTCCAATAAGGAAATTGAGAAAATTAAGGAGAACATAATAATCTTATTCAAAAAGAATATTCTGTTATCAAAATCAACTATAATTATCTGGATATTTAAGAATTGATAATATATGAATCATATTGAAGAGTCAAAGAATTCTTCCAATAAACAGAGAAAAAGGTCGATGATAAAAGAACATGAAGAAGAATACGAGTATATTCTTAAAGAATGCGGGTTAATTTTAAAGAATCTTTTGAGAATTAAAGATTATTAAATAGTATCACTGTATATATTCTCAATAATAACAATTTCAACCAAAAGTAAAATATTCTTAAAGAATACACACATACATATTATATAATAACATATCAATTTGTTTATTATACGATGTGAACACATTCAAATCTAGTTTCCAGTTCATTCTCCATATTTTTAATTCTTAAAGAATACAACTTCATTCAAGATATCTTATTAGAATTAACATTCTAAAAGAATACGAAAGTATTTTATAACACACAAGAATATATACAAATTTTGACGAATATACACAACATTCTATCCTACATTCTTTAAGAAATTGTTTGTAATATATATTACATTCTTTGTTTAATATATAACATTCTTCAAAAATATATACAATAAACTATATTATATAATATATTCTCTAAGAATCTTTTGTCAAAATGTCAAACTAAAATATACAAACCCTGCATTCTTCTTCACTGTTCATCATTTTTTTATCACTTATGTGCATCTTTGACCAGCCAACACTGCATACAACATTCTTGAACCATCAAACTTTTTTTTTCAGCCATTCATTCTTAAAGAAATTGCTACTTTCAATATTTCATTCTTAAAGAATACATTTATCATACACTAGTTTCAGTCTTTCATTCTTAAAGAATAAAAAAACCTTTGTTCATCGTTGACCAGTGAACACAACCTGTAAATCTGATTTATAGATCATATTAGCCACAATTAGTCAAATACCAAATGAAAATAAACAATTAACAAAACTAAATTTAGATAAAGTTAAATACTAAATGAAATTGAACATTTTCTTACAAGGTTTAATAAGTGGATATGTTTGGAAGAAAAAATATAATGGAAAAGAAAGAGTATCCATGGGTTTTTATGATTGTATCAAGCAACAAAACTAGGAGAGTACAACAACAGCAGTATGCACTGCAAACATCAAGGAAAAACATGAGAAAATGCTATAGGAATTACTTGGCAGCCAAACATATATATAAGTTGTTTAGTATGCACCTAGATAAGCACCAAAGGATCGTAAACGAAGTGTAGGTTCTGAATTAACAAATGGAAATAACATCAAGAGGAACTAGTAAACCAATGAGTTACCTTGATCCTGAAAATGAATTAGAGTGCGTACTTTGATGCTTTGTAAAAAAGTGTAACATCCCAAAAATACAGGCCAAAAATTTTGTTTTTAATTAAGTTATTACATAAAACCATCAGTATAAAAATGCTCGTAATAATATCTCATATCAAAACCAGATTGTCAATAATCAATATATAGAATCATAAAACCATATCAGAGTGTAATCCCAAGCATCTCGTGTGCGGAAAACATGGTGTGATGCGCTGCGATCGAGCCGACTCCTTTCCTTTGAAAACAAAGTACCTGAAACCAAAAACTGAAACTGTAAGCACGAAGCTTAGTAAGCTCCCCAAAACAACCACATACCATACAATAACATATAAAACACATACTGGCCCTTGCCCACTGCATCGGACCAAAGTACGGAACTGACTAGGGCCTCGCCTACTGCATTGGACCGAAGTCCGGAACTAACTAGGGCCTTGCCCACTGCATCGGACCGAAGTCCGGAACTAACTAGGGCCTCACCCTCTGCATCGGACCGAAGTCCAGAACTAACAAGGGCCTCACCCTCTGCATCGGACCGGAGTCCGGAACTGACTGATCATAGCATAACATAATCATAACATATAACAATAACATATATACTGTATACTGCATACTGCATCGGACCGCAGCCCGGAACACATAACACATATACATGCATGAATCACAAAGACATCAAGCATACTGAACTACTGCTATCTAAACGGTCCGACATTGTGGCCGTAGACCCGTTCCTACTGGAAGGAAACTCACCTCACACTCCTGAAGTCCCGTAGACTCAACCCCACATTGTTGAAGTCCCGCAGACTCAACCCCAGCTGCTGGATGACAGATTCCCGAACTGTCAATATAAAAACATCACCCAATTAATAATTGGGTTCCAACACATAACCATAAATACATACTTGGGGTAAATACTACTTTACCCCTAACTTAGCTTTATTCAAGCCCATGGCCCAATCCAAAGGCCCAAAAGTCAAGTATGAGTCAAAGCCCAACACATGGCCCAATTTTCCAAATTGGGCCCAAACCTTTACAAGTCTTACCATAAGGCCCAACCATTTAGTCCAGTCCAACATTTGACATTCTAATGGCCCAATATCACATAATCATGAAGGCCCAATTATGGCCCATCTATGGCCCAATTTTCCAAATTGGGCCCAACTCCTCATATGGGCCTTGCCTCAAAGCCCATTAATTATTCTAGTCCATTTGCTTGATCTTGGATGGCCCATTAATAACCCAATCATCAAGGCCCAATAAAAGGCCCATCAATAAACCTAAGTGAAATTAGGGTTTTCACATAAAATAACAATTAGGGTTAAGTGTTTCTCACTTAACCCATTAAGGACTCAATCCATTAAGTCCCTAACTTTACTAAATAAGTCATATGGTGTGATTGGGCTTAATACACAATTCCATACCAATGACCCAAATGTGGGTCCCGATAAGTCCAAGCCCATAATCTCAAAATTAGAGTTTTCACATGAAATGATGATTAAGGTTCAGTGTTTCTTACTTAACCCATTAAGGACTGAATCCATTAAGTCCATTATGCCTTAAGCTAGTTTGCTAATGATTATTAATTATTATTTTAGATTTAATAATTAATTCCTGTGTGTGTCCCAAGCAATTTCCACAATTAAGGTTTTATGCCCTTAGGGTTTTCCAACCCAATACTAGCCCATTAGTCCATTGGTTGGGCTTTTAGGTCACATTGGGCCTTATTGGCCCATTAGGGTTCCTTTGGGCCCACTAGGGCTTCTTTGGGCCCACTAGGGCTTCTTTGGGCCCATTAGGGTTTCATTGATTCCATATTGTCCAAACATCCCCCAAACAAGGTCCAAACGCAATCAAGCACACCGCCACCCGGCACGGCGGCAACCACCACCCTAAGGTGGTGGAATTTACTTTCATTATTCCATTTTACAATTTACAAAGAAAATACTAAAAATAAACGCACACACACACACACACTACACTAAGCAAAGTAAACACACACACACCTACCTAATGGTGGCCGACGGTGGCGCATGCGACGGCCACCACCCTATGGTGGTGGTGATGCCTTTTCTTGCTTTTCCTGTTATACAAAATACCAAACACATGAACTACTAGTGGAGATACAACCGCCCACCTAAACACGAAGTGAAACATGCATACAACCACCTTCCACGGTGGCCGGTGGCGGTGAGATGTCCGACGAACAGCTACAGCGGCGGCGTGACAACGATGGTTGGCGGTTACAACCTCATCATCAACATAAATTCCTTCACTACACGAGGCTGCTGCTGCAACCCGTAAACTAGGCAGCAGGCGGCGCGTTGACCAATGGCATTAGGCGGTGGCAGAATGGCCGTGGCTGACGACGGGACAGCAGAAAACAAAGAGCGACACTAGGAAGCGGTCGCAACAACGATTCACCGCAGCAACATTGGCCTAGCATCCGACGACGACGTTTTTGGTGGTTCCACGAGTCCCACATGATAGCAGCGCCTCCACGGTGCCCATTCGACCGACCATGGTGGTTTTGTGACGTCCGGTGGTTGGCTTCAACGACTTCACGGTGGCGGAGGAAAGATGGCGTCGGTTGGGGAAACGGCATGCTTGCCGGAGTCATATGATCGGAGCCACAAGGCAGGGTGGCGGCTGAAGGTGAAGAAGAGGAGGGTGACGTCTAGAAATAGTTAAAATAAGGTTAGCGTTTCATAGCGCATGCACACACACACACACACACACACACACACACACACACACACACATATATATATATATATATATATATATATATATATATATATATATATATATATATATATATATATATATATCTGACACACACAAACATATTGCTATATTGGCAGGATAGGTCCCTCCCATCCAATTTCCTTTCAATATCACTCCATAATTTACACTTTAAACCCCACTTCTGAAATCCTTTACATTTTAAGTTTAGAATTTACTTTTAGCCCCTTACTCCATAAAATCTTTTCAACCTTAATCCAATACTTACCTTTCAGCCCCTGACTTCAAAATCCTTTATAAATTAAATCGAAAATGGTATTTTTAGCCCCTTAAACTTTTAATTATGACTTTTTAACCCCCATAACTAACTTCTTGCTACACTATTCCGCTTTTAGGGCTATTATGTATTTATTACTTTATTTATTTATTAAATAAATAAATGGGGTATTACAACTCTCCCCCACTTAAATTATATTTCATCCTCGAAATCATTCCTTACCATTTCTCATGCGCCAAACCACTCAGTAACATGGTCACCATACTGAGCACGCCCTAGCATTCCCAGGGTAGCCATGACCAATATTCGCAAAGCCCTAACATCCACAGGTGAACGAATTTCTCACAACAAGTTCACATCTACTCCGTCTGAATCCACCATCTCGAGATGGTATGATTCCCTGACAGTTCGCTTATCTTGAATCCTTATCGTTGGACCCAGTCCCCCTTATTCTTCTAACGGTTACTCAACTTCCAATAACTCGAGGTTCCCACTATAAATCTGGATCACAAGCCTAATTACCTCTACAGATCACTTATACTCGTCTAAGGCTTAGATAATCCCGCTGCGTTTGACTTAGCATACCCCCAACAATCCGTTATTCTGTCCATACTTGCAACCCAAAACACAAATACTAATACTGCTCACATGCTGGAATTGCTTGAACATTGAACTGCCTGAAGCAGTATGTCGTTACATAGCTGCTTCCCAAGATCTATCAAGACCTTCTTGGTCTCAATTCATCCGTCAGTCATCTGAAATATCGGGTTTCTGCCCGGCTGCGGAGTCAAAAGGACTCCCACTTAGTCGTCTCACACGACTTCTAAACGAAATCCTTCTCTAGAACTAGTTGCCACTAGTTGTCATGCTACTATGGCTCTAACAACCCCCGATCTAACCGATCGGGTCCATGCATCGAATCCTGTCGTCATCAAATCCAAGGCTAAAAGTGATTGCCACCTAACCGATGGTAGCCTTAGATCACAAGCAATCTCATACGGTCCATTGCTTTCCTGATCCCATAACTGTAGTGACGCTCCTACAGTCCTATCACTGGCTCAAACAGATCTAATCCATCTGGGTAATTCTGAAATCCAATCCGTGGATTTCCTTATCCTTATTGCTACACCGAACTGGTGGGTACTACTATTCCTTCCGCGTCCTAGCAACGTGCTCATGCTATCTACCAACCTAGTGAATGCTACGACTACACCCGCAGACTTACAACACTCTATCACTATCTGGCTGCTAGTGAATGCTATGGCTACACCCGCAGACTTACAACACTCTAATACTATCTGACTTCTAGTGAATGCTACGGCTACACCCGCAGACTTACAACACTTTAACAATATCCGACTGCTTGTGAATGCTACGGCTACACCCGCAGACTTACAACACTTTCCATATTGGGTCGAACACGCACTCGACCTAACACACAACTGAACTTGAATCCTAACTGGAGCTCTACCCTGGCTCCCGAAATATGCTGTCTGAGAGTCTCAAAGGTTGTCTGCTGCTCAGGCCCCCAACAAAAGGACACCGACTTCTTGGTCAGTTGAGTCAAAGGAATCGCAATCTCGGAGAAGTCCCGTATAAATATCCGGTAGTAACCCGCTAGACCCAGGAAATTCCGAATCTCAGATGGAGACCTCGGAATCTCCCACTGCATCACAGCCTCTGTCTTGGCCGGATCGACCAGAATACCCTTCTGGTTGACAAGGTGCCCGAGAGATTGCACCTCACGCAACCAGAACTCACACTTGGAGAACTTTACAAAAAGTCTCTCCACCACTTAGATTCGACTAAATCTTCACAGTATGCAGGAATTGAAGGATTCCTAATCCTTCTTCCTAATAGTCCACTGCCAACAATCTGAGTTTACCAATGCTAACGATCAATTACCAATCAAACCTTAAGATCGCCCATCCTCTGATATCTTGAAGAGTACTCCTGAAATTTGGTACAGTCTGACACCTCAGTCCATCTCCCATGATGTCAACTGAAGGCATTAATCTTCACTCTGGCTGACGAATCCTTATTCCCACTTTCATTCTTGCAGTATCACTGAACTCTAACCGAACACAACCCATGCGAGAAATGCAATTCTCTAGAACATCCAAGGACCAACTACTTCTGCATCTAACACCCGCAACTGACATCACCATGTTCGTGCTACTAATCCTGTCTTAGAAACAGTAGTGCCTAGAAGTCCAAGGTTCTTCCATGGTCAATGTCGACCATATACAAACAAATGATAGAATCACTGAACTTTGACTTCACTGGAGAACCATCCCAATAATTCCCAACCAAGGAACTCCTAAATAATACTCCTTCACAAATCTTGACAAAGATCTAGAATGATAACGATACACGCAGAACCCGCTCCACAAGGTACGTCTCTCTGTGGGTTCATCAAGGACCTTTCAGCATGTAGGATGGCATATGACAATCCTTGATAACCCAGACAGTAGCAGGAACCGACCTAATATCTGACTTGTCCAAACTCACTCAAATTCTGAAGCGGTACAGATTCCCCATATCCACTTGAAGTGGAAATTAATGACATACCCGCGAATATCTAACGAGATACTGATCTTGATGATAGGGACCAACCATAGGATCTTCCTTCCCGAAGGATTCTAAGGGTCCACAGTCCTTGGGTTCCAAATGAACCCCTAACTTTCTCGCGACAAATCGGGTCCGAACGGCCCATAGGCAACTGTCTAAGCTATCAAATCCCTTCCTTGGCTGAACCAAAGTCCACCAAGGTCCATTCCCAAAACTCCATAAGTAATCTCTGATGAGACGAACTTCTGCGATCGCACATCAACTGGTTCAGGCTCTGCCCCCGAGCCGAAACCAGAATCTGAGTTTCAATCTTGGGTGCTTAAGACCATACTGAACTGACATTCCAAGGATTCGAATATACCCAAGAATACTTATCATCTTTTGCTGACATGACCAACCCTGCTACACTTGCAGCAGCCTAAACCCTTTGAGTGACAAACTCCCTTATGCACTTTTCCATACGTGCCGCACTGACTCCGACCTCGCTGGCCTTTCACCCGATGATCAGAAGTCATGGGTCTTTTCCCGGGACCCTCTG
The DNA here is from genome assembly GCF_052849685.1 of Lactuca virosa. Taxonomy (NCBI): domain Eukaryota; kingdom Viridiplantae; phylum Streptophyta; class Magnoliopsida; order Asterales; family Asteraceae; genus Lactuca; species Lactuca virosa. Next base: position 14,074,187 of record NC_136427.1, on the reverse strand, counting down.
CTATACGTACCTGGCATAACCCTCTCTTCTCAGGGCGCTCGAAACCAATCTCGCATCTACAAACTCTTTGAAGTCATATCCTTTAGGGTATGCCACCCTGTCATGCTCACTAGCTCACTTGCCAATGGCTAAGCTGCAACAACTGGAACACCCTCTGTCCTCAAACCTAGTCATAAACTTCTCCCCGAAGCTTCTCAGATTCTCCAAGACTCTCACCGATTCGAGTATGTATCCTGTGCATTCAGTAGTACGGGCCCAATACTACCTTCCACACCTATGAATACTTTCCTCAGCAATCATCCCGAATCCTCCAAGTCACTTTCTCAAACCATTATGCTAGTACTCACTGAACCATACTACTAAACTTCTGAAGCATACCCTAGGCTTTCCTAGGTTTCCGTACTCACCCAGTCCTCAGCTGCTGAAAGATTCCTAGTAATGTCAACTAGCTACCTCATGAATATAGCCACATGCAACAGAGATAAGATAATCCTTCGAGTAATAGACCCATCCCTAGAACGGTTGGACTCAGACAAGAGCTGCACAATAGGGTCAAATCTATCACTCTTAGATTATCGAGCCTGTGCCACATGTGACTAAGCATATTCACTTAATAGCTAACTCACATTACTAAGAATCCCACAAAGCACAAAGCAAGCAGCATTCAGACAATGGAAAAATCTAACCATCATATTTCAATCAAACCATTCTATCCTCTAATCAGGAATCTATACATGCAATTCAGAGGCTCATACAATCAGGCATAACCTAAATATGCTATCCAATCACTGACTGATTAGTACTAGCATTCAAGTCTACAAGCACATACAATAGGCATACAAGGCATCCTCCTAGATCCTCAGCCCTAATCTAGCATGCAGTTCTCATAATCATATCATAAAATAACATGTATGGGTATCTTGGGGAACACTTACTTAAGCTTGGCTGATTGCACGCATCACACACCTTGTCCTTTTCAAAGTTATTTTCACTTTTCAAATTCTTTTCGAACTTCTTTTATAAAAGGGTTTTACCTTTGAAAATTTTCGTACCAAGTCCTTAGTTTGAGTTCAGACACACCCGGGAGTGTGCCCGAATCCCTCAAATCAAGGCTCTGATACCAACTTGTAACATCCCAAAAATACAGGCCAAAAATTTCGTTTTTAATTAAGTTATTACATAAAACCATCAGTATAAAAATGCTCGTAATAATATCTCATATCAAAACCAGAGTGTCAATAATCAATATATAGAATCATAAAACCATATTAAAGTGTAATCCCAAGGATCTCGTGTGCGGAAAACATGGTGTGATGCGCTGCGATCGAGCCGAATCCTTTCCTTTGAAAACAAAGTACCTGAAACCAAAAACTGAAACTGTAAGCACGAAGCTTAGTGAGCTCCCCCAAACTACCACATACCATACAATAACATATAAAACACATACTGGGCCTTGCCCACTACATCGGACCAAAGTCCGGAACTGACTAGGGCCTCGCCCACTGCATCGGACCGAAGTCCGGAACTAACTAGGGCCTTGCCCACTGCATCGGACCGAAGTCCGGAACTAACTAGTTTTATCGCCCTCTGCATCGGACCGAAGTCCGGAACTAACTAGGGCCTCGCCCTCTGCATCGGAACGGAGTCCGGAACTGAATGATCATAGCATAACATAATCATAACATATACCAATAACACATATACTGTATACAGCATACTGCATCGGACCGCAGCCCGGAACACATAACACATAGACATGCATGAATCACAAAGACATCAAGCATACTGAACTACTACTATCTAAACGGGCCGGCATTGTGGCCGTAGACCCGTTCCTACTGGAAGGAAACTCACCTCACACTCCTGAAGTCCCGTAGACTCAACCCCACATTGTTGAAGTCCCGCAGACTCAACCCCAGCTGCTGGATGACAGATTCCCGAACTGTCAATATAAAAACATCACCCAATTAATAATTGGGTTCCAACACATAACCATAAATACATACTTTGGGTAAATACTACTTTACCCCTAACTTAGCTTTATTCAAGCCCAAGGTCCAATCCGAAGGCCCAAAAGTCAACTATGAGTCAAAGCCCAACACATGGCCCAATTTTCCAAATTGGGCCCAAACCTTTACATGTCTTACCATAAGGCCCAACCATTTAGTCCAGTCCAACATTCGACATTCTAATGGCCCAATATCACATAATCATGAAGGCCTAATTATGGCCCATCTATGGCCTAATTTTCCAAATTGGGCCCAACTCCTTATATGGGCCTTGCCTCAAAGCCCATTAATTATTCTAGTCCATTTTCTTGATCTTGGATGGCCCATTAATAACCCAATCATCAAGGCCCAATAAAAGGCCCAACAGTAAACCCAAGTGAAATTAGGGTTTTCACATAAAATAACAATTTGGGTTAAGTGTTTCTCACTTAACCCATTAAGGACTCAATCCATTAAGTCCCTAAGTTTACTAAATAATTCATATTGTGTGATTGGGCTTAATACACAATTCCACACCAATGACCCAAATGTGGGTCCCGTTAAGTCCAAGTCCATAATCTCAAAATTAGAGTTTTCACATGAAATGATGATTAAGGTTCAGTGTTTCTTACTTAACCCATTAAGGACTTAATCCATTAAGTCCATTATGCCTTAAGCTAGTTTGCTAATGATTATTAATTATTATTTTAGATTTAATAATTAATTCCCGTGTGTGTCCCAAGCAATTTCCACAATTAAGGTTTTATGCCCTCAGGGCTTTCCAACCCAATACTAGCCCATTAGTCCATTGGTTGGGCTTTTAGGTCACATTGGGCCTTATTGGCCCATTAGGGTTCCTTTGGGCCCACTAGGCTTCTTTGGGCCCATTAGGGTTTCATTGATTCCATATTGTCCAAACATCCCCCAAACGAGGTCCAAACGCAATCAAGCACACCGCCACCTGGCACGGCGGCCGGTGGCGGCAGGAGGCGGCAACCACCACCCTAAGGTGGTGGAATTTACTTTCATTATTCCATTTTACAATTTACAAAGAAAATACTAAAAATAAACGCACACACACACACTACACTAAGCAAAGTAAACACACACACACCCACCTAATGGTGGCCGGTGGTGGCGCATGCGACAGCCACCACCCTATGGTGGTGGTGATGCCTTTTCTTGTTTTTCCTGCTATACAAAACACCAAACACATGAACTACTAGTGGAGATACAACCGCCCACCTAAAAACGAAGTGAAACACACACACACACACAACCACCTTCCACGGTGGCTGGTGGCGGTGAGATGTCCGACGAACAGCTACAACGGCGGCGTGACAACGATGGTTGGCGGTTACGACCTCATAATCAACAAAAATTCCTTCAATACACGAGACTGCTATTGCAACCCCTCAACTAGGCAGCAGGCGGCGCGTTCACAAATGGCATTAGGCGGTGGCGGAATGGCCGTGGCTGACGACGGGATAGCAGAAAACAAAGAGCGACACGAGGAAGCGGTCGTAACAACGATTCACCGCAGCAACATCGGCCTAGCGTCCGACAACGGTGTTTTTGGTGGTTCCACGAGTCCCACACGATAGCAGCGCCTCCACGGTGCCCATTCGACCGGCCATGGTGGTTTTGTGACGTCCGGTGGTTGGTTTCAGCGGCTTCACGGTGGCGGAGGAAAGATGGCATTGGTTGGGGAAACGGCATGCTTGCCAGAGTCATATGATCGGAGCCACAAGGCAGGGTGGCGGCTAAAGGTGAAGAAGAGGAGGGTGACGGCTAGAAATAGTTAAAATAGGGTTTGGGTTTCATAACGCATGCATATATATATATATATATATATATATATATATATATATATATATATATATATATATATATCCGACACACACAAACATATTGCTATATTGGCAGGATAGGTCCCTCCCATCCAATTTCCTTTCAATATCACTCTATAATTTACACTTTAAACCCCACTTCTTAAATCCTTTACATTTTAAGTTTAGAATTTACTTTTAGCCCCTCACTCCATAAAATCTTTTCAACCTTAGTCCAATACTTACCTTTCAGCCCCTGACTTTAAAATCCTTTAATCCGAAAATGGTATTTTTAGCCCCTTAAACTTTCAATTATGACTTTTCAACCCCCGTAACTAACTTCTGGTTGCACGAGGTTCTGAACTTTATGATATCGAAACACAAATCAATCCAAAATTAGAATCATATAATTTGTTTTTGGATGTTGCTTCTACCACTTTGAAATTGTGATATCTAGTTTTAACACACGCGTCCATCACCTCTTCTTGAGTTGCATAGACTTTAAATAAACTAATTCTGATTCTAACCAATAAATCCAAAGCCCTGTAAAAGTTAAAGAACATAAGCTCAAAAAATGCCAAACTTCACAAAAAAATACATCAAGTTATTGTACAATAACTTGCCTGATCAGCAGAAACATACATGAAAACAATTATACATGGAAAACACCAACAAATGGCTATACCAATGACTCATGCCAGTACAACACAAAAAACAAAAAAATAACATCAAAATACCAAGAATATTACACAAGAACTACATTGTAAATATCGTGTAACTAATCCTTAAATTAAGTATCATTCCTTTGAGAAACAGTTGTAGTTAACATTATCTTTTCTTCCTAATGTGTTCAAATTTTTTTCCTAAAAATTCAGTATACAATTATCAATTCCCTATCATGATTGAAATTACTAAATTGGACAAGAATAAGATAAAAGCACAAACGCTATAACAAATCAATCAAAAAAAGTTCACAAGTTGCAAATTCTTAAGTCCATAGAAAATTTTCCCAGAAAATTGCATATAAATTATTTAAGGTTTAATAAATAAATAAAAGAGAATTCGATTAAAGGCCTGGTAGCAGATAACTTACTAGTGGAAACTGTTGAAAGCGGATTAACTGGAGTGATTGGAGATGAAGATAAATGAAATGCAGAAATCTGATCACCTCTTCTACATAAAAGATTGGAAGGTAAAAAATATTTATAATCTGATGGTGATGGCTTAAATTCTTCTGGATGCGACACTCAAATGGTGTCGATCCCATTTTTAATAGTGGTGGAGATGTGAGGAAATAAGAATAATTGTTTATGGTAGTCGGTGGTGGTGGAAGAGACAACTACGGTCTATAGAGGTGGAGGTATCATAGGTTCTGAGGAGTGATCTCCAGATAACCATTAGGGATAGCTCTGTTGAACAAAAGATCAAGAAACAGAGAAGAATATCGACATCATCAGATTTAGAGTGGGAGGCATTCGTGCCGCAGGGAAGGCTGGCGACAGAGGACGGTGACACTTGAAATGGTGGTTTCGAGCAACCGGCAAGAGAGACAAGAACTGAAATTGGTACGTACAAGAAAAATTAAATAAGGGTTTGGGTTTTTTTAAGGTTGTGTTCCATAATCAAAGGTTTATAATTTTGGTAATCAATTCATTAATTATTGAATTTGTTATAAAGCCCCTATACAGTGATTGGCTGAGAATCAATCATACATTCACACAATAAATGTGAATTATATATGAACCTAACTCTCTCTCCCTCTCTCTCTCTCTCTCTCTATATATATATATATATATATATATATATATATATATATATATATCCTTGACTAAATTTGATTAAAATCTCAATCTAATATTTTAGAATTGGATAATGAAGTATAATTTCCTCTCCCTTAATTATAGCAAAACAACTTTTCAAGCCCTACAACTTTGCAAATTGAAACCTTTTGTTTTCTATAACTAACATTGCTAACTTGCAACACTTACCATAATAATTATTCTCCCACTAGCATAATAATTATTATCTTATCAGCATAACACTTATGCTCCCACTAGCTTTGACATGTAACCAGAAATCAGCTGGACTTCTAGAAATCAATACTTTTTGACTTTCTTACCAAATTTCAGATTTCGGATACGAGATGCTTCGATAAGACTTTATCTAAGCTTCTCAAAATCATACACCATTCCTTAGATAGCTCACATGTGTGTCTAAACAACAATAAGTCTCAAATGTTTAGACCTTTGCCATTTCTCACAATTCGAACCATGAAGAGGGATGCCGTAATCATAATCGAATTTGAGAATGCAAATAACACAAATGATATCTCCTTAAAATCTACTTAGTGAAAGCGTTTCCTCACAATCATTTTCATGAATGTGAGAGAAACCTTATGACACTTAGATTTTTATGGTGTATGTGTTCCTATCCATGTGAATTTGTCAAAACCATAATCATAAGACAAGGTTAGTGACAAATCGAAACTCATATGGACTGAACTTGTTCAACTTTAATTTCTTGCCACCCGACAGCACAAGGGCCTGCCATGTCTTCCAAGTTGTTCAACATCTCACACTTACATATCAATTTACTTTCCATTGATTTAGTTGCTTTGCCTTATGCATTCAGATGAAGACTCATAGAACTCACATGCATAGTCAAATTAAACTGGAGTGGCAAAGAAACAAGAATGTGTCAACACGATAGGTTACAAACCTCAAGTTGTGTGCTAGTGATAAATAACGGGTTTACTCTTGACTAGTTCTTGAAACTATTCAAGATCCTTGAGACTCCCACTGACCTCTTGACATATAAGACTCACTTTGTCAAGGAACATTATTTGACAAACAAATATTCAAGAGTTAGTTCGGTTTCTTATCAAGACAAACACTTCACATAATTGGTATTAGTTGGTCTTTGTCTTATCCAAAACATCACAGCTTACCAATTTCAAATGTACAAGAGTAAGAAAACATTTTATTCTACATTTGACAAATGTTATAAACCTTTTTTAAGATTGTGTCACTCAAGGCTTGATCTTAGAGTGTTACTCTAAGACTTGATTTTGGAACGTAGTATGATTCACCTTTTGATTTAACCATTTCAACAATTCAAGATTCCTCTTCTTAGCCATACAAATGCACTAAGATGTACTTAGAGGATCAATTGTGATATGGTTTTTCATAATCATTAAAATGATCATAAAACACAATACTAAAGTACTCTCCCTTCTTTTCAAATTGGAGAAACTTTTATCTTTCTGCCTAATTTGATTCTTCTTATTCGTTCTGCTATACATTGAAACTTTTTCAATGATTCAGAATTATACTTAATCTCGTACGTATAACCATATTTACTAAACTTTAGTAAATCATAACGAATAGCCTTATCATTCTTTGTGGTGGACCTGACCAGTGCACAACCAAGTGTACCCGATCCCCTTGTCCTTCACTTGACTCACATATACATGTGAACAAGGAATTAGTATTAATTTCCCAAAGATGAAGGTTCTCATTCATCACACAACACAAGTTGTATGTTTCCAAGTTTCTTTCCAACTGAAACTTGGGTGATGAGAATCTTTCCTTATTTGGTAAATTATTACACTACCACAAACGAAAGAATCAAATCCATTTTCCAATATTGCTATCAATGGAAACATATAAACAACAATTTTCACAAATGCCATTGTAAGGAAACCAAAATAAAATAAAGTCAAAAAACTTTTCTTTATTTATAAAATTACAGAAAAACTTTTCCTTACAAAGCAATTACAAATGAAAACTATGTTGTTATCTGTTCCTAAGCAATCTACCACAACTATTAAGCAACAACTCAAATTCTGATCACCGAACCATGCGATCAAAATATATCTCTTCCCGATCTGAATCAACTTACTCTTTCTTTAAGCTTCCTTTCTTTTCTTCGATTCTTCAAAACATCAATGTAACATTCGGATTCCCAGGTATGTTATTTTAATTATTTATTTTGAGGTTCATTGATCTACTCGACGAGTTGGTGCTATAAATCGCCGAGTAGAAGCGGGTTTGGCTACGAGAGTTTATGATCTACTTGACGAGTCCGAGAGTAGACTCGCCGAGTAGGCGCTCTGAGTAGAAACCCTAGATCCTCGGGTTTGGGGCCTATTTAAAGGCACTTATAGCCTCATTTGCGGCCACACCTCACTGAGAAGAAACCCTAATCGCCCCCTTAAGCTTTTGAGAGATTTTTGAGCCTTACTTGCGATTTTTGGGTGAATTTGGTAGAGGGAAGGAGGATTCCAAGCAAGGATTGTGAAGAGGCTGTTAGATCTACTGCTTATATGCCCAGGAGCGTTTGTTTGAGGTATAAAGTTCAGACCTTTCTCTTTGTATGGATAAATCTCATGGTCGTAGAGTTAGGGTTTCATTTCCAACTTCTTATGGGAGACCTTGAAGGTTTTGAGCACCTTCTTAGAGTTGGACATCAGATTTGGACCTTGTGAGGTCCCTAGAGTCGAAAGTCCCCTGCTTTATTTAGCCATGTTAGCCCTTTGAGTGAGAAACTTCTTCTCAAGCTTGTTCTTGGCACTTCTAGCCCTTTTGTGCCATGCATGAACGTAAAGCTCAAGGCTTTACGTGGCATTCAAGCCTAGAGAGCTTAGATCTAGAGTTTGGGAAAGTATCCTGCCTTAAAATCGTCTGAATGCAAGTTGAGTCTGAATGGACTCGCCGAGTTGATGAGCCAACTCGGCGAGTAGATTAGGGATTGTCCCGATTAGCTGGATCATGCGAGAGCTTGGCGAGTTAGGGGTGAACTCGACGAGCTGGATCTTCATGAGATGGTCGAGGATCGAGGGGACTTGACGAGTCACACGAGTGCACTCGGCAAGTCTGGTCAGTTTTGGACTATTGACTAGAGTTTGACTTCAGTTGACTTTAAGGTTTGGTCAAAATGAGTAATGGAGGCCAAGGAAGGGTAAAATGGTCTTTTACCCATTTCTAGGGCTAAAAGTGTAAGAGAGACCAATGAATGGTGTAGTCGAGTGTGAGGAGAGTATTAATTAGAGATATTATCCTAGTGATAGGCGGAGGCTAGATCGAGGACTCCGGGCACGAGATTTCACTAGCTAGCTTATGAGGTGAGTCTTCTCACTATACTTTACCTAGAGTGGTAATTTTTGTATGACCGGAGGGTATTATATGTTTATTTGGGTTATGTGATATTATGGATCTTGTCTGTGTGATATATGCTATATTATATATTGCTGAGACCGGACCGGAGGGTCCAACGAGCCATGAGACCGAAAGGTCCTCACTGAGACCGGACCGGAGGGTCCTGCGAACAGTGAGACTAGAGGGTCCAACGAGCCGTGGGACTGGAGGGTCCCACTGAGAAACATTGACCGGAGGGTATTACAGAGCTATAGCCTTGAGTGACTAATTATTTCGTGCGTGGTATTTTGGGAAACTCACTAAGCTTCGTGCTTACCGTGTTATGTGTTATGTGTTTCAGGTACTTCCGAGGATCATGGGAAGGCACCGATGTGATTGTACACACCTGTTCGAGATTATGTAAGGGTTCTGGGATTTGACTTTTGATTTATGTTGACATTGAGACACTTATGATTTTTATGAAGTATGATATATGAGTTTTATGTGTTTTAAAAATTAAAAATTTGTTTTGAAAATTTACATCGTTACAATCAAGATGTAATTACATTACATCATGTATTAAGAATCTCCAAATAGGAACTTAATAGAGTTAGATAGTGGAATTACCTGAAGTAGAGTCAATCTTTTTGACTTTACCATCCTTATGATCTTTCAGGTAAATATGGCAGCTTCGCAACCAATTCCCTTTCTCTTGGAAATAGAAACATATGGACTCTTTGGGAATGGTACACGGGGCTATCTCAGACTTTGCCTTTCTTTTTACCTTTAGGTAAAATGACTTGACCATGGACGATCCCTTTCCATTGGGAAGAGAAAGCTTTTCTGGACTTTCAATGTTACCATTGTCAATGTCCATAGAAGCTTGAGGAGTAGATCTCCCGATCAAGTTTGCTTTACCAGTGCGGCAAATCATTGTTGATTCAGTAGCAACAAGCAAATAGGCAAGATCGATAAGGGTCATGTCATGGTCTGTCATATAGTAATCTTTAATGAACTCACTATATGACTCAGGAAGTGACTGAAGAACCCAGTTCAACAGCCAGCTTCCTCAAGACTTCGACACCCGACTCTCCCAGCCTGTCAGTATGTAACTTCATCTCTAAGACGTAAGCACATACATACTTTCCATCTTTGTGTTGGCTTGCCAATAGGGGTAGTGTGACCTTGATGTTTTCAAGTCTATGAACTTGTGGGTTATGGAGAACAATTGGAGGAGGTGGAGGAAGTGAAGTATGATTTCCAGTCCCATTAATGCACGACAGAGGGATTAATCTTTCACCTTGATCGCCATGTGGGATATCATCTTCATTAGAAAAGCTTTTTCCAAAAGGATAAGGAAGACCATAGTTGTCAGGACTAGACATCTATGAGGGAGAAATTTAAATTTAGTTGATTTAATTCCTTAATATAACACCCAAAATGAATATATTAAGGCTAGGACCCAACACAATATTTTACAATTCGGAAGAGGGATGCCGTAATCCAATTGAATTTTGTGTTGTGCTAACCCAACACAAAATAAATTATTATGTTTTAATTGGATTGAAACTCCTAGATCTTTTGAGATTCATTGAACTTTTCAATGGCATGTTTAAATCTCGATTATGCCCTTCAGGTTTGTGACTGGGATGCCGAGGATCACAAATAAGGTGTGAATAACCATGCAAATTAGCTTGGTACACTTAATGTTACAAATCATCCAATCAATGTTCCGGTTAACAATACATGCTCCATTGATCCATGATTAACATCAAGCTACCCTTTGTCACGCACTGTCAGTCCCATATTAGTGTGCCGGTTAACCACACAAGCTCCACTAACGACTTAACAAGATGCAAAGTGCAATTTCATGGGTTAGCACCAAATTCACATTTTTCCTAAAGTAAATAAGATTGAGAATTTAATAAAGTTTAGTTACTTTAAAAATCCATTATACTTTTAATGAGAATTAATGTCCTATCCTACCCGTTCGGCTAACGACCCTCCACCAGTCAAGGAAGCGGTGGGTGAGAATGGACACCCATTAAACTGCCATTTTATAGGCAGTAATGATAGTTTTGTTTTTATTACTTCTTTTCATAGTTTATTTTTAGTTAAAACCATCTCATTTTAGTTAATCTTCATGCATATTTTCTCTTTTTATTATCTTTCTCCTTTACCGGGTGCTTTCCAGTATTTTAAGCTTATTTTGCAGGATTTACTGAAGACTATTTGTTTCTGGAGGTATGGAGCGATTGAGGGACTTGTGGATTGCTTGTGGACTTGAGGTGGTGCAATTGAGCTTGATGTCAGTATAAGCGAGAAGCGCGTTGGGCTTAGTCTTTGGACGATGACTCGAGCTACGGAAGACAAAAGGAGTATTGGACCATCATTGGAGGCTTTAGAATAACATAATTGGGCTCCCATGATGTAACATCTAGATTCACAGGTACATTATTATTCATTAATTTTGAAGAATTTGGAGGGACTCGGCGAGTTGACGCTTAAACTCGCCGAGTAGGATCGCGAATTGTATCCGGGTTAATGACCGGACTCGGCGAGTCGACTAGTAGACTCGGCGAGTCCGTGCTGTTTAATGAAGCCCTAATTCCCGGGGTTTGGGACCTATTTAAAGGGGCTTATAGCCACCATTTGCGGCTACCAGACCCCTGAGTGAAACCCTAAGAGATCTAGAGCGTTTGTGAGGAAGAAGAGGCCATTTTTGATCCTTGTGTGGGTGTTTTTGCAAGAAGAAGGTGACCAAGGCAAGAGGGAACTGAAGAGGGTGCTATTATGTGGATTTCAGAGCCTAGGGGCTTCATATTGAGGTACATATTCGATCCTTCTTCAGTTTTGGTGTTAATCTTTGAGAGTTAGGGTTTCTAGCCCCTTTAGAGTATAAATTGTGGAGCAATTGGTCCCTTCTTGTGTTGAGACCTTGGATCTGGATCCAAAGAAGTCCAGAGACCTTAACTCCTTGATCTTTATGGGTGTCATTGGGAGTTATGAGCTTAGGGTGGCATATTGAGGCCATTTCTTCAAATAGAGCCATTAGGTCTTTGCATGGGCGTCAAGATCCAGACTTTACGTGTTTATATTGCTTAAGGAGGCCAGATCTATGGGTTAGAGGAATGGATCTGACCTCAGGAGGTCATTTGAGTTTGAGCATGGTATGAACTCGCCGAGTCCAAGAACAGACTCGGCGAGTAGGATGGTTTTCCCCATGAATCACACAGTTGGTGACTCGCTGAGTTGGAGAGGTGACTCGGTGAGTCATTGGGGATTTTGAGGACTTGAGTTCTTGAATGAACTCGCCGAGTCACAATTGTGCACTCGGCGAGTCTGGTCAAAGGGTTGACCGTTGACTTTTGTTGACTTTTAGGGTTTGGTCAACCATTGGACTTGTGCACTGTTTGAAGGGTAAAATGGCCTTTTAGCCTTCTTAGAGGACGTGTGAGGATTTAGTCTAGCCTGGAGAGCCGTTATTAATTGAGATGATCGTTTATGTGATTAGGCAGAGGCTAGATCAGTGTTGCGAGCGAGATATTACCAAGACATCCGAGGTGAGTCTTCTCACTATATTTTACCTTGAGTGGTAATTAGAGTTATGTGACAGAGTTATTGTATGCTATTTATGTGATGTGTTGCACTGCATTATTTCTATGTGATTTATGCCGTGTGTATATCGGGGTATATCAGAGTTAGAACCGGAAGGTTCACAGAGTTAGGACCAGAAGGTCCACAGGGTTAGGGCCCAAGGGCCCACAGAGTTATAGCCTAGAGTGGCTAGTATGTGTTATGTGTGGTATTTTGGGGAACTCACTAAGCTTCGTGCTTACAGTGTTTTGTGTTATGTGTTTCAGGTACTAGTGAGGATCGCGGGAAGGCGCCGACATGATCAGTACACACACGCGCAGAGTTTTATTTATATGATATGATCTTGGGGTTTTTGACTTATGTCTGGATTTATGAAACAATGTGTCTTATAATATTGTGAATTGAATGATTTTAAAAATGTGAAAATTTGTTTGAAATTTTACGGTGTTACACATGAGTTGTGCATGTGGGTTGAAGTGTGAATGAGAAGATTGGGATGAAATATATTCTAAATGGGCCAAGTCCCACAATCAGCGAGACCCATGCGGTCTGTAACACCCAATTTTTCAAAACAATTTTTACATTTTCCAAAACATACTTTCATTCATAAATATTATAAAAATGTCATTGTAACATATAACATCCATAGAACACAACCCAAGATCATAATACATAAAAACTCCTCGTGTGTGTACTGATCATGCCGGCGCCTTCCCGCGATCCTCACTGGTACCTGAAACACATAACACAACACTGTAAGCATAAATGCTTACTGAGTTCCCCAAAATACCACATATAACACATATTAACCACTCGAGGCTATAACTCTGTGGACCCTCTGGTCCTAACTCTGTGGACCCTCTGGTCCTAACTCTGTGAACCTTCCGGTTCTAACTCTATAAACTCTGAAACATACATTGCATAAATCACATAGAAATAATGCAGTGTATCACATCATATAAATAACATACAAAACACTCTGTCACATAACTCTAATTACCACTCTAGGTAAAGTATAGTGAGAAGACTCACCTCGGGTATCTCAGATAATCTCGCACTCAAACACACTGATCTAGCCCCCGCCTAAACACATAACAACACTCTCAAATAAATAATGGCTCTCACAGGCTAGATTAAATCCACTATACAATTCCACAGAAGGGTAAAAGACCATTTTACCCCTCCCTGACCCTAAAAGTCCAAAGGTTGACCAAAACCCTAAAAGTCAACGGAAGTCAACAGAAGGCAGTACGCGGGGCGTACGCTGGCGATTCACAAACGGGGTCTCAACCCCTTACGCTGCGCGTACTGAGAGTTACGCCCAACGTAAGTATCAGTTTCAGCCTTTCCTTGGTTTTTGGTCTTAAACAGTTAAGACACTCATTCAACTTCCAGATCTGACTCTTTCTAGACTTCTTATCCCATAAAGTCGGAACCTTTAAGCCTTTGCATGGCTGTAAAGGTCCCTATACCCTCTAACACTTTTCCTTCCTCCTCAAAAGGTCTAGATCTCATGCATGGCTCAATATCCACGTCCAAGATTGCATTTTTATGAACATACAACTCTTATAGTCCTAAAATATGATAGATCTAGGCCAATGGAGACCATTTGCTCATAAAGTCTCCATCTTGGGACTAAAAACCCTAGAAATTGGTCCAAGAAGCACACCACACAAATAACATGTCAAGATTTGAGATTTTTACCTCAGGAAGAAGCTCCAACCTCTGAAAATCTCGGATCTACTCTTGCCCACAACTCCTAGCCTCCAAAACGGCCTCTTCTTCTCTTCCACCACCTAGAAATGACACTTTGAAGCTTAGAACACCAACACACTAGCTAGAAACGAAGGAGGACTCTCTATTAGGGTTTCATTCTCTGAAATGGGGCTGAGGTCAAGGCCATAATGTTCCTTTTATGGTGCACAAGCCCCAAATTAGGGTTTACACCTGGGCCCGCTACGCCCAGCGTAACCCTGGGTACGCCCAGCGTACCCAGGCGAGTCCGCGTCCAAAATTAAGCGCACGAGTACGCGCAGCGTACCCTTCAGTACGCCCAGCGTACTCACAGGCCTAACAATTCATTTAAGGGCTTACTTTGACAACTTGGGAAAAGGAGAAGGGTTTAAGAGACACACCTGAATTCGGGATGTTACACGGTCTGCGTGGATCCACAAACGATCCGCGTGGATCGTGCTGAAGTGAATCCGGGTTTTGACTTTTTGACTCTATTGTGGGAAGGTTGGTGGATGGATTTTGGGGAGATTTTGAATCCGGGATTAAACACTTTTTTCTGGAGATTTGAAGCATTATTCATCATAAAAAACTTGGGGAGAACTACTCTTTTGCTCTCAAGAACACTTGACAGCTTGAAGATTTTGAAGATTCGTGTTATTTCATTTCATCTTGCACTTAGAACAATGTTTGGTATTTCTAAACTACCTTGTATTTCTTTTATTTTGGCCATGCTTGGCTAAATTCTCATTTGGTTGATTCGGGTTTAATCCCATGGATGATTGGTTACTTTGAGGACTAAATGTTATCTTGTGTTTGAAGTTTATGGAAATGTTTTCTAGTTAAACATCTTGTTATGTTTGTTTATCTTTGATCATGAGCTTGGATGAATAAATATTTTTTTGTTGATCAATTTCTTGGTTAAGTAATGGACTTTGAAGTTGGTAAGCAACAAATGGTTTCTATGTTTGTTTTCATTTCATTTAAACCATGGGAATGTTTCCTCCATAATGATAATGTAAGCATTTGATTATCTTATGGACTTGGTAACTCTTAGAACTCAAAGCTAATTGATTTTCACAAGATTATATGCTTCATTGATTTTGTGACTTTAATTAAGGGAATGTGTTAGAGCTCTTCTAACCATTTTAATATCTAAGAAGAGTTGAGGTAATTTGTGCTTATGAATTGCTATAGCCAAGTTAAACCAATTCACAAGTGTTGTTCCTTTTAGTCTAATGATAAGTAAACTATGTCATCCATGTGGTGTATCCCAAAATCAACCAATTTCACTTCATTGAATTCAACCAAATCTTTTACTTGTTTCCTTGTTATATTTCCATTCTAGTTTAGTTTTAATTCTCTCTAGCAATCAAAAAAGAATTAAACTCCCCCATTTACTTTTACTCTTGTGTTATAAGTACATTAGCAAATGATCTACATAGAGAGTTGAATTGAACCAATCTCCGTGGATACGATCCCTTTACCGCTATACACTATTCTAGTGTGTAATATTTAGGGTATTTATTTTGTTGGCCTCGACAACCACCAAGTAACCTTATACCCCCCTTATAGACTGGCTTCGTGAATGAGGCCTAGTAATGGTAAGATTGACTTATTCTTATACATATATATATATATATATATATATATATATATAAGTATTAACTTTTAATATTATAATAGTATAAGGGTTGAATTTTAACTTTTAAAATTCCAGGGTTTGGAATTAAAGTATTCATAAGGGTGACTTTACAAATTCAAAAACTTGAGGGAAGGTTTTGAACTATTCAAAACATTTGGTTTCCAAAACTTATGAATTTAGTGAGGTTTTAATGAAAACTTTTCGCGTTCCATAACTTGAGGACAAGTTATGGAAGACTTTAAACCCATTTTAAAAACGAGACATTTTCATTTTTCATAACCTATGAGTTTTAATGACCTTTTAAAAGAGAAAAATTTTCATTTTCCATAACTTGAGGATAAGTTATGGATTTCATTAAAGGCAATTAGATCATATTTTTAACTAACAAAAATTATCAAATTATTTATTCATGATCTAACTAAACTCATAAGTCAAAACAATCCATATAAAAAATTTACAAGAAATTAGCCTATCATATAAACTAATACAAATCTTGAAATTTTGACAATCGTCTTTTAATTGGATCAGGATGATCACTACCATATCATAAAAACAGATTTAATGATTCAAAACAGTTTGTGGTAATGATCCTAAACCAATTCTGGCCAAAAACCCCGAAAATCTGCACTCTGTTCATACAACTCGTTGAGTTTAGCATGAACCCGTCGAGTTTTAGCATGAACTCGTCGAGTTCAAGGCAAAAAACATGAACTCATCGAGTTGGTTGTCAGAACAGATTTTCAGCTTTGAAAAATTATACTTTTGCATCAATATAATAGAAAACAGCCAATGTCTCTGATACCACTGTTAGGTTTTGTATACTACAACATCCTATGGTGCACATACAACCCTAAAAGCTCTGGATCTATGTTTTCTCAAATTATACATGCAATATTGTTTCCAAAGCTTTAAGCCTACAACTAGCATATAATTGACATAAACATCATAGAAATAAGTTATAGAATTACCTCTTCGTTGTAGCTTGTAGTTTTGGCCTTTAAGAACTTAGTGCCCCAAGTGTGACACCTCAAATGGTTCACAACACACCTTGGACAAAGAATGACTTTTGAGAGAGTTTCTTGCACACAAATCGTGTAACACCCCGTTTATTTATTTGATAAATAAATAAATTAACGAATGAATCGTATCCCTAAATTCAATAATTATATAGCCAGGTGTTGGTTTTGGGAGCCAAAAATTATTATTGGGATTATTCATGGGTTAGAGTATAAACTCGAGACTTATTTTGTAATATTTATTAAGGCGGGGGCTTTATGGTAATTATTGGAACTTAATTTGGAAGAGAAAGAGAGGGGAAAACTGAATATGTCATATTTGAGAGTTGGGGGTTTAAAAAGGTAAATTGTGGATTAGTTTTGTTATGATTTTAGAAGATGGGGGCTGTTTAGTAAAAACCCGGACTCATTTTGTAAGAAATTCAAGGGGCTGGGGTTTAAATGATAATTTATGGACTATGTTTGAAGAAATTGTGTATGGGAGGGACCGATTCTACCACTTCTGTTATAATTTTGTATGGAAGCGGGATTTAACCCGAGGACCTCTTACCCTCCTGTTGCATTGGAAAACCCTAGCCTCACTCGTTCAAATCGGCCGCCACTACCCTAGCCGTCGGTGCTTCGGTGAGGAACTTCGCCATCACAGCCCCGCCACCGGAAACGTTAGGTACAATCGGGATGGCCGCCAAAGATCGATAACGGAGCTAAGCTTGCTGCTGTGTGGTCGTGTACAATCAGAAGCCCGTGGGTAAGTCATCTGCCGCATCCCTCTCTATTCTCCGTCGCTCTTCTTAGCGGATTGATGCCACGTTCGTCGGTGGTTGACGCAGGTGGCCCCATGGCCACCGTTTTTGCTCTTTCCAGCCTCCTCAGCCGCCTATCCGGTGGTTGAGAGCTGTGGTTTCATGTCTGGAAGAGTTGTGTAAGGTTGCTGGAACCGGGAAGTGCTTGTAGGTGCTTGATTGACCCGAAAACCCGAGGAAAAACCACCATGGCTGCCAACTGTTGAGAGAAAAACTTGGAGACACACTTGAACAAAAGTTAGAACAAGTATAATGCAGAATAGTTAATCTCAAAGGATCTAAAAGCTCAACAATAATATAGTTAGATAGTTAGAGAGTTAGTTGCGGAAATGTAAAGGAATGGAAATGACATCAATTGTTATATCAAGAAGACACTTAAGCTGATTCATAACAAGGAATGCATTCACTCCAAGTTAATAAGGAAGATCAAGCTTAGTGATTAAGTCTTAAAGACTTGCTCCGAAGAGGGATTATGATCAGCAGGATTAAGATAAGATTTAAGTAAGAAGATATGAGTGAAGAAAGATAAGAGAGATAACTTCAGAATGTGTATTCAGATAGAATTCATAAGTTATCGGTTCCTTTTCTTATCTCTGTGAATACAAAGAGAGTAAGTCTTTATTTATAGAGACTCAGAAACTACACTAGATTACAACTCTATAAGCAGCCGTGCAAGGCATACTGGATAATAGAGTGTATTACATAAAAGACAAATAACGTAATCTAGCTAAGTTGACTGCGGTAGTTGACTCAGGTTGCTGATGCGGTTGCTGATGAACAAGATTGACTCAGAGTGCTGAAGCGGTTACGGTAGAAAGATGGTTGCGGTAGCTGAGATGGTTGCGGTAGCTGAGATGGTTGCGGTAGCTGAGTTCAAGAGGGTCACTTTTATGATTCAACAATTTCCCCCTAAGTGACCTCTTTAACTCCGGTTCAGCTATCAAGTTTGAGGAACTTGATCAAAATCCACCAGAACTTCCTAACGTTTTCCAACCATGTGATTCTTCTTGTGATCTCGAACTTGACTTCTGCGGTAGTATGCTTAGATCTTTCAATTGCAGTCCGGCAGAAGTCAAGTTGTTTCTTGGTCAGGCGATGCATGGCAGTCATAGGAATGAAATATTTGACGTTGTCAGTCTTCCTTTTGAATATGACTCCAAGTTCAGGGTAGTTTGTTGCGCCTAGAGATCTTTCTTGGAAGCCTTCGGAAGGCATTGGCACATGTTCAATAGGTGGGAGATCAAACTTCTTGAGGATGGTGGGGTAGATATCCGCATCTATCTTGGCAAAGTCACAGACCGTATCCCTGAGAAAAGAGTTGGCTTTTTCAAGCGCTATCTGCATTTTAGGGTGCTTTTCTGACTTGTTTTGGAACACCCTGGCAATAAGGAAGATTTCTTCCGGATTCATACAAGGAAAGTCTGCCTGGGTGCGGATGTAGTCATGCTCCCTTCTGGTGAGGGTATACTGGATGTAGTCAGCCTTCATAAATTTCCTGACTTTGTAGTTCTTGACTGCGGATGGTCTGTCGTTAGACCATATGTTTTCAATGGAGGAGGCATGTTTAGCATGAAAAAGACTAAGTCTCTCAAACTCCATTGGCAGTCTCTTGTGATCTGGAAGGCTTTGGTCAAACTGCTCAAATACAGTGAAGTACTTGGCATTTGGAGAAATTGGTATATCCCAGTATCCATCAGCAGGGGGTTCAGCATAAGTGAGGTGCGGTCTGTAGTCTTCGTCTAGGAGCCTGCGGTGCGGATTGATCCAAGAATTGATCAAGGACTCATCCATCATGGTGTCAAACCCGCATTCTCTCCAAATTAACTCTGCCAGCTTGGCTGCTTTCCAATCATGCTTCCTTTGAGCGGTGGCAGGGGAGTCTGTGGTGCTAGGAGAAGACATGTTTTCAGCCAAGTTCTTGAAGTGCGGAGGAGTCTCTGGCTTTTTGGGAGTATCTTTTGGAGGTGAAGTGTGAGGAGATGGAGTATGTTGAGATGGTTGCGGTGGTGTGGGAATTTTTTCAGTGATGATGGGGGGACTCTGATGAATAGAAGTATCAGAGTGATGGACTTCTTGTTCTTCATCACTTCCACCTCTTGAGGGATGCAACCCCGGTGCTTCCTCAAGCCATTGCTTAAGTCCATCCACCTTGTTGAAGACTTCTTGGAACTGAGCTTTGAGAGCTTCTGCCAAATGTTGGTTGTTTGGAGTGGAGGAGATGAAGAGCAACTTGTGGATTTCTTTGGTGAGCTGGAGGATCTCAGGGCCATGGAAGTTGGAGGAAAGGGATTTCTGCAGTCTGTTGATGGTTTCTTGAAGAACAGAGATAGTGGACTCATAAGCAGTATGAGTCTCATCTATCAATTTCTGAGATTGAGAAGCTTGTTCCGCGATGGCCGCTTGAAGATCCGTTTTGATTGTAGTCACCTCAGTAATGAGGCGTTCCGCTGCAGCCATGAAGTCCTTGTGGTCAGCCTTGCGGTTATTGTCAAGGGACCGGATTCCCATCTCTACTTTGAGAGAGGTTGGTTCAGCAGCCATGCGTTCCCTTGTTTCCAGACGCTCTATTCTTTTAATCAGTGACTGCGGTCCTGGAGTGTCTTCAGGTTGCGGTTGAGTAGGCTGGACCGCAGCCAGGATCTGATCGATTTTCGCTTGAAGGCTCATGAACTCCTTCCGGGTGACAACATTCTTCTTCTTTTTCTTCTTCTCTTTAGGCTTGGAAGTCGAATGTTGAGAACCGCTGGACTCCTCTTCTTCAAACATCATGAGGTCATCATCAGAAGGGCTTGGCTTGTTTACTTCTTGGATGTCTTCATCATCAAGACCGAAGGTGGGAGCTGAACTGAGTTCGATTGCAGGTTCTTCGTCTTGTGATGGATTGAGTGTAGGAGTGGGAGATGGAATGGGAGTTGGAGTAGGAGGAACTTTGGAGGTACCTGCGGCTGCACCTGAAGCTTGAGCTTTGGAAATTGTTTCAGCCATCTGATCCATCCAGTTCTGAATTTTTTGAATGGTGGCTACGGTACTGGCATTGCTGATGGCATTTGCCCAATATCTAGCCACGGACTGGATCTCCTGTTCTTTCTGTTGTTGCTGCTTGATTTGTTGTTCCTTGCGGGCTTGGAAAGCCCTTTGGAACGCAGCATACTTCTTCTTGTCTGACTCAGGTACCAGATTGTACTGTAACCAAGAGTCATTGGATGCATCATGGTCAAATCCTTCAAAGCGCACCGAAGTGTCCTTCGGGTCCACGGATCCTTGCACATTTGTGCTCACCGTGCCTAAACCACCTGTAAAAGATGAAAGCAGAGTAGGATTTCCTGAGCTTCCTCGGTCTCCTTGACCCGTGGTCAAGTGTGACCTCTGCTCAGTTCTAGCATGGGCGAAAGAAGTGCCCTGCGGGTGGGAAGGTGTTTGTAGTGTTTGGGTGACAGAAAGAAGGATGGAGCGCAACTCCTCTGGTGAAAAGAAATGCAGTCGGGAAGCCCTGGAGACCTTAGGGCGTGAACCAGTGTCGTCCTCTTGGGAGTGCACTGGGGGGGGGGGGGGGAGTCTCCACGTAGTTGAGAATCAGACTCACTTTCTGAGTCTGACTGGAAAATGATGGTGGTGTCGAATGGATGTGCGGGCACCCTAAGGACTACTGGAGCCTGTTGAGAGGCTTCATCATCGGTCCGGTCACGCATATGGATAGTGGTATCGGTTGTTTTCCTTTTCTTGAAGATAGAGATTGGATGCCTATCCTCATCTGAATCACTGCTAGATATGATTGGGGCAGGTTTTGTTTTGCGTTTCTTGGTGGGTGCGGTTCGTTTAGGAGCATCCTTCTTGGGTGTTCTTTGTTTCTTGGTTGCCAACTGCTTTCTTCTTTGAGAAAGATTGGATAGTGTAGTGGAAGAGGGGACTGCGGTACCCTCAGCGATAATGGCTGCGGATGGAAGAGGCGGGGTAGGAGGGTATGGGGCAATACCTTCCGTAGCCTCAATGTGGTCTGAGACATCAGCAGTCTCAAGACTAAGAGAAGAAAGGATATGAGTAGGGAGTCTGCAGATCGGTCCAAATATCGTTTGATCAGAAGAAGGGTTGTACCTTTTAAGATCCTTAGTGACGAAAAAGTTGATGTCACTACCCATGTCTATTCCAGCATCCGCATGTAAGTCTGAGATGCAAAGTGACCAAAACCGTGCAAATGTGAGCTCGGTTGGGTTCTCCCTTGGGTGCTCTTTGGGAATGTATTGGAGGAAGTCGTCCCAAAGGATTTGTCCATAGTTTACATCGTGGCCTGTGTAGATGCTCCATACCAATTCCAGTAGCTTCAGTCCCATGTTGTCGATGCCTCCGGTTCTGCCGGATAGGCAGCGGATGACAAAATGACACACAAACTGCCATACCGCAGGCAGCTGATTATTTTTGAACTCACCACTCCCTCGAATTGGTTTCTGATACCCCATCTGGTAGAGTGCGGATGTAACATCTGCCATTGAAGGTGAGAAAATCTTGATGGAGGGGTAAACCAGAAGATTAATGGCATTTAAGAACTTTTCTTTGGACAAGATGACCAAAGAATCGTTCATGAGATTGAGGTGAACTTCTTGGGGGTTTTCCATTGGGCGATATGCAGAGAATGCACATTTGAATATAGTAGAAACTGGAACAACGTCTGTAAATGCATCGAATGGACCGAACAGAGGGTGGTTCCTGAGAAACTTGATCATAAGCTTGATGGGAGCATTATATGAAGGATGATCTTCAAATATTGCTCTGAAATTACTTGAAGCGATTGTTGGAGAGTCGGAACCTGTTGGATTTACAGAACTTGAAGCCTTGGATAGCTTCTTTGATGCACATGATTTCACCATTGTTGAAGATTTGAGAGAAGAAAACAGAGTTCTTGAAAGTTTTGAAGGTTTTGAGGAATTTGGGAGAAAGAATCGATATTCAGAAAACGTAAAGTATTGTTGGGGAAGAAGATGGGTTTAAAAAGGGGGGTAAAAAAGTGTTTAACCCTAGGTAAATGGTAAGGATAGGGTAAAACGTCGATTGGGGTTTTGGGGGGAATCTATGAATTTTGGATTAAATCTCAGCCACACATAATTAAAACGGGTTTGAAGAGATTTTGGGAGATTTCCAAAAGGGGTTTTGCATTTAATGTAAAGTCAGACGCATGTCAATACGTCAGGTGATCGAGGGGGTGATGGGAGAGGAAGTTGTAACGGATGGGACGTATTGGGGAGAGGAAAGGACAAATTAAAGATGAGTTTATTGAAAAACGTTCTTTTTGTCATCATCCCTAAAATAGGTCTGATACAAGGATTATTCAGAAAGAGAATGTGACAGTTTCTAAAGAGAATGTTTTTTTTTGTCTTTAATGTTTAATTTAATGAAGGATCATTAAATAGCACACAAAGATTCAAGAGTTGATAAAACTGTTGAGAAATTATCATGATGATCGCGGATGGAAAATTCATTGCAGTTGGAAACGTCATTGCGGATGGAACTTTCATTGCGGTTGAGAAACGTCATTGCGGATGGAACTTTCATTGTGGTTGAGAAACGTCATTGCGGATGAAACTTTCATTGCGGTTGAGAAACGTCATTGCGGATGAACAAGGAAGGACTGTAGTGAGAAACTGAGGAAAACACTTGTACAAAGATTAGTAATAACAGACCATAAAGACCCATGAGAGATACGTATGATATATGGTTGCGGTATCTAGACAGCGGTACCAAAACCATCTATCCCATGTAATTCTCAGTTAGAACCACAACGGAGGCCAAGGATGGTCTGCGGTAGCTAACAATTCAAAAAGAATTGCGGGTTTAGATTCATCATTCCTAACATTTGCAGGAAGATGTTAAGCTTTGTTGAATCGAGCGCTTTTGTGAACACATCAGCAATCTCTTCATGAGAAGGGACAAAGATGAGTTCAATATTACCTTTTAAGATGTGGTCTTTGATGAAATGATACCGTAGTTCAATGTGCTTAGTCTTGGAGTGCTGAATTGGATTGTGAGAAATAGCAATAGCACTTTCAGAGTCACAATAGATCGGTATCCGCAACATTCTATACCCGTAGACCATTAGTTGAGTTTTCATCCAAAGGACTTGAGAGCAACAGCTGGCTGCGGCCACATACTCGGTTTCTGCAGTTGATAGAGAGACACAACTTTGTTTTCTTGAGGACCAGCTGACTAGTCTTTCACCCAAGAATTGACATCCTCCTGAAGTGCTTTTTCGATCGAGCTTGCATCCGGCATGATCCGCATCTGTGAAAGCTTGCAGGCTGAAGTCATTGCCTGCGGGGTACCATAGACCAAGAGATTTGCTTCCTTTGAGGTACCGTAGTATCTGTTTGGCTGCGGTCATATGTGAGACTTTTGGGTCAGCCTGATACCTTGCACATACACCAGTTGCAAAGACAATGTCTGGCCTGCTTGCAGTGAGGTACATCAAGGAGCCGATGATGCCTCTATAAGTCTTGTGATCCACAGATTCGCCTGAGGGATCAACCGAGATCTTATAACCGAAGGCTATGGGGACCTTAGCAGATGAACAGTTGTCCATAGAATATTTCTTCAATAGTTCAGTGGTGTATTTTTCTTGATGAATGAATATGCCTTGCGGTACTTGTTTCACTTGAAGACCTAGAAAGAAATTAATCTCTCTATTCATGCTCATTTTGAACTTGTTGGTCATGAGCTTAGCAAATTCATCCACCATGCCTTGATCAGTCGAACCGAAGATGATATCATCCACATATATCTGTACCATCATGAGGTGGTTGCCATTTGCTTTTCTGAATAGTGTGGGATCAATCACTCCTCTCTTGTACCCGGATGAGACAAGGAATTCAGAAAGAGTCTCATACCATGCTCTTGGGGCTTGCTTCAGACCGTAGACTGCCTTTTCAAGCTTGTAGCAGTGGTCTGGAAATTTAACATTTTCAAAGCCTGGAGGTTGCTGAAGATAAACCTCTTCTTTTAGTTCCCCATTGAGAAAGGCACTCTTAACGTCCATTTGGTGTACCTTGACGTTTTTGTGGGCTGCGTATGCTAGAAAGATCCGGATAGCTTCCATGCGTGCTACCGGAGCATACGTTTCATCGTAGTCAATGCCTTCAAGTTGACTATACCCCTTTGCAACTAGCCTTGCCTTGTTTCTGACTACCGCACCAGATTCATCCAACTTATTTTTGAACACCCATCTACTGCCAACAATGGAGTGACCACGTGGCTTCGGAACGAGCTGCCAAACTTTATTTCTTTGAAATTCTTCAAGCTCTTCTTGCATTGCAACTATCTAGTCAGGTTCAAGCAATGCTTCTTTGATCGTTCTGGGTTCTACCGAGGACATAAATGCGACATAGTGGCAGTGATCAGATAGGTCCTTGGAAGATCTAGTCTGGATGCCTGCGGATGGGTTCCCAATGATTTGACCTGGTGGGTGGTCTTTCGTCCATACATGAAGACGTGGCAGCAGATGATCAGCAGCTGCGGTAGAGGGAATATCTTGAATGTCAGAGGAATCTGCGGTTGGAGATGACAGTTCCCCCTGGACTTGAGAACATCCTGCTGAGTCATCTTGATCTATTGGAACAGAATTCTCTTGAGCAGTTGGGAGAGGTTCCCCCTGGGTTGCAGATAGGAGTTCCTCTGGAACCTGAGAAGGTTCCCCCTGGACTGCGGATGGGAGAGTGACAATCTTTGGATCAGTTCTAGTGTCGATATTTTCTATGAGTTCATCATCCGAATCCGAAGATACGTTTGATGGTAATGCTTCTCTGCGGACAGGAATTTGAACAACATCAAGTACTGGAACCTCGACGGTTGCGGCTAGATCCGGAGTAGATCTTTCCCCCTTAACCGCAGAGGTGGAAGTATTGAGAGAGGCTACTTCAGATAGAGATGGTCCAGAAACATCAGCATGTTGTTGTTGAGCTGCGGGTGACACAAGAACTTCGGATAGTTTCGCCGTTTCAATAGGATCGAAAAGATCCTCATAGTTGACTTCAACTAGATTCAAGGGACCTGAAGAGGCAGGAATGTCACTTTCCATGATTGCGGTGGTTTCAGTAGATGGAGGGGCGTCGCGGATGTGAGAATCATCAAATTTCACATCGAAGCTTTCAATGATCAGGCTTGTACGCCTGATGAGCACTCGATAAGCAACCTTGTTAGTGGAGTAACCAAGGAATATGCCTTCGTCGGACTTCGGTGCAAACTTGGTGAGCTGATCTCTGTTGTTGATCACGAAGCATCTACACCCAAAAATATGAAATAAGCGAACATTGGGCTTGCGGTTGTTAAGGCCCTCATATGGTGTTTTATTGAGGCGTTTGCACACGATACTTCGGTTTTGGACAACGCATGCGGTTGCTACTGCTTCAGCCCAGAAGTAGAGAGGAAGTTGGGCGAAGTTAAGCATGGATCTGGCTGCTTCTACTAGTGTGCGGTTCCTTCTTTCTACTACACCATTTTGTTGCGGTGTGTAGGGTGCTGAGAAGTTGTGAGAAATGCCTTTGGACACCAAGAAACTGTTAGGAAGATGATTAGTGAACTCGGTTCCATTATCACTGTGGATACGTCTAACTGGAAGCTTGATCTGAAGTTCGATTTCTTTGATGAAGTTGATGAAGATCTGCGGTGTCTCTGATTTGAGTCCGAGGAAGAAGACCCATGTGAAGCATGTATAGTCATCAACAATAACCAGTATATACTTCTTGTGGTGGAGGCTGGCTACGGTTGATGGACCGCAGAGATCAATGTGCAATAGCTCCAGTGGTTCAGAAATAGAAGAGTCCATTATCAGAGGGTGACTTGCTTTAGACTGCTTACCACATTCACAAGCCGGACAGAGAGTATCGTTGCTAAATTTGAGAATAGGGAGACCGCGGACTAGTTCTCCAGTGACTAAGTTGTTGATGTACCGGAAGTTGAGATGAGCTAGCTTATGGTGCCATAGCCAGCTGACTTCGGATACAGCTTTGGACAAGAAACACAATTGCGGTTTACCAATGATTAGAGAAACATCCAAAGGGTACATGGTACCTTCGGATCGAGATTTGATCAGGCAAGTGTTTCTATCACTCGTCATTACGTAGCAAAACTGATCATCAAATTCAACACGATGTCCTGCTTTACATAGTTGGCCAACACTGATGAGATTGTGTTTAAGGCTTTCTACATAAGCAACCATCTGAATGGAAAAGTTCTCCGTAGTGAGAACTGATGGGTTTTGAGCATTCTAACACTTCCTAAGAGTACATGCAACCCTAATAACCTTGGATCTATGTTTGTCTAATTATCATGCAAAGTTGAATTCCAAGGTTATATTCCTATCTAGCATACATGGGGAACAAATTTTAACTTGCATGAAAGATAGAATAACTTACCTTGTTGTTGCTTATGATCCTTGAAACCTTGTGAGCCTAGCACCCCAAGTGTGATGCCTCAAATGCTTCACACAACACCAAATGCTTTTGGAATGACTTTAGAGAGAATACACACTTCTAAAATCGGCCAAGCCCTCTTGTTTCTTATGTGTAGCCAATTTTGGTGGAGAATGGGTTTCTTATATAGTGTTGACACATCTAGGGTTACACCATGTAAACCCTAATGTGTCATGACTCTTCATTTCCATGACCCATGGGTTTGTAACTCCCATGGAGCATCCATGGAGCATCCTATGGGTGGAACCCAACTTGTTAATCCATGGAGCCTCTTAGCCCACTATATAAGATATGGAAGATTTACATAATCTACCCATATATTTAATTACTTATCTTTTGATCACTTAATTAATTCTTGATCAAACTAATTAAATAATATTATTAATATATTAGAACTTATAATATATTAATAAACCATAAGTGTTATTTCTCTCATTTTAGTTTATCCAATTGCATGGTGCCATGCAACCCAAATGGACCATGCCGGGTCGGGTTAAGTACATACCAGAAATAGTTATGGACTTAGACACCTTATCCAACAGTCTCCCACTTGGATAAGTCTAATAACTATAACTGCAATACTTCAGGAACCGATCGGCAATCGTAGCTCTTTCAAGGTCTCTCGGAACTGAGAAGATGATGATACGCCATTTAAGATAAGTGATCATATAATCCTCTGTTCTAGATATCAGCCAGACAAATACATGGAACAATGTCTTACTTATTGTCCAACAGTTTGTTTCCCGATTTCCGATTTGTTTGACAAAGAAATTAATTGAACACATCAACTTAGTTCTGACCGGGCCCGGTACATAGGTCAAAACAAAATCATCGAGGGGCCCAGATATCAGCTTCTAATCCAAGAAGGAACAGATAAACTTCGACTCATATGTTTGTTCTACCACTCATTGAATTATACACAAAAGCACGTTTTATAACATCGAGTTACCAATGTGTTAACGTACAATCAATGCATAACCAACTCATAAGTAACAAATCATATCTCTAGGTTTGAAGACTTATATGATATTACCGTCTCACGATCACTCGAGATAAATTCCATGAAGTGATTCCAGTGAGCGTGGGTTGAGTCCAATGCTCAGAACTTATGAGCACTCATGAGTGTTGTAGCCATGTCCAACAACTTAGACCACTGCAACCAATCATGACAGTCTTGATTCATACCTACTTCCGACATATGACCGACTGTGGAGGTTCGAATAATATGATATACCAAACATAATTATTCTGGAAGTCAAAACATGCAAAAGAAATATAGTAAACGATCGACAAGAGATAGCAACACTTTACTCATAAATAAAACACCTTTTATTCATCATCTAATGTCAATTACACTTTACAAATTTCAAGGTTATCTAACTACTAAATCTAATATCATCCTTCAGCCCTATGCTCCGAGCATGCTGGAGATGCTTAACCCGAGTCAGTCCCTTTGTGAGGGGATCTGCTGGATTCTCATCCGATGATACCCTCTTTGCCACGAGGAGTCCTTCTTCTATTCGATGTCTGATGAAATGGTATTTTCTGTCGATGTGTCTGGATCTCCCGTGATCCCTTGGTTCCTTGGCTAAGGCAACTGCACTTTCACTATCACAGAAAATTTCCATTGGCTCTTTAATAGCTGGTACAACTCCAAGGTCTCCAATGAAGTT
Organism: Lactuca virosa; assembly: GCF_052849685.1. Classification (NCBI taxonomy): domain Eukaryota; kingdom Viridiplantae; phylum Streptophyta; class Magnoliopsida; order Asterales; family Asteraceae; genus Lactuca; species Lactuca virosa. The sequence continues at coordinate 14,045,318 of NC_136427.1, read as the reverse complement.
CTTCAGCCATATCGCCTCCTTTGCTGCCTCGCTAGCTGCTATATACTCTGATTCGCAAGTTGAATCAGCCACTGTCTCTTGCTTGGAACTCTTCCAAGAAATTGCTCCTCCATTTAAGATAAAGACCCAGCCTGACTGAGAGCGGAAATTATCCCTATCAGTCTGAAAGCTAGCATCACTATACCCTACAACTCTCAAGTCTTCACTCCCACCGAGGGTAAGGACCCAGTCCTTAGTCCTCCGTAGGTACTTGAGGATATTCTTTACCGCAGTCCAGTGTGCCTTGCCAGGGTTCCCCTGATACCTGCTAACCATGCTCAAAGAAAAGGCTACATCAGGTCGAGTACACGTCATAGCATACATGATCAATCCTACAACCGAAGCATAAGGTATTCAACTCATTTCTGCTATCTCAGCCTCAGTACTAGGGCTTTGTGTCTTACTCAATCTGGCGTTACTCTGGATAGGTAACTCTCCTTTCTTGGAGTCCTGCATGCCGAATCTCTTCAGCACCTTATCCAAGTAGGTACTCTGACTAAGTCCAATTAGTCTTTTACTCCAGTCTCTCAAGATCCTTATCCCTAGAATATAGGCAGCTTCTCCTAGGTCCTTCATAGAGAAACACTTCCCAAGCCAGGACTTAACTTCCTGCAGAGTTGGGATGTCATTTCCTATGAGTAGTATGTCATCCACATACAATACCACAAAGCTGACTATACTCCCACTAGCCTTGACATATACACAAGATCCATCTTCACTCCTAGAAAAGCCAAATTCTTTGACTTTCTCATCAAAGCAAAGATTCCATCTGCGAGGTGCTTGCTTTAACCCATAAATGGATTTCTCAAGCTTACACACTTTATTAGGGTACTCTATATTGACAAAACCCTCTGGCTGACTCATGTAAACATCCTCAGCCAACTTTCCATTAAGGAAAGCGGTTTTGACATCCATTTGCCATATTTCATAGTCATGAAATGCAGCTATGGCTAACAGAACCCTAATAGACTTAATCTTGGCCACTGGAGAAAAGGTCTCATCATAGTCAACTCCCGGAGTTTGTGAGAAACCCTTTGCAACCAGTCGTGCCTTATAAGTGTGTACATTACCATCCATGTCGGTCTTCTTCTTGAAGATCCATTTGCACCCTATAGTCTTACGACCTGGTACATTCTCAACTAAGTTCCAAACTTGATTGTCATACATGGACTGTATCTCGCTGTCCATTGCCTCTTTCCACTTGGCTGACTCAGGGCCTGCCATGGCTTCCGCGTAACTGTTAGGTTCATCCAGACCTATCAGTGTCTCATCACTGATAAGTGTATCACCTTCCGCAGTAATATGGAATCCATAGTAATGCTCAGGTGCATTCCTAACCCTTGTGGAACGCCTCAGAGGTACAGACTTGTCAATTGGCTCCACAGGAGTTTCCTCCTCAAGTTGAGTGCTAGGGTTTGAAGTTCCTTCACCACTTGACTCTTGAATTTCTTCAAGGTCAACTTGCCTCCCACTGTCTCCTTGGCTTATGAACTCTCTCTCGAAAGAAAGCCCTCCTAGCTACAAAGACCACATTCTCACTAGGTCTGTAGAAGAGGTAACCAAAGGATTTCTGTGGGTAGCCGATGAAAATACACCTCTCACTTCGAGGTTTGAGCTTATCATGAGTCTCGCGTCTCATGAAATCCTCGCAACCCCAAATCTTAATGTGGTCTAGTTTGGGTACTTTACCAGTCCACATCTCATGAGGAGTTTTGGCAACTTTCTTTGTGGGAACTAGATTAAGGATATGGGTGGCAGTCTCTAAGGCATACCCCCAAAATGAGATTGGTAGCGAAGCTCGACTCATCATGGAACGAACCATATCCAACAAGGTTCGATTACGCCTCTCAGCTACACCATTCAACTGCGGTGTCCTGGGAGGTGTCAATTGTGAGACAATCCCACATTCCCTAAGATAGTCGAGGAACTCTGAACTAAGATACTCACCACCTCGATCGGATCGAAGCATCTTAATGTGCCTGCCCAATTGATTCTCGACTTCCTGTTTAAACTCTTTAAACCTCTCAAAAGTCTCTGACTTATGCTTGATTAAGTAGACATATCCATATCTACTGTAATCATCAGTAAAAGTCAAATAATAACGATTAACATCCCTTGTGGCATGTTTGAAGGGCCCACACACATCCGTGTGTATAAGTTCCAACAAACCTTCACCCCTCTCACAAGAACCTGTGAAGGGTGACTTTGTCATTTTTCCAAGTAAGCATGATTCGCAACTATCATCTGACTTTAGGTCAAATGACTCCAATACTCCATCCTTTTGGAGTTGGCCTATGCGTTTCTTGCTTATATGTCCAAGACGACAATGCCATAATGATGCTTTATCCAAGTTATTATCATTAACAGAATCAATACACAATACATTATTTCCTAAGTTATCAACCACAGATATAGTTTCATACACACCATCACAAGGTAATGCTTTAAAATAAAGAACATTATTAAAGAAAGCATTAATCGAACCAACTTCATTATCAAATGAAAAGGTGAAACCTTGTTTATACAATGCATGAAAGGAAATAATATTTCTTGCCATTTCTGGCGAATAACAACATTTATTCAAATCTAAACTAAACCCACTACTTAGCGATAAAATATAAACTCCAATCTTGGTGACAGGTAAAGCTTTCCTATTCCCCATGATTAAGTTTATTCTTCCATGCTCCACATTCTCACTTCTTCTTAGTCCCTGCAAATCAGAACAGATATGAATACCACAACCGGTATCAAGGACCCAAGAGTTAGAATGGGGTGAGTTATTAGATAAGATAGTGTAAATACCTGCATGGTTGGGTTTAACTTTCCCATCCTTCACATCTTGCTGGTATTTTGGGCAGTTCCGCTTCCAATGTGACTTTTCATGGCAATAGAAGCATTCAGCCTCTTTAGGGTCAGAAGAAGGAGTGACAAAACCTTTCTTGGTTCCACTTGAAGAAGAGCCATCAAGGGTCCTAGCCTTGGTACCCTTCGATGAGCTCTTCCTCTTCTTCCCTCTACCTTTCCCGATTGCCAAAACCGGGGCGGAGTTTGGAGTAGGAGTGTTAACAACCGACTTACCCTTAAGACCTGTTTCTGCGGTCTTGAGGAGTCCCTGAAGTTTGCTGAGTGTGACCTCTTCCTTATTCATGTGATATGTCATGCAGAATTGATCATAGCACGATGGTAAGGAGTGTAAAATGATATCTATTGCAAGCTCCTCAGGGAAGTTCACATTAAGCTTCAGCAACCGATCCACATACCTTTGCATTTTCTGCATGTGGCTCGTGACGGATTCCCCGTCCTTCATCATGGTTGTTGTGATAGAGCATATGATTTCATACCTCTCTTGTCGTGCACTTTGATGGTATCTTTCCATCAGATCTTGGTGCATTTCAAAAGGGTAAAAGTCCTCATAGGACTTTTGGAGTTCCGCTATCATGGTGGCCAACATGATGCATGCCACTTTTATAGCATCCCTTTCATGTGTCCGGAAGTCAGCGATCTGCTGGGGAGTTGCAGTGGTCTCATCAATCTACCCATATATTTAATTAGTTATCTTTTGATCACTTAATTAATTCTTGATCAAACTAATTAAATAATATTATTAATATATTAGAACTTATAATATATTAATAAACCATAAGTGTTATTTCTCTCATTTTAGTTTATCCAATTGCATGGTGCCATGCAACCCAAATGGACCATGCCGGGTCGGGTCAAGTACATACCAGAAATAGTTATGGACTTAGACACCTTATCCAACAAGAACACCGTAACCTCGGATGACACCGTTTGCATTGTTACCAAAAGTGACATTTCCACCATTGCATATAGGCCTGAAATCCCGAAGGTACTCTAACCTTCCGGTCATGTGCAAGGAGCAGGCACTGTCAATTAACCACTCTTCTTCTTGTTCCTCCTTGCACAAAGCCTGAGAATTACACGGTTAGTTTAGGCATCCAAACAAGTTTGGAGCCTGGGACAATTGATGTGTTTCTGAGTGATGCATGGTCCGAGGTTGCAGGGACAGGTCTCTTGTCAACTTTTGAGCCTAGTCCTGGGTGTTTGAGTAGATTTGGAGTGTTGTGATTTTTTGAAAAAATACGAGGTTTCTGACTCTGACTCGATTTGACATGAGATAAAACCTTTTGACAACTACACTGACATTTACAAAAGGAGATTTTGTGTTTTGATCTAACACTGTGATTGATCAGCGGTTTAAGGATGTTTTGGATCTGTTACCGGTCCAAGATGGGTTATTCGTGACACGAGTGTTTTTGGGTTTTGAAAAAGTCTGTTTATGAAAGGTTTTAGCACGTGTAGATTTCTGAATTCTTTTTGATGGATTTGGTAAGATACCCTTCCATTTGAAATTTTGACGTGACTTTAAAAGTGTTGGAGTGGGTAAAATACCTTTCCATTTAGGATCATTTGAAGAATAGACCTGAAAAACATAGTTTCGAAAAGATTGAACACCCTTTTGGGTTGTGTCAGAAGGAGTAGGAATGACTTTTGAAACTGAACTTTCCTTTTTGTTTGTTTTCTTGAAAGAAGAGTTTTTTGAAATGTAGTGAGAGAAAACAAATTTTTTAGGACTTTTGGATTTAGGAAATCTGACTTGCTTCTTGTTTTTTGAAAAAATTTGTCTATTAGTACCGCGAGATCTGATTTCTTCTTTAAAAGCCTTTTTTGCCAAAGATTTTGGTGAACCGCAGTCATTGTTGTTCAACTGCGGTTTCCTGGAATTCTTGGAATGATTTTGAAAACGCGGAGTTGAGTCATTAGAGCTTGAGGATTCAGGAATTTGGGAACATTGACCTACTTCAAAATTTTCTATAGGTAGTTCATGAAATATTGGCTGAAGAGTTACAGTTCCTTGAACTAATGACTGCGATAGGGATGACTTGACTACCGCTGAGTAAGTCTTAGATGGGACTTCGGTGGGACATTTGTGGGACATTTGACTACAGTGAGAGACACTGCGGTCTGAGGATAGAGATGGAAAGTCTTTTGAGACTTCGGGCCCTCAACAACAATCTTTTCGTCAACTACGGATGAAGTTTGAGGATTTGGATAGATGGTGCCACAGATAGGAATTTGATCACATGTGTGACCCGAAACCTCCGGCACAATTTCCTCAATGACACAATTATTGCTTAAGTAATGCAGTCTACCGAAGTGAGTTTTAATATCTTTGGGAAAAGTCTTGTCATTGACAGGGAAATGAAATTATCGGTCTGGAGCGACATACAGTCTGTCTTTGTTGAACCGGGGTGAGGAATCCATTGAGGTAGGATATCCATTTGACCAACCCCAATTATATGTATTGTCCACGGTTCCATTGTTTACCAAATTTTCAATAGCTTCACTTTCATTAAACAATTTTTCAATTAAGAGATTTAAGCGTACAATTTCTCTCTGAGCTAAATCTCTCTGGTTCAAAGCTATCTCTAATTGGGTCTCACTTAACATTCTTGCATCCTTTTCTAACTGTAGGTCCTTCTCTAACATAACCATCTTAAGTCTTTTGTTATCCAGTCGTCCTCTCACGTGGAACATCTCTTGGGACGCAATGTTCTTCTCATCTAAGGCTTTATTATAGTCTGTAAGGACGGTAGCACAAGTGTCATTAAGATCATCTATGTAAGGCTGACAGTCATGCATGCTATAGTTTAGAGTTTGGATCATGAGTTTTACCTGTTCGACGATGCTTAGTGTTCCATCCTTTGCCATGTAGCAGTAGTTCTTGTTCAACATTGTAGACCCATCATCATCCGCGGTGGCCAGCATGCAGATTTTCCCTTTTCCTTTGATACTGCTGATGGCCTCATATTCGTCTCCGGATGACCAGACTTGATGGTCTCTTTTGACATGGGCCACGTATGCCCTTGCCTTTTCAGCTTTTTCTTTGTCTTCCAACTCTTAAGACATTCTAAGGTAGAATGCTCTGTCTTTTACTACATTGGCCTTACAATCTCGTGCAAAGTGATTCTCTTTGTTGCATTTGTGACAAATTACAACATCAATCTTGTCTTCTGAAGGAGTACCAGAGTCAGTGATTTGAGGAGACTGCGGTACCTCCTTTGGTTGAATATTCTGAGATTGCGGTGGTGGATGAGAACTTTTGGGAAATCGAGAGTAGTTATTCTGAGAACCGAAGTTACGGTTGAATGGAGGTTTGTTGAACTGCTGATTCTTGCGGAAGGAAGGAGGTGGTAGACGGTTGAACTGTTGGCTAACCAGAGCAATAGCCTTCTGAAAATCTTCTTCATCATCATATTCAGAATCCGCTTCGTATGACTGCGGTAGAGTGTCATACGAGGAAGGGTAAGGTGACTGCGGTGGAGCTTGTGCTATGAGAGCAAGTGGTCCTCCGAAGTCAGCACAGTCTTTGAGTACGGTGGATTCTTGAGCTTGCAGCTCTCCATAGAGCTTGTAAAGTGACAGGGAGTGAATCTTTCTATCGCCTTGGACTATCATCTTGGCCGTAGTCCAATGTCTGCCCAAACCATTAAGAAACTGAAGATTGATTTCATGGTTACTGCGGATGGTGCCCGCATTGGATAACTTGGTGACTATCAGGTTGAACCTTTTGAAGAAGTCTTCCAAACTTTCTCCAGTATGAGCTTTGAAGTTGTTGAACTCGTTGAGTGCGGTAGTAAGCTTCTTATCTTGTGCTTGTTCCGAGCCTTCGTACAGGTTTTTGAGAACATCCCAGATCTCTTTCGCTGATTTGCAATTTATGATAATATCGAAGTTGTCAGGAGCAACTCCGCAAGAGATTTCATAAAAAGCAACATCATCATTTTCCATTTTATCGAGATCATCCTTGGTGGGACGGCTCATGGCTGGTTGACCTCCTCCCAGCCTGGTTGCAGCGCCGTCAGTTTGGACTGGTGTAAGGACTGGAACATGTGGTCCTTCTTCTACGGATCGCCATACATCTCTACCCAGTCTTCTCAAGTACCTTTCCATTCTTTGTGACCAGTGATGATATTCATTTGCGACTAGTATTGGGGCTCGGTTAGAACCACCGACACTGTTGGAAACATTTAGAGATAATGATTGTGCCATTTGAAATTGTTTTTTTTTGTTTTGAAGAAATGAGCTTTAGTGGTATAGAAGGCTCTTTGAAAAATCAGAGTTCCGTTTTCAAAAAGCAACCACTTTGGCTCTGATACCAATTGTTGAGAGAAAAACTTGGAGACACACTTGAACAAAAGTTAGAACAAGTATAATGCGGAATAGTTAATCTCAAAGGATCTAAAAGCTCAACAATAATATAGTTAGATAGTTAGAGAGTTAGTTGCGGAAATGTAAAGGAATGGAAATGACAACAATTGTTATATCAAGAAGACACTTAAGCTGATTCATAACAAGGAATGCATTCACTCCAAGTTAATAAGGAAGATCAAGCTTAGTGATTAAGTCTTAAAGACTTGCTCCGAAGAGGGATTATGATCAGCAGGATTAAGATAAGATTTAAGTAAGAAGATATGAGTGAAGAAAGATAAGAGAGATAACTTCAGAATGTGTATTCAGATAGAATTCAAAAGTTATCAGTTCCTTTTCTTATCTCTGTGAATACAAAGAGAGTAAGTCTCTATTTATAGAGACTCAGAAACTACACTAGATTACAACTCTATAAGCAGCCGTGCAAGGCATACTAGATAATAGAGTGTATTACATAAAAGACAAATAACGTAATCTAGCTAAGTTGACTGCGGTAGCTGACTCAGGTTGCTGATGCAGTTGCTGATGAACAAGATTGACTCCGGGTGCTGAAGCGGTTGCGGTAGAAAGATGGTTGCGGTAGCTGAGATGGTTGCGGTAGCTGAGATGGTTGCGGTAGCTGAGTTCAAGAGGGTCACTTTTATGATTCAACACCAACCATGGTGGCTGCCGCCGTGTCACCTCTTTCTGCCACCACCAGCCACCTTGCAGAGGTGACTGTGTGCATGAATGGTGGTGTGTATGACCATATCTTATAAGAATAATGTTGGGTAGATCTTTGCTTGCCAGGAATCGAATGGAAACTCATGCCCACCGCCTGCTGCCGCCACCTCGCCGCGGTTAGCCACTATCTCGGGTGGCTGTGGGATTTTGGGTGTGGTTGGATCGATATTTGGAGTACCTTGTTGTTGTATGGGCTGAAGATCATAGTCACCACGTGCCACCGTCGACCACCATTAGGTTGTTTTCTATGTGTGTTTGTATTAGTGTGTGTGATTATTTGGGGTTTTAGCATTGTAAAATGTATCTGAAAAGAAAAATACTGAAAAGAAACTCAAACCACCACCATAGGTTGGTGACTTTCGCCTCCTGCCGCCACCGGCCGCCGTGTCGGGTGGCGGTGTGCTTGCCTTTTTGTGTTTGATTCGTTTGGGGTGGTTAAAACCCTAATGGGCCTAATGGACCCTAATTGACCCAATAAAACCCTTATGGGCTTAATGATATTCTAGTGGGCCTAACAGGCCCAATAAAGCCCTAATTGATCTAAAAGCCCAACAAATTGATAAATGGGCTAGTATTTGGGTTGGAAACCCTAATTAGGGTTTGGAAAACCCTAATGCCAATAAAACCCTAATTTTGAGAATTTATCGGGACACACACACGAAAATTATTTAATAACTTGAAATATTAAATAATAATAATTGGCAGAAATTAATCTAAGAAATATTGGACTTAATGGGTTAAGTCCTTAATGGATTAAGTCCTTAATGGGTTAAGGGAGAGACACTTAACCCTAATTTTCATTTTATGTGAAACCCTAATTTCACTTGGGTTTGTTTTTGGGCCTTTCTATTGGGCCTTGATGATTGAGTATTAATGGGCCATCCAAGATCAAGCAAATGGACTAGAATAATTAATGGACTTGGGGGTAAGGCCCATATGAGGAGTTGGGCCCAATTTGGAAAATTAGGCCATAGATGGGCCATAGTTGGGCCTTAATGATTATATGATATTAGACCATTAGACTGTCAAAGGTTAGACTGGACTTTTGGTTGGGCCTTAGAATGAGACCATGTAGAGGTTTGGGCCCAATTTGGAAAATTGGGCCATATATTGGGCTTTAATTCCTAGATGGATTTGGGCCCATGGATTGGACCTTGGGCTTAAATAAGCCAAGCCTGGGGTAATGTAGTAATTATCCAAGTATGTATTATGGTTAGGTGTTGGGACCCAATTATTAATTGGGTGTTGTTTTGGTGTTGACAGTTTGGGAATCTGTCATCCAGCAGCTGGGGTTGAGCCTGCGGGACTTCAGCAGTACGGGATTGTGTCTACGGGACTTCAGCAGTGTGAGGTGAGTTACCTTCCAATAGCGGTGGGTCTAAGGCACCAATGCCGGCCCACCAGTAGGAGTCGTATATTAGATGAATGTCTTTGTGATATTCATCTAGGTTTACTACTACCTGATATGTTATGTGCTAGTATGATATGATGTTATATGCTAGTAGCAGTAGGGGAGACAGTCCCCAAGATTTCCGGTCGATAGGGCCAAAGGGGGTAGTCATACCCAGTCATGCTAGATAGAATACGATTATGTGTTACATGTTATGTGGTAGTAGTAGAGGGGTGAAATAGTCCCTAGTATCCGGTCGAGAGGATCAAAGGGGAGGCCAGCACCCATATATGCTAGGCAGTATCTGGTCGAGAGGACTGAAGGGGAGGCCAGCACCCAGATATGCTAGGCAGTATCCGGTCGAGAGGACCGAATGGGAGGCCAACACCCAGATATGCTAGATTAGAGCTAAGGATCTAGGAAGATGCCTTATATGCATATTATATGTGCTTAATGAGCTGCATGATAATACACATTAGTCAGTAATAGGATAGCCTGTTTAGGTTATGCCTGATCGTATGAGCCTTTGAATTGCATGTATAGATTCCTGATTAGAGGACATAATTGTTTGATTGAATTATAATGGTTAGATTTTCCATTGTCTGAATGCTGTTTGCTTTGTGCTTTGTGGGACTTTTAGTGATGTGAATTAGCTACTAAGTGAATATGCTATGTGACATGGGACACTGGCTGGATAATCTCAGAGTGATAGATTTGACCCTATTGCGCAGCTCTTGTCTGAGTCCAACCGTTGTAGGGATGAGTCTATTACTCGAAGGATTATCTGATCTCTGTTGCATGTGGCTATATTCACGAGGTAGCTAGTTAACATTACTGGGAATCTTTCAGCAGCTAAGGAATGGGTGGGTACAGGAACCTAGGGAAGACTAGGATATGTTTCAACGGGTTAGTAGTGAGGCTCAGTGAGACTTGGGTGTACCAGTTTGAGGAAGTGACTTAGAGGATTTGGGAGGATTGCTAAGGAAAGTATGGATAGGTGTGGAAGGTAGTATTGGGCCCGTACTACTAAAAGCACAGGATCCATACTCGAATCGACGAGAATCTTGGAGAATCTGAGAAGCTTTAGGGAAGAGTTTGTGACCCAGTTTGGGGACAGAGGATGTTCCAGTTGTTGCACCTTAGCCATTGACAAGTGAGTTAGTGAGCGTGGCAGGGTGTCAGACGCTGAGGGATATGATTTCCAAGAGGTTGCAGATGCGAGATTGATTCAGAGCATTTTGAGAAGGGAGGTACGTGCTAGGTGCGTATAGTAGAGGGTCCTGGGAAGAGACCCATGACGTCTGATCATCAGGTGAAAGGCCAGCAGGGCCTGAGTCAGTGCAACACGTTAGAGAAAGTGCACAAGGGAGTTTGTCGCTCCAAGGGTTTAGGCTGCTACATGTGTGGCAGAGTTGATTATGTCAGCTGAAGGTGATCAGTATTCCTCCAGATGTTGCGGGTATGTCATCTTCTTCTGCTGATAGAGGAATGTTGGGGATATGTATCGCTTCAGAATTTGAGTGAGTTGGGACAAGTCAGATATTAGGTCGGTTTCTGCTACTATATGGGTTATCAAGGATTGTCATATGCCAATCTGCATGCCAAAAGTCGTTGATGAACCTATAGAGGGATGTATCTTGCAGAGTGGATTCCGCGTGTACCGTTCTCATCCCAGATCTTTGTCGGGATCTGTGCTAGAGTATTATTCAGAGAATATTGGGTCAGGATTAGAGCGATAGTTCTCCAGTGAAGTCAGAGTTCAGTGATTCTATCATTTGTTCGTATATGATCGAATTTGTCTATATACGAACTTTGGAGTTTGAGGCACTACCATTGCTAGGACAGAACTGGTAGCATGAAGATGGTAGTGTCAGTTTCGGGTGTTAGATGCATAAGTGGTTGGTCGTTGGATGTTCAAGAGAATTGTATTTTCGCATGGGCTGTGCTCGGTTAGAGTTCAGTGGTGTTGCGAGATTGGAAGTGGGATTGAGGACTCATCAGCCATAGTGAAGATTAAGGCCTCTAGTTGTCAGCATGGGAGGTGGATTGAGGTGTCAGACTGGACCAGATTTCAAGAGTACTCTTCAGGATTTTAGGGAATGGGCAATGTTGAGGTTTGATTGGTAATTGATCGTCAGTATAGGTAAGCTCAGATTGTTGACAGTGGACTAATAGAAAGTAAGAAGGATTAGGAACCCTTCAAATCTCACGTGCCGTGAAGACTTAGCTGAAGCTAAGTGGGAGAGAACTGATTAGGTATTTAGGAGCAACATTAGGTGTGAAACTAGGATGAGTTTTGCCTCCCCGACAGAGAAGAAGATGGTTGAGGGGCCATCTGAGTTGAGTATTCGGTGAGTCGGGAGGTTAGAAAATGTTCCAACATTGGTTCACGCTTTTCTTTGGCATCAGATAGCAGGTTTTGGGAACCAGGTTAGAGTTTCAGTTATGACTCAATTTCGGTTGGGTGTTAGGTCGAGTGCGTGTTCGACCCGGTTTGGGAAGTGTTGTAAGACTACAGGGGTAGCCGTAGCATTCACTAGTGGCCAGTTAGTAGGGAAGGTGTTGTAAGACTACAGGGGTAGCTGTAGCGTTCACTAGCAATCAGATAGTATTAGAGTGTTGTAAGTCTGCGGGTGTAGCCGTAACATTCACTAGCAGCCAGATAGTGATAGAGTGTTGTAAGTCTGCGGGTGTAGCCGTCGCATTCACTAGGTTGGTAGATAGCATGAGTGCATTGTTAGGACGCGGAAGGAACAGTGATACCCACCAGTTTGGGTGTAGTAGTGAGGATATGGAAATCCACAGATTAGATCTTGGAACTACCCGGATGGATTAGATCCGGTTGCGTTAGTGATAAGACTGTGGGAGCGCCACTATAGTTATGAGATTAAGGAAGCACTGGATTGCTTAAGGTCATTCATGATATAAGCCTACTGTTGGACATGTAGCAATCACTTTTAGCCTTGGATTTGGGTGATGTAGGGGTTCGACGCATGGATTCGATCAGTTGGATCAAGAGGTTGTTAGAGCCTCAATGGCAAGATAACGAATGGCAACTGTTGACCGGCAAGGATTTCGTTAAGAAGTCGCGGGGAGCGACTATGGGTGGGTCTTTTGGGCTCCGTAATCGGGCTGGAACCCGATATTTCAGATGATTAGCGCTCAAGATGAGACCTAACAGGTCTCGATAGATTTTGGGAAGCAACTATGTAGCAACATACTGATTCAGACAGATCAGTGTTCCAACAATTTCAACGTTTGGGCAGTGATAGCATTTGTGTTCAGGTTGCGAGTATGGACGGAATAGTTAGATGATTTGGGGAGTGACAAGTCACTCACAGAGGGAGTATCGGAGCCTTGGCCAAGTATTAGTGTTCTGTAAGGATAATTGGGTCTGTGACCTTGTTTTATAGTGGGAACCTCGAGTTATCAGAAGTGGAGTAGTCAGTTGAGGGATAAGCAGGCTGGTTCCATCGGTAATGATTCAGTATGATTGGTCTGTCAGGGAATCAGACCATCTCAAGACAAAAAATTTCAGACGAAGTAGATGTGAATCGTTGCGATGAATTCGTTCATCTGCGGATCTTAGGGCTTTACGAAGATTGGCCACGGCTGCTCTGGGAAGCCTAGGGTGAGCTCCGGATGGTGACCATGTTACTAGAGTGGTTAAGTGTGTAAGGAATGGTAAGGAGTGATTTCGAGTACGAAATCTAATTTAAGTGGGGGAGAGTTGTAACACCCCGTTTATTTATTTGATAAATAAATAAATTAACGAATGAATTTTAGCCCTAAATTCAATAATTATATAGCTAGGTGTTGGTTTTGGGAGCCAAAAATTATTATTGGGATTATTCGTGGGTTAGAGTATAAACTCGAGACTTATTTTGTAATATTTATGAAGGCGGGGGCTCCATGGTAATTACTGGAACTTAATTTGGAAGAGAAAGAGAAGGGAAAACTGAACATGTCAGAAAAGAATTACATGGTTTCAAGTGTTACATATTTCAATGATGACTACAACATGATAAAAAAAAATAGTTGTTCAACGCCGTAGCGTACCATCCTCAAAAGCTTGTGATTTCCTAATTTTGTTGATTCCCTGAGAATACAAGTAGCTTTGAAAAAGTGTCAACAATTAAGTTGGTGAGTTCATAAACTTTTTAGACGAAAAGTTTGGAAACCGATCTTCATAATGAGTTGTGTGTTACCAAGAAAAATCCAATATTTTCCTTACAAAAGTGATGTGTAGTCTTAAATGTCAAAACCAGAATGTACAAGTATTTTCCATGCTTAAAATAAATCATGCAAGTTCAACTCGACATAAACTCGTTTAGTTGAAAGAAAAACCCGGTACTTTGTAATGTACCCCTTTTTGTATAAATCCGGTACTTTGTATTCGTACCCCATTTATATGAATAACCCGACACTTTATAGTTGTGCTCCAATTATGAATAACCCGGCACTTTATAGTTGTACAACACTTAATGAATAAACCGGCATTTTATAGTTGTACCCCACTTATGAATAACCCGACACTTTATAGTTGTACCCCACTTAATGAATAATCCGGCACTTTATAGTTGTACTCCACTTATGAATAACCCGACACTTTATGGTTGTACCCCACTTAATGAATAACCTTTTGTAATGAGTTCGAAAAGTAAATGGATTATAAACTAGACCTATTATAGTTTATAAATAGTTTGTAATGTAGTGAACATAACTATGCCGACGACAGTTTATCAAATGTTTGTAAGGTTAGAAATCCTTTTGTTTTCTGTGTAATACCTATTTCCAAGGTAAAATGACTTGTAATATAACCAACATGTATTTATATATGATAATACACACCTTGCTCAGCAAGTTACAAGGTGTAAATGAGTTATCAATAATTTGCTATTGTTATCTTTTCTGTTACTATTCTTGGAATAATTATAGAAAAATCATACGGAGTCAAAAACTAAATCCGTAAACTCTGAGAGTTTAGAAAATGTGTCTAGTATTTCATAAATTTTATTATGATTTTTGGTGACCTTTAACTTGTGTGAAAAGGGCCATAATCATAGACTGGTCCGGATTTGTTCTTTAAATGGTAGGCAATTTTGTAAAAATCACCATAAATTGTAGAAAAATCATATGGAGATGTGAAAGTAGTCATTTTAAAGGTATGAACCTGAAATATTTGCAAAAAATACAGTTTTGAAAACTAAAATGTTTAAGTTGTCCAAAACCGTCCATGAATGGAGTCTAAGTTTTCTGATGAAAGCTTTTGGATGAGTTTAGTTGTGCTCTTGGTGTTTTAACTTGTATTCCCCCCATAAAACTTAAGAAAACGTGAAAAGATAGGGGTATGAACTCACCTTGTGTGATTTCAGTGGATGGATGTTGAAGAAAAAAGTGTTCAACACAAGAACACTTAGAAGATTGCTTGAAGATTCGAAGATCTAACACAATTATGATGAAGTTTGTGTAAGGAACTCATGATTTGAGTGAAGAAGTGTAAGGAAATCAAGTGTGGGAAGAGATTTACTTACCAATGTGTACGAGGAGCCTTAGAACTCCTGGAGAATTCGAGAATTTGGAGAGGAGAGTGAGAGAGAAGAGTGTTTGCTCTTTGGTGAATAGTGAGCGAAATGGGAGGAGAGAGGAGATTTTCAGCATTTGGTGAACCTTTACAGTTGGAGGAGGGGTGTTTGAAGGACAAATAGTTGACTAGGTAGGGGGAATAGTGACTGAGGGTTGTACCATGGAGGTATGGGGGAGGTTGCTTGTGTTACACACTAAGGTAAAGTCAACACTCCACCCATAAATCTTACCTACTAGATTTTATTCTTAGGCAAAGATTTTCCCCAAAATATAATTAAAATATGAATATTTAGGGTTTATTATGTTAAAATACGAGTTTGGGTGAAAATCCCGCATTAAAATCACGAAAAACGAGCTTAAAACGAAGTTTGGGTCAAAAACCGGAAATCTGGACCGAACCTGCGAGGTTCGGCTCTAAGAGAGTGAGAACCGAGAGAAGGGAAGGAAAGAACCGAAAGGGAGAGAAGGGGACCGAAGGTGCGAGGGGAGGGACCGAGAGTGCGAGGCTCGGTCTCGGTGACTCATGCGAGGTTCGGCTTCGGCTGCTTCTGCGATGTTCGGCTTCGGCTGCTTCTCGGTTCTAAGAGGAGGCTCGGTTCAGGAGGGTTCGGCTCCTAAGAGGGTTCGACTCCTAAGAGCTGTTTTTCGCGTAAACTTCCGTTTTCGAGTGATTTTTGACCAAATTAAAGGTCGGGATGCGCCGAGTGACTATAAGAAGTTGAGAGAGATTTTGAGAGAGATTTGGGAGAGATTTCACATACTTGGAGAGATTTCTCATTCAGAGAGAGATTTGGGAGAGATTTCACATTCAGAGCGAGATTTGGGAGAGATTTCACATTCAGAGAGAGATTTGGGAGAGATTTCACATACTTGGAGAGATTTCTCATTCAGAGAGAGATTTGGGAGAGGTTTCACATGCTTGGAGAGATTTAGGAGAGATTTCACATACTTGGAGAGATTTCTCATTCAGAGAGAGATTTGGGAGAGATTTCACATGCTTGGAGAGATTTGGGAGAGATTTCACATACTTGGAGAGATTTCTCATTCAGAGAGAGATTTGGGAGAGATTTCTCATTCAGAGAGAGATAGAGTGAAAGAGATCGAGAGAGACTTCGTTTGCGACCTTTTTAAGTGTTTGGCTTCGTAACACAAGGTTTGTACATCCCGTTAAGTCTGGTTATGATTGTTATATGCCCCCGAGGGTTAAGGAATAAGGTTTTATCGAATAGATCCATCACTTGCCCTAATTAGGGTTTAGAATTTCCGAACATACGAACTTTCCAAGTGATAACTTCTTATTAAAATAGCGAGTCGAACAACTTTAAGCATAAGGAAAACCCTAATATACAAGGATTAGATGAGTTGACCGGTTTGACCCGTTGACTTTATTTGACTTTGACTTGACCAGAAATTGACGATTGTCACATCATCCCCCCGTTAGAAGGAATTTCGTCCCGAAATTAGATTTTTGACTGGGACTTCAAGGGTTGGGGAAAGATGCGGGTATTTTTGTTTCATCCGGTCTTCGCATCCCTAGGTGAACTCGGTTCCTTGTTTTACATTCCAATGGACCTTCACAGAAGGGATACGTCTTGATTTCTATCGGTTTTTCCATGAAGTGGAGACTCTTGTTGGTTTCAATTTTTGTCGAGTGGTATCGCAAGGGTCTCGTTGGATATACATTTCTTTTAAGTCCGTTATGTGGAAGGTAAGATGTACGTTCTAATCAAATTCTCCATCTTGCTGCTTCCTTTGATTGGTAGGAAGTGCGCGGATTTGGTCAACCTATCAACAATTACCCAAAGGGTATCGAGACCACCCTCTGACTTGGGTAACTTGGTTGTGAAGTTCGTGGGTAGTCGCTCCCACTTCCTTTCGGGTATCCCTGGTTGCTGTAGGAAACGTGAAGGCTTCTGTTATTCTACCTTGACCTTGGCACAAGTCAGATACTTGTCCACATATGTAGCGATGTCGGCTTTCATGTTCTTATGATCGGCGTAGATTGTACACTTCGTGTCATGGAGATAGTGCCTCTAGACCTCTGGGGCGAATACTACCGCTCCTAGTTTGAGGTTATGCGTGACCTAGCCGACCTCGTACGTCTTTAGTTGTCTTAAGTCATAAGTAATAACTTCTCCTCGGAGCGCTGTAGAGAGCCTGCTGTAGTGTTCCTCGATTGATTAGCTCGGTAGGGAGCATATGAGTTTATTTTACGTGACTAGACTTATTCGGATGGTAGAACGTTCACTCGCACTCCTAGGTAGTCTTGTCCCGAAGTTCCTGGTAGGACTCGTACCTGATCCATCTATCTTTAACTTGCGCATAAAGGTTGTATGTAATTAGGGTTGGTAAGACGCTTGGATAGGTGATTCTGCCCCAGGTCCATAACCAGACAAGGAACAGGAAATAGTGTTGGATTAATGTCTAAGTCCATAACTATATTTGGTATGTACTTGACCCGACCCGGCATGGTCCATTTGGGTTGCACTTCACCGGCACAATTTATATGGATAGTCTTTTGAGAATAGTATATTTATGATTTATATTTATATATTATAAGTTCTAATATATTAATATGGAATCATATTATTTAATTAGTATTGATCAAAAATTAATTTAGAATTAATTAAGTGATCAAAAAGAACTAATTAAATATGGACTCTTATATATATGGAATGGGCCAAGTTCATTTAGGTTGGGCTAAGCTTTCATGGATGGTCCATGGAGCTTTTAACCCATGGATCCTATGTAAATGAAAGGACATGGGTATTAGGGTTTACATGGATGTAACCCTAATCCTCCATAATATATAAAGGGGTCCTTGGCTCACAAAATTGGCACAAGTGTGTGAAAATAAGAGTGGGCCGATTTTAGTGTGCATACATATTCTCTCAAGTTCTTCCATGGTGTTTTGGTGATTTGTGATTCCATTTGAGGCTTCCACACTATTGGGGCTAAGCTCTTAAAGCTTGAAGACATCAAGCTACATCAAAAGGTATGTCATCTAACTAGAACTTTGTAGTATAGGTGCTTCATAATATGCTAGTTAGGATGAAACCTTGGAATAGTTAATATTTGCATGTATAATAGAGAAAACATAGATTCAAGGTTTATAGGGTTGCATGTACACCATAGGAGTGTTAGAATGCTCAAAACCCAACAGTGGTATCAGAGCCATGGGTTGTTTTCTGTTATATTGATGCAAATGTATTTTTTTTTCAAGTTGAAGGAAAAAAAAAGAAAAAAAACATGAAGTTTGTCAAATTTTATGATAATTACTTGATTTTATGAAAAACTAATTATTTATAAAATTTGAGTCACTTTACTACAAGAGTTGAATTAGGTCAAATTTAGTAAAAGATAAAATGATATGATTATTTTATTAGTTTTAAAAGTTTGATCTAAATGTTTTAAAGAGTTACATATTTTGTCATAAAATTTTGGAGCTCAAAAGTTTTTTTTAAAGTTGTGATCTTAAGGGTTTTTGAAACTTCCATAAGTTATGGATATGAAAGGTTTTAAAAAAAAATTTGATTCAAAGTTTTTATGGAGTTACAAAATTTGGTGTTAATGTTTTAAAGAATTTCATAACTTATTCTTAAGATATGGAACATGAAATGTTTCATCATAAAACAAGCATTTAACTCCATAAGTTATGGATTACCAAAAGTTTTATGTTTCCTTGATTTATGAGTTAGTTTAGATTAATGAAAAAAAAAATTGTGTTTTAGGTTTTTTCAATCCTAATTAATCTAGAGGTAATTCATAAAATGTGTTTTTGTAATTTGTCCTCAAGTTACATAAAAGGTCACATTTATGAATCTTAAAACTCATAAAAGTGCCATAGGTTACATAAAAAATGAAGAGTCTTTTTCATTAAATAGTATTATGTAAGAGTCACTTCTTTAAAAGTGTTATTAAAGAATAAGAGGTTACATAAAAAATGAAGAGTCTTCATTTTAATGAACCATTAAACTCATAAGTTATGAAATGAAAAGTTTTGAATAGTTTCAAAACTTGCCCTCAAGTTTTGGAATTTGTAAAGTTTTCACTTATGAATACTTTAATTCCAAGTTAAGCCCTTAGAATTTTAAAAGTTAAAATTCAACCCTTATACTTTATAATATTATAAGTTAATAATATTTATATATATGTATAAGAGTAAAGTCGTCTTACCATTAGTAGGCCTCATTCACGAAGCCGGTCTATAAGGGGGGTATAAGGTTACTGCCTATAAAATGGCAGTTTAATGGGTGTCCACTCTCACTCACCGCTTCCTTGACCGGTGGAGGGTCGTTAGCCGAACAGGTAGAACAAGGACTATATTTATCCCTTCATTATAAGTATAATGATAAATACTAAGTAACTAAACACTTATAAATTCCCAATCTTAGTTACTTAGGAAAATATGAATAAGGTGCTAATCCATGAAATTATACTTTGCACTTTGTTTAAGCTGTTAGTGGAGCGTGTGTGGTTAACCGGCACACTAACCTGGACTTAACAAGGTAGGCAAAGGGTAACTTAATGTTTATCATAGTATCGTTGGAGCGTGTGTGGTTAACCGGCACATCGATTGAGGGGTAAATATTAAGGGTACCAAGTATATTTGCATGGTTACTTCACACCTTGTTTTGTGATCCTCGGCATCCCAGTCACAAAACCTGAAGGGCACACTCGAGATTGAAACATGCCATTGAAAAGTTCAATGAATCTCAAAAGAATCTAGGAGTTTCAAAACCAATTAAAACCTAATAATACATTTCGTTTATCTTGGTGGAAATTGGTGAATCGTCATTCACCTACCTTCAAATATTTTATAGCTTGGATTACGACATCCCTCTTCCAAGTTATAAAATAGTTTGTTGAGTCCTAGCCTTAATATATCATATTGGGTGTTATATGAAGGACTTAAATCAACTTTACGTGAATTTCTCCCATTGTTGATGTCTGGTTTAGACAACAATGATCTTCCCAAACCAAGCTTTCCTAATGAATATGACTTCCCGAGTTTGGCTCATGGAAGTCATACTTCTCTTCCTCCACCTCCTCCAATCATTCTCCCTAACCCACAAGTTCAAGGTCACTCAAGCCCTAATGGCAAGCAAGGTCTATGTGTGATCACATCTTAGAGATGAAGTCACATATTGACAAGCTGGGAGAGTTGGGTGTCAAAGTCTTGAGAAAGTTGGATGTTCAATCACTTTCTAAGTCACATAGTGAGTTCCTTTGGGACTACTATGAAACAGACTATGACATGAACCTTAATGATCATATCTATTTGCTTGGTGCTGCTGAATCAGCAATGATTTGGAACGATAGTAAAGCAAATTTGATTAGAAGATCAACTTCCCAAAAACTTTATGGACAGTGACAATGGTGACACTGGAAATCCAGAAAAAGCATTCTTTTCCCAATGGAAAGGGATTGGCCATAGTCAACCCGGTTGACCAAATGGTAAAGAGAAAGGCTAAGTCTGAGATAGTCCCATTACCAAAGGGTCCATATGTTTATTTTGCCAAAGGAAGGGGCTTTGATTGCAAAGCTGCCAAATTTACCTAAGGATGTTAAAGTCAATAAGTTTGACTCTACATTAGGTAGAGCCCATTATCTAACTCTGTTAAGTTCTATTCTGAGATCCTCATTACATGATGTGACTGGGTCACATGTTGATGTTTTAAGAATCAAAGAATAGAGAGAAATCTTAAAGGAAGTATATGCTGATTCTGATCGCGAAGGTGGATTTCGATCGCATCAGAATTTTGAGCAGTTGCTTAAGAAGTTATGATATATTGCTAAGGAATAGATAACAACAATTTTCCATGTGGATTGTAAGAATAAGTTTTTCCGCAAAGTTTTAAAATAAAAGAAAATTGTTTAATTTTATTTATTTGAAGTATCCTTACAATGGCATTTGTGGAAAATTGTTGCTTATATGATTCCACTGACAGCAATATTGGAAAATGGATTTGATTCTTTCATTTGTGGTAGTGTCTAAATTTACCAAATCAAGAAAGTTCCTCATCACCCAAGTTTCAATTGGACCGAAACTTGGAATCATGCAGGTTGAATAGTATGATGAATGAGAACTTTCAAGCATTGGAAAATCAAGACTAATTACTTGTTCACATGGATGTGTGAGTCAAGTGAAGGACTAAAGGGATCGAGTACACATTCTTGTGCACTGGTCATGTCCACCACAAAGCTCGTTAAGACTATTTGATTTACTAAAGTTTAGTAAATATGGTTATACTTACAAGTTTAAGTATAATTCTGAAACATTGGAAAAGTCTCAATGTATGGCAGAACGAATGGGAAGAATCAAATTAGGCAGAAAGATAAAAGTTTCTCAAATCTGAAAAGATGGGAGAGTACTTTAGTATCATGTTTGTGATCATCTTAATGATTTAGAAATCATATCACAATTAGTCCTCTAAAGGTCATCTTAGTGCATTCTTATGACTAAGAAGAGGAGTCATGAATTGTTGAAATGGTTAGATCAGGAAGATGAGTCATACTTCGTTCCAAAACAATTCTTAGAGTCATACTCCAAGATTGTAACTTGAGTGACATATCTTAAAGAAAGGTTTAAAACACTTGTTAAATGTAAGAGTAAAAGTGTCCTACTCTTGTACATTTGAAATTGGTAAGTTGTGATGTTTTGGATAAAACAAAGACCAACTAAGGCCAATTGTGTGAAGTGTTTGTCTTGATAAAGAATCCGCACTATCTCTTGAATATTTGGCAAGATAGTCTTATATGTCAAGAGGACAGTGGGAGTCTTAAAGATCCTAAAAAGAATTTCAAGAACTAATCAAGAATAAAACCTGAGGTTCTTCACTAGCACACGACTTGAGGTTTATAACCTATCGTGTTGACATATTCTGTTCCCATTCCAGTTAAAGTTGGCATTGCATAGGAGTTCTGAAACTTCTCAATTGGTTGCATAACAACTTGGAAGCAATGGCAGGCCTGTACTGCCAGGTGGCAAGAAGTTTAGATTGCATAAGTTCAGTCCATATGAGTTTGGAGTTGTCATTATCCTTGTCTTGTGACTATGGTTTTGACGATTCACATGGATAAGAACGCATACACCATAAAATCTAAGGGTCATAAGGTTTCTCTCCGATTCATGAAAATGATGGTGAGGAAACACTTCCACCAAGTAGATTTGAAGCAGATGGCAAAAGGTCTAAACAATTGAGACTATGATTACGACATCCCTTTTCATAATTCTAAAATTGTTTAGACACACATGCATGTTATCTAAGGAAAGGTGTATGATTTCGATAAAGTTTTATCAAAGCATCTCGTATCAGAAATCTGAACTTTGGTAAGAAATTCAATAAAGTATTGATTTCTAGAAGTCCAACTGATTTCTGAGTACATGTCAAAGCTAGTGGGAGCATAAGTGTTATGCTAATAATCATCATGTTAGTGGGAGCATAATAATTATTGTTAGTGTTGAAAGTTAGCAATGTTAATTATAGAAAACAAAAGTTTCAATTCGTGAGGCTGCAGGGATTGAAAAAGTTGTTTTGCTATAATTAAGGGAGAGGATATACTTCATTTCAGTTCTAAAGGCTTAGATTGAGACCTTAATCATCTTTAGTCAAGAATATATATATGAATTTCATGTTGGATTGGTTCAACTTAAGGAAATTCTATATATTGCGTTCTCAAAATTCGATTATGATTACGGCATCCCTCTTCATAGTCAAATTTTGAAAACATGGCAAATAAAAATATTGTAGCAAAAGACTGGTCTAGAATCATGTCTTTATGTGAGACATCATGAATCGTGTACCATTTGCTTTGGGTACAGGATCGATTGCATGTGCTATAATATTTGTCATTTCTAAATTTTTCCAAATGCCCAGAGGCATTAAGAAGGGAAAAGGTCTAGAATCGGATATGACTAAAATGATTAAGCAATTGTCGAGGACAATCTGAGGTTTACCAAAGATTGGTTGCTCAGGGACAGTTGGAAGTATAGTGCTAATTTTGGAAGGACCATATTGACATATTCTGAAAATAGGCATCTCTTATTCAGAAGTGATAGTCAAAATGAGAATATGGAGTTGTC
Source organism: Lactuca virosa (assembly GCF_052849685.1). NCBI lineage: Eukaryota > Viridiplantae > Streptophyta > Magnoliopsida > Asterales > Asteraceae > Lactuca > Lactuca virosa. The sequence continues at coordinate 14,022,261 of NC_136427.1, read as the reverse complement.
TCCATAGGTGGAAGTTATCTGTGTAAGATTAGAAAACTTAATGCAAGAAGCATGTCCAAAGCAATGTACTTTGAATATGAGACTTAGTTTCCATGGAGTTGATCTCCATTGGAATACCTTATAATGATTGTTGACAAGTCTTTGTGACTTTGTACATATTCATTACAGGAGGGTCAGTGCATATAAGTTTAAAATCTAAACAGATTTCGATAAATGATAGGAATTTGAAATTCTCACATTTTTCGATAAGGATTTGGGAGTGTGAAATTAGAATCATTGAAATTATGTTCAATTGGTTTATTTCACAAAGTAAGGATCATAGACAAACATAGAGTGCATACTTGGTGTATGGCAAAACTATTGTTTAAGAAAAACATAGTGTACATGCTTGGAGCATGGGACAACTAGTGTTTTTAATTCAAGTATAAAGTTGATAAAACCGAAACAATGAATAATGAGTAATCAGTATGGTGATAAATAAAAGTGTTTATTTATATTCATAGGGTTTGATACCATATTTGATTCATTTATTCTTGTGTTTCACTTTGCATGTTTTGACTTCCAGAATAACTAAGTCGCTCTTCCTGAATGATTAAGTTATTCAAACCATCCACAGTCGGTTATATGTTGGAAGTAGATATGAATCAAGACTGTCATGGGTTGGTTTGTAGAGGTCCAAGTTGGTGGACAAAGTGGTGCTACAACACTCATGAGTGCTCATAAGTTCTGAGTATTGGATTCAACCCGCGCTCATTTGAATCACTTCATGGATTTTATCACGAGTGATCATGAGACGATAATATCTTATATTCTTCAAACCTAGAGATATGAGTTGTTACTATGAGTTGGTTATACATTGATTGCACGAAAACGCATTTGGTAACTCGATGTTATAAAACGTGCCTTTGTGTATGATTCAACAAGCAGTAGAACAAGCCATATGAGTCGAAGTTTATCCATTTCTTTTACCTTCGGGATAAAAGCGATATCTGTGGGCCCCTCAATGATTTAGTGATGACACATGTGAGTGCTTGGCCAAGCCAGGACTGATTTGATTTGTTCAATCAGTCAGTCATCATAAATCGAAAATTGGGAAACAACAAATGGACAGAGAGAATGATTATAATCCATGTCTCAGTCCATATGATATCTAGAATGGAGGAATATATGATCCCTTATCTAATGGACAAGTCATTGACAAGGTCAGAGTTCGACAGCGGCGTTAAGAGCTACGATTTCCAGTTTGGTTTTGAAGTCATACTCAATAATAGTTTTAGACTTATCCAAGTGGGAGACTGTTGGATTAATGTCTAAGTCCATAACTATATTTGGTATGTACTTGACCCGACCCGGCATGGTCCATTTGGGTTGCACTTCACCGGCACAATTTATATGGATAGTCTTTTGAGAATAGTATATTTATGATTTATATTAATATATTATAAGTTCTAATATATTAATATGGAATCATATTATTTAATTAGTATTGATCAAAAATTAATTTAGAATTAATTAAGTGATCAAAAAGAACTAATTAAATATGGACTCTTATATATATATGGAATGGGCCAAGTTCATTTAGGTTGGGCTAAGCTTTCCTGGATGGTCCATGGAGCTTTTAACCCATGGATCCTATGTAAATGAAAGGTCATGGGTATTAGGGTTTACATGGATGTAACCCTAATCCTCCATAATATATAAAGGGGTCCTTGGCTCACAAAATTGGCACAAGTGTGTGAAAATAAGAGTGGGCCGATTTTAGTGTGCATACATATTCTCTCAAGTTCTTCCAAGGTGTTTTGGTGATTTGTGATTCCATTTGAGGCTTCCACACTATTGGGGCTAAGCTCTTAAAGCTTGAAGACATCAAGCTACATCAAAAGGTATGTCATCTAACTAGAACTTTGTAGTATAGGTGCTTCATAATATGCTAGTTAGGATGAAACCTTGGAATAGTTAATATTTGCATGTATAATAGAGAAAACATAGATCCAAGGTTTATAGGGTTGCATGTACACCATAGGAGTGTTAGAATGCTCAAAACCCAACAAATAGGGCGGAAGCACACATCCAATGTCCGTAGAACCTTAATTATATATTATCCTCGCGTATATACTTAGTAGCGATAGACTAACCGTATTCGTCCCAAGCTTCCATGCTTGATCTTGACCCGATATACGAGTGATATCCTCGAAGGGTTTACTAGGAATAAATTGAAAAGGTTACAAAAGGTATAACACACCTCCAGAGAGTGCTTTAGGGTCTCGCAATGAAGGATGACCAGAGAGTCAGAGTCAGATTTAGGGTCGTGAGAGATGAGGGTTTCAATATTCAGCTGGTTAGGTGGAGGGTCTTCTCGTAACATATGCAATTGACAAGGTGATGATCCAAACTAATCCATATCAAATGAAGACACCTGATTTTCTAGATGACACATATACTAAGCCGTATTCGTAATAGGTATTCGTTAGAGTGGTAGTGCATGCTGTGTTTCTTTTTAGTGTTTTCCGTTTTGATCGATGTTATTGCTACTGCAAATGATTCATACCACAGTATCTCGTGCTGACAATAAGCGTGATCTGATAGCTAGTGATGATACTTTATATTGTGATCCCGGGCCGATCATTCCATGATCGATCGGTATATGCAAGTCGTATGTAACATTCCAAAATTTCAAACCAATTTAAACTTTTAAAAACATGTCAAGTTCATCAAAACATTACAACTTTGTTTTCAAAATTCTTAATTATTAGAGTTTTCCCAGAAACATAAACATAATAGGAGGAGCTGTACGATCACGCCTTCGCCTTGCCGCGATCCCCTGAGGTACCTGAAACAATAAACTGAAACTATAATCCCGAAGAGCTTAGTGAGTTACCCCCAAAATACCGATACACATAGAGTCCACATAACCATATCAACAATAACATATCATAACAATCTGAAACAACATGCAATGGTCCACAGCTTTACAAGATGGAATACCCCTGGGCCCTCAGTACGAGTCTGGAATGCCTACCGGGCCCTCAGCTCGTATCTGGAATGCCATCAAGCCCTCAGTACGAGTCTGGAATGCCTAGCCCTCAGCTCGTATCTGGAATGCTCCCGAGTCCTCAGTATGAGTCTGGAATGCCTACCGGGACCTCAGCTCATATATGGAATACTCTAGGGTTTGTTGGCTACCGTATGGAGCAGTACAACCTCAACCCAACCCACATAACATATAACATAACTAGTGAGCATGCGATAATCATATAACATCACAGGTAGTCCTACAGGTCTACCTAACTGGCATAACCACTAGCATGCAACACTAACTCATACTCAACATTTAACATTACTAGAATATCATGTCCAATGGGCCGACCTTGGTGCCTTAGACCCCTTTGTATAGTGAGGATAACTCACCTGACAACTGTCATATGAACTAGAAAGCTCAACTCCCGAATCACCAACACGAACTTCACTACCTATAGATACCATAAAATCCTCTTTCATAAATCTCCAAATTACCAGAATACCCTCAGAAGTCAACTGGTTAACTCATGGTCAAAATCAAAGTCCACTGTCAAAGTCAATAGTCCATGTTGACTCGACTCGTCGAGTGCAGTGCACTTACTCATCGAGTCCTTCCTGAACTCGAGAACTCATGAAATCCTTGATTGGCTCGTCGAGTTCTCCTTTAACTTGTCGAGTTCATACGTGTCGAAGAATTGGGAGAAACCCCAGCCGACTCGCCGAGTTCAAGGCAAACTTTAACGGACTCGCCGAGTTGTTCATCCAACTCGTCGAGTTCATGGCCATCTTCATTGGGCTCGCCGAGTTGTTCATTCAACTCGCCGAGTCCTCGAAGACCTTCTTCCATGCAGACTCTTTTTAAGCCATGGAAAGGCATCATATTACAGATCCAAGCTTCTAAGGTATGATTATCATGTAAAGTTGCAAACTTTATGCACATGCAAGGTTCTAAAGGCCCTAAATGACCAATCTATGCCCCCAATTGAGCTTTACACCTTGGGAGAGTCTCATTCTTGCACAAGCTGGAAACTTTATGTACTAAGAAGCCCAAAGGAGCTCAGTTCTGAAGTTACAACTTCAGATCTGAGATTGCAAAGAAGAATAGCTTCCAATCATACTATGAAAACCCTAGAATTTGACCAAAGAGGGGATCTAGAATGAATGAGGTTTGGGTAACGATTTATACCTTCCAGAAGATGCTAAATACAATAGATTTCAGGTCCTTCAAGCTCCTTGCTTCTGAATTCTTGATCCCCAAGCTCTTTTCTCCAAGAAAATCCTCCTCCAAGCTTAAGAATGCACAAAATAAGCACACACACACACACACGGTTAGGGCTTTAGAGGGACAAGAAGCAGTGAAGGGGAAGCTGGAGAAGGCCAATGATCCTTTAAATAGGGTGAAATACCCCGAAATTTAGGGTTTCATCTGCCAGCTCCTACTCATCGAGTCCCCTTATGGACTCGGCGAGTAGGTCACTAAACACACGATCCCACCCCGCTGCTACTCGACGAGTAGGGCAACCAACTCGTCGAGTAAGACTTAAAACCAAAGAACCTTTTATTTAATCAATAACTGAGAATCGGGGCGTTACATCGTATGTCATTTTATATTGATGAAATCGACGAGTGAGTGGCTCCACCCTAACCCCACTACTAGATATGGAACAGGAGTCAAGACGAAATTATTCACTTTAAGTCTTTAGTATTTTGATTATAATTAACCCCGATGTAGGCACAAAGTCGTCACAACTCACCGGTAATGATCCTAAGGTCATGTATGAGTGTTTTTTTATTTGATTTGAACGAGAGAGCATTTCAACTACTTTTTGAAAGACGGTAATTTTGGCAACATACCAAATTCATTACAAACATATGGTACTCGAACGTTTTTGTCGTTGGAAACATTACAAAAGTCCTAATAGGGTTCCCTTGTTGCTCCTGTTAGTTTGTTCGTCACACTCCTCCTGCTCCCCCGTCATTCTTCTCAGTTGGACAGTCTCTTTTGACGTGTCCCGTTTCACCGCATTGGTAGCATACTGAGCCTACCCTGGTGTTGGTAGTTGAACCGAGGTGCTGGGTCTGGTTTCTGCAGAAACAGGCAGTATGTCCGTTCTCGTTGCAGTTTTTACAGTGTATCACCCGACAAACCCCATTATGATGGAAGCCACACTTGTTACACTTTGGGAGTGATCCATTATATGGTCTGGCCGGTGCTTGGGTGACAGACCTTGTGGCTAGTGCCGAGGCATGTGTCGTGACTGTTGTTGTAATGGCAGGGGTGGCCATGGGTTGTTGTCTTTTAGCGAATCTTTAAGATAGGTTGCGCTCCTTTTTGTTCCAAAACTTTCGTTTCTTGCTCTTAGGTTTGTGGCCAGAGGCGCCTTCGTTGGTGGACACCCACTGGTGTTCTTGACTATTACTGCGGTTAGTATTACCGACACCGCCTTCACCCCTGCTGGCATTGTTAGCATTGAGTTGCACCATGACGGATGTCACGGCTACCATGAGCGCAGCTTGAAAGGTAGCAGAGTCTATTTGCAGGGTTGACGCCTTGCTAGTTGGTTGGTTGTCTCTTGGTGAAGACATAGTTCTGTTTCATGATGAAAAACGACTTCATAAGTGGGGATGATTATCTCAAGTGCATTCTTACGATTTATATTCACATATATAAATTTTACACATTGTTGTACTATTCTTAGTGTTTCTGCTAAACACTCCTGAGATGGAGTTACGGAAATGGGTAGAAGTAGGTTTTGTACGAATGTTAAGTTTACCCATCCTAGTTACTATCTTTGCCCAAACACACTTAGCTGAGGGGTTCTTGATGGGATCCGGTGTATTAGTGCTGGTATGATCGCACCCTATAGGTCTACGAAGACGACACCTTTCAAAGGTGAGACGATAATGAGTCTTTAGAATGGCTATACGTCGCGAGGTTTCTAACTAAGTTTATCCTAGTTCAATTTGTAATGTATTCCGGTGTTTATGGTGTTCTGAAAACAATTTCTAATGAAGGTCTATTTATAATAATCCCATGAATTTTAGTAGTTCTGTATCCAAGTGAAACCTTGTAATTTGATCCAAGCTAGGTCCTTCTTACGACCACTTGATGTTTGCTTAGTTGCACGAGTAAGACTTGATAGACCTTCAAGTCTAATGGGCCTGTCGTAAGCCCATTTTGTTAATGTGATTCTAGGAATTTTAGTTTCAGAGAAAGTTTTGACCTCGATGCAGGTCTATACCACATCTTTGTAAGGAAAAGTTTTGACAGTAATTAAATCCCCCGATTAGTATAACCACTTAAATTGCAGGGTTGAGCTCACACATATAATAGAGTAGCACCATTGCATACTCATGAACCTAATCTACAAGGTCTTGTGAGCAGTATAAACTCTACTCACGATGATTCGTCCCTTGTGATGCCTGAGACAAAGTCGATGCACCTTGCAGCTCTGCCAATCGACGCTTGGCTACAACCATTCTCTCTTCGAGTGTCGTATGTCTACCCTGTTACTCTTTTGCCTTTGCCCAAGTGGCGATAAGGTCCTTATGAAGTTGGTCTCTGAAGTAGCAGTCTCTATTCGAGTCTCGGGTATGTGAGATGGTAGTGTCTGTAGTAGCACGCAGTTCCCGGGCTTGATTCGCAGTCTCCCTGTTTTGATCCCCGATGTTCGCGATCTGCCGGGTCTTCGCCGGGAGGGCTTTGTCAGTCGGTCCCCCGTGGTTGAGGTCATAGCAACCTTTTTGGTCTCCAAATGGTGATCGCTGTCGTTGCTGTCGACTACAACCCTCGATCACGGTTACCCAACGGGGCACATGTCTGATCTAGTCGAAACAGTTCGCGGGAACCCTGGCTATGTACGGAGGGTTGATCACCTCCGGTTCCTCTTTGGGTTCTTCTCCTAACCATCCACCATTTCCCTGGTTGGGAAAGTAGGGGTCGTTTGGTAAGTAAAATCTTGTCATGCTATACGTGCGAGAATAGGAGGGGTAGGAAGCATATATTAGTCGTATTCCTAAAAATATTTATAGGGGTTTGATCCTCATTAGTTACTTCCATAATGACATAGTGCATACTAATTACATATAACAAAGATATGATAGACCTTCGAATAAGTGATCCTACCCTAGGTCCACATCCAAACAAGGAAAAGGAAGTAAGGTAATGACCACAGATTCTAAGTCTATGATCTCTAAGTTACATATAACTTTAGAGTATCCACTTAGTGACTATACACATATTATTAAGGATCTTTTTAGTTTTCACATAAGTTGTAATATTACAAAATACTCCTATAGTATTTTAAATGTTATGTTTGGTACTGTGTAAATTTCTTGTATGGGAAGTTATTAGGCTTGTTTCTCACTACAACCATGCCCCGACATACAATAGTCACACCTCAGATATATATAGTTGATCATGCTATATTCATCCCAAGTCTGATTACATATCCCAAGGTCTACTCGTAGTGTCCAACTCCTCGTTTTACTTTTGTATTGTTCTAGATATGATACTATACTAGTATGTATGTACGTACTCATACTTTTAATCAAGAAACTATTTCATTTCTAAAAGTATAGTTATTTGAAAACGTTTAAATCAGAGACTTTTGTCCCAATGCATTTATAGTCCGTGAATGGAGTCCAACTTTTCTGATGAAAGCTGTTGGATGAGTTTAGTTGTGTTCTTGGTGTTTTAACTTGTATTCCCCCCATAAAACTTAAGAAAACATGAAAAGATAGGGGTATGAACTCACCTTGTGTGATTTCAGTGGATGGATGTTGAAGAAAAGAAGTGTTCAACACAAGAACACTTAGAAGATTGCTTGAAGATTCGAAGATCTAACACAATTATGATGAAGTTTGTGTAAGGAACTCATGATTTGAGTGAAGAAGTGTAAGGAAATCAAGTGTGGGAAGAGATTTACTTACCAAGGTGTGCGAGGAGCCTTAGAATTCCTGGAGAATTCGAGAATTTGGAGAGGAGAGTGAGAGAGAAGAGTGTTTGCTCTTTGGTGAATAGTGAGTGAAATGGGAGGAGAGAGGAGATTTCCAGTGCACAAGGGAGTTTATCGCTCCAAGGGTTTAGGCTACTACATGTGTGGCAGAGTTGATCATGTCAGCTGAAGGTGATCAGTATTCCTCCAGATGTAGCGGGTATGTCATCTTCTTCTGCTGATAGAGGAATGTTGGGGATATGTATCGCTTCAGAATTTGAGTGAGTTGGGACAAGTCAGATATTAGGTCGGTTTCTGCTATTGTCTGGGTTATCAAGGATTTTCATATGCCAATCTGCATGCCAAAAGTCATTGATGAACCTATAGAGGGATGTATCTTGCAGAGTAGATTCCGCGTGTACCGTTCTCATCCCGGATCTTTGTCGGGATTTGTGCTAGAGTATTATTCAGAGAATATTGGGTCAGGATTAGAGCGATAGTTCTCCAGTGAAGTTAGAGTTCAGTGATTCTATCATTTGTTCGTATAAGGTCGAATTTGTCTATATACGAACTTTGGAGTTTGAGGCACTACCATTGCTAGGACAAAACTGGTATCACGAAGATGGTAGTGTCAGTTTCTGTCACACCCCAAAACCAAGAACGGCGAAAACGTTCTGGGGCGGAGGACGTCATGTACAGTATCACAACACAACATAATAGTAAACTAGTAAACAACATCATCCATTGCATTAATAATATAAATTTAATACAAGTGTGTTCTGTGGTTTATAAGACACCAAAATATAAATCAAAATAAAAGATGAGTCTTGTATGTGCTCCATCTTCTAAAAAACTGGCATCAGTACCTATCTGCTGATGACCTGAGAATATAAGTTATTTTGAAAGAGTTTATCAGCATTAAAACTGGTGAGTTCATAAGTATTTTAGTGTCATTGTTTGTATCAAAATGTTAGAAACAGTGTTTGAATTACGAATTTGTAAACGTTTGTAGTAAAAGTATGTGAATGTTTGTAAAGGTTTGTAACTCCTAGAAAATCCTATATTTTCTACTAAAAGTAGCATTCTACCAAGGCACGACTGTTATGTAAGTTTGTTTCTTGTAAAAGTGTATAATTTTCCCAAGTGTAACTATCATTATCAAAATATAGTTTGTACATTAATGTTTAAGTGAAGTGATCACCAAATAAATGTAAATGGTAAATTAATGTAGTACTGTAGTGTTGTATCATAATAAAAATTGCTGTACTAACTACCTTAAACCGGATTTATATTAAGGTATTATGTGATTAATTGTACCATGCTATCTGTGACATCCCCATTTTCACGGCCAGAAAAGACCGATTTTGTTTATGCTTTATAAAAATCAGAGTATCTCTTTTAATAAAAACGTTGCGGAATTTGTTCCCAGTAAAACATGATAAATACGTTATCAAAGCATTTCCGAAGCAAAGTATTTTTATTCATTTTAAAACATTTGGGATGTCATCGTCAATACAGAAACATAAGCATAAACAGAACTTACATTCATTATCACTAGTAATTTATATCTCCTTAATCTCTCAGTGAAATGTGACTTCATATCAACACATGTGATATAAATAAACTGAGAGGGTCAGGTTGGGAAACCTGGTGAGTACATAGGGTTTTCAACCCACAATAACATAATTATTATGTTTAAAAAATCAAGCAATCAACCCAATTACCCATCCCCATTATCTTCTTTACTCTTAATGATCAATCCTAAGAGTCATCTATCCTGCATTCATTTATTTCGAGGTCCCTTGCTTCCAGGGTTATAGGACTGGCACTAAATCCATAGCTGCCAATGCTCGTTCGTAAAGCACTAATTTCATTGCTGCTATAGTTTATTCATCGGGTACTAAATCCATAGCTACCAGTGCTTATCTAATAGGTACTAAGTCCATTGCTACCAATTCCTAACAGGTACTAAATCCATAGCTACCAGTGTTTATCTGGTAGGTACTAAGTCCATAGCTACCAATTCCTAATAGGTACTAAGTCCATAGCTACCAGTGTTTATCTAGTAGGTACTAAGTCCATAGCTACCAATTCCTAACAGGTACTAAGTCCATAGCTACCAGTGTTTATCTAGTAGGTACTAATTCCATAGCTACCAATTCCTAACAGGTACTAAGTCCATAGCTACCAGTGTTTATCTAGTAGGTACTAAGTCCATAGCTACCTATTCCTAACAGGTACTAAGTCCATAGCTACCAGTGTTTGTCCAATAGGCACTAAGTCCATAGCTGCCAGTGTTATTTATTAGGCACTAAGTCTATAGCTGCTTATATTTACTCACATCATCTTTTCTATCTCATCATTCATCTACCCATGTCATCCCCAACATATTTGTATATATAAAATACGTATACAGTTTAAATAATTTAAAACATGTATAAAAACGTTCATCCAGCATAGACAGCAAGTACTTAGATAATATGCACACATAGCACGTAATTTATATAAAATACTTTTCACCTACTATATACAGACGAGGCCAGACATGGAACACCGGTGGGCAGGATCATTTTGGCATATAAGCACTTTTGAATCCAGCAACCCAAGCGACCCTCCAAACCGAAACCCCCGTACCACGAGTGGTTAAAAAGACATTATAACGACACTTATATAACTCATAATAATAGTCTAAATACTTATTATAAGTTCCTAATAACTTTACTATATTGAAACATAAGTTATACTAAAGATAGGATATGTACAACTCACTTACAGCGGGTTTCCTTGGAAACCGGGCTTCGCCGGAGCAGAGTTTCTGAGCCGAAAGGCTCTTTTCTCGAGGCTTCGGGAGCCTCGGGGCTTCCTTCGGGTGCTAGGGGGTTTACCTAGACTTTAGGGGTGGTTTGGGGCTTTAGAGAGAGAAACTAGAGAGAGAAAGAAGGGTTTGAAGGTGTGAGGAAGTGAGGGAACCCGACACCTCTATTTATAGGGGTGCTGACTGATGGACTCGCCGAGTAGGAGGACCTACTCGCCGAGTTGGGGCATGTGGTAGCCTTCTAGTGGTGCCACGTGTCCAATTCTGGTGGTGCCACGTCACCCCCTATCGCGTATCAGCCTTCAAACTTAGAAAAATCATAACTCTCGCATACGAGCTCCGTTTTCGACGTTCTTTATTTTAACGTGTAGGTAAAATCAAGATCTATAACTTTCATTCAGACTCCGTCGGCTAATTCTCGAGCGATCTCAAATTTAACAGTAGGAGGCGTTTAGACTGTTAAATGACCGCGAAGAATTCGTAACTCCTTCATAAGGACTCCATTTTCATCTGTCTTTTTACCTTTGAGTTCCTATTAATTAGATCTTCAACTCTCATTTAGGTCGCGTAAGCCAAAAACCGCTCGAACTAAAAATCGAGTTTCGGGCCGTGCACTGCTAAGCCAAATCTTAGAAAATTCATAACTTCCTCATACGAAGTCAGATTTGGGCGTTCTTTTTTGTATGTTCTCGGTTTAACATATACTACAACTTTTGTTTAGATTGCTAAGGCTGAAAGTCGCTCCATCGTAAATGTACTATTTACGCTTCCCGGTGTCGTACCAGTTTTGCCGTATTCGACGGGCCATAACTTCTTCGTTATAACTCGGATCTCGGCGTTCTTTATATGTACGGAAACCTTGAGACATATTCTACAACTTGGTTAAGACTATTTATTATAATTAATCTTTTTCCAAAAAGTCGTTTTCGACACTTATTGCCTCTAAATTTACTAGCCCGGATCTACGGGCGTTACAATTATCTCCCCCTTAGGATGATTACGTCCCGGAATCATCAACGAAACAGGATTGTATAATGACTCCATACGTTATCTCTTCATCCTAGGTAATAAATGTAACTTCTTTGTTCCTTCGAACGAGTATCTAACTCTTGGACTCCTTGACTGCAGGCGGTGCTCGGTCTTGCACCTGCTCGTTAGACTTTCAATCATGACCTTCGTGTCACAACCTCATTCATTATCAGAGACTCCTTCTTCTTCTTAAAAAACTTAGGATAAGTTACTTTGATTACTACAATTGACCGATGTGTCATATTCTAATGACCTATCATCGTATGTAGCAACGCTTAGACTCGGGTCTCTTAGAGTCAAATTCCGGAATGGAATATGCCTTCCTTCATCGTCTAATGTGATATAATCACATTTTAACATGTAGCATTTCTAGCTACCAACTTCTTTAACAACGAGCGCGATACTTCTATTGATCGCTTTGATTTCAATCGTTTGGTTTAAGTCGGACGCTACATCAAACTTGGTTCTCTGAACCACGTAACCTACTCATCGTAGTTGGACTCAATGTGATATGACCACTAGGGTCGAGATAACAACAATCTTCTTAGTCATTACCGAAATAATGGTAACGACATACTTGAATAAAACGAAATCAATTACTAGCTTCTTGGTAACCTTGTGACTTTCCCTGATCCAAGTGGGAGTCATGTGCTTCCGGTAGTATAGGCCTCTACTACCATTCACACCTACTCATACTCGTTCCAAGTATTATCTCGTAGTTTTCCAAGTCATTATCACAAAAAAAATAATTTTAACACATAAAAATGTGTCCAAACAATCAGAAAAATTTCCCCTAGACTCTACTAGGACTTCTTTTATGCGTATCTTCAATCATCAATTCTGCTTTAACTTGGTTGGTGGTGGAAATTCCATACGATGGGATAACTTCATTGATTATACCAAAAGTTCTTTCTTTCTGCTAATCGAAAGTGTACTTCTCCCGTACTAGACATATTTATTTATTAGACACATTCTAAAGGAAAGATACCTATCTTACGATATCTTCCAACAAGCGTCATTCACTATCGCAAGCCTCCTCGTTTCCTCCATTTACTCAATTCGCTACGAGCCTTCACCATGACATAACATTCACGGAAGCATGCGTTCAGCGTATCGAGACGAGAATATAGATAGATAAGATTTTAGACGCATAATCCTCTTTCTTACTTCGAAAAGTTACATGCCAGTTCTAATACCGTAATTAAATGTTTAGAAATCTGAACACATAAAATTTCCAGATCCGGTCGGCAACAGACCATAGATCCGATCATATAATGAATATCATAAATCATTTAGCACATAAAAACATGTTAGGAATTTTCTCTAAATAAGCTAGTGCTTGTGTCTATTCAGGTGTATTACCTAATTTTTATTAGACACACTCCTCACAATCCTTGCTTAGCATTCTAAGTTTAAGTCTAGAAATAAATCCATATTCCTAGTTCGCTTAAACTAATGCTCTGATACCAACCGTGACATCCCCATTTTCACGGTCAGAAAAGACCGATTTTGTTTATGCTTTATAAAAATCAGAGTATCTATTTTAATAAAAACGTTGCGGAATTTGTTCCCAGTAAAACATGATAAATACGTTATCAAAGCATTTCCAAAGAAAAGTATTTTTATTCATTTTAAAACATTTGGGATGTCATCGTCAATACAGAAACATAAGCATAAACAGAACTTACATTCATTATCACTAGTAATTTATATCTCCTTAATCTCTTAGTGAAATGTGACTTCATATCAACACCTGTGATATAAATAAACTGAGTGGGTCAGGTTGGGAAACCTGGTGAGTACATAGGGTTTTCAACCCACAATAATATAATTATTATGTTTAAACAATCAAGCAATCAACCCAATTACCCATCCCCATTATCTTCTTTACTCTTAAGGATCTATCCTAAGAGTCATCTATCCTGCATTTGTTTATTTCGAGGTCCCTTGCTTCCAGGGTTATAGGACTGGCACTAAATCCATAGCTGCTAATGCTCGTTCGTAAAGCACTAATTCCATAGATGCTATAGTTTATTCATCGGGTACTAAATCCATAGCTACCAGTGCTTATCTAATAGGTACTAAGTCCATAGCTACCAATTCATAACAAGTACTAAATCCATAGCTACCAGTGTTTATCTAGTAGGTACTAAGTCCATAGCTACCAATTCCTAACATGTACTAAGTCCATAGCTACCAGTGTTTATCTAGTAGGTACTAAGTCCATAGCTACCAATTCCTAACAGGTACTAAGTCCATAGCTACCAATGTTTATCTAGTAGGTACTAATTCCATAGCTACCAATTCGTAACAGGTACTAAGTCCATAGCTACCAGTGTTTATCTAGTAGGTACTGAGTCCATAGCTACCAATTCCTAAAAGATACTAAGTCCATAGCTACCAGTGTTTGTCCAATAGGCACTAAGTCCATAGCTGCCAGTGTTATTTATTAGGCACTAAGTCTATAGCTGCTTATATTTACTCACATCATCTTTTCTCTCTCATCATTTATAGCTGCTTATATTTACTCACATCATCTTTTCTCTCTCATCATTCATCTACCCATGTCGTCCCCAACATATTTGTATATATAAAATACGTATACAGTTTAAATCATTTAAAACATATATAAAAACGTTCATCCAGCATAGACAGCAAGTACTCAGATAATATGCACACATAGCACGTAATTTATATAAAATACTTCATATCTATGTGTAAGATGAAAGTAACTATGCACTCACTTGGTAAGGTGGTGACTCGGCACTCGGACAGCACTTCGTTACTCTTAAAACAATTTCCTCGACAAAACCTAGTATCAATATCACTAGGGTTTAGTCTAAAGTTAACCGCGACTATTTAATAGTCTAACTATTATTACTATTATATAAGCGTTAACACAATACTTTTCACCCACTATATACAGACGAGGCCAGACATGGAACACCGGTAGGCAGGATCATTTTGGCATATAAGCACTTCTGAATCCAGCAAACCAAGCGGCCCTCCAAACCGGAACCCCCGTACCACGAGTGGTTAAAAAGACATTATAACGACACTTATATAACTCATAATAATAGTCTAAATACTTATAATAAGTTCCAAATAACTTTACTATATTGAAACATAAGTTATACTAAAGATAGGATAGGTACAGCTCACTTACAGCGGGTTTCTTTGGAAACCGGGCTCCGCCGGAGCAGAGTTTCTGAGCCAAAAGGCTCTTTTCTCGAGGCTTCGGGAGCCTCGGGGGTTCCTTCGGGTGCTAGGGGGTTTACCTAGACTTTAGGGGTGGTTTGGGGCTTTAGAGAGAGAAACTAGAGAGAGAAAGAAGGGTTTGAAGGTGTGAGGAAGTGAGGGAACCCGTCACCTCTATTTATAGGGGTGCTGACTGATGGACTCGCCGAGTAGGAGGACCTACTCGCCGAGTTGGGGCATGTGGCAGCCTTCTGGTGGTGCCACGTGTCCAATTCTGGTGGTGCCACGTCACCCCCTATCACGTATCAGCCTTCAAACTTAGAAAAATCATAACTCTCGCATACGAGCTCCTTTTTCGACGTTCTTTTTTTAACGCGTAGGTAAAGTTAAGATCTACAACTTTCATTCAGACTCCGTCGGCTAATTCTCGAGCGATCTCAAATTTAACAGTAGGAGGCGTTTAGACTGTTAAATGACCGCGAAGAATTCGTAACTCCTTCATACGGACTCCGTTTTCGTCTGTCTTTTTACCTTTGAGTTCCTATTAATGAGATATTCAACTCTCATTTAGGTCGCGTAAGCCAAAAACCGCTCGAACTAAAAATCGAGTTTCGGGCCGTGCACTGCTAAGCCAAATTTTAGAAAATTCATAACTTCCTCATACGAAGTCAGATTTGGGCATTCTTTTTTTGTATGTTCTCGGTTTAACATATACTACAACTTTCATTTAGATTTATAAGGCTAAAAGTCGCTCCATCGTAAATGTACTATTTACGCTTCCCGGTGTCGTGCCGGTTTTGCCGTAAAACTTCGACGGGCCATAACTTCTTCGTTATAACTCGGATCTCGGTGTTCTTTATATGTACGGAAACCTTGAGACATATTCTACAACTTTTTTGAGACTATTTATTATAAATAATCTTTTTCCGAAAAGTCATTTTCGACACTTATTGCCTCTAAATTGACTAGCCCGGATCTACGGGCGTTACACTATCGACTATGAACACGACGATGTAAGACGTCGAAAGTAATGACATTTGGCACCCGAAGACCTACAGGTCCCACTGTAGCTAGCAGCAAGGTGTAGGATAGTCAATCCAGTATAGATCTATACGCAAACTCATGCTCTCCCTCTAGGAGATTCTGGATACAAATCGGGCCATGGCAGTGAAGACATGCTCCGAAACAGTGGATCACATTTATGTTATAGTATACTTGTATATGTAATGTATGTACTAGTGTAGTGAATGTATTGTTTCTCATCATAGTATCATTGTATAGTTTCTCATAATAGTATCGTTGTATAGTTCCTCATCATAGTATAGTTGTATAGTTTCTCATCATTAGTAACTATTGACTTATGAATGAACTGACTCTTTGTATGTTTCATTGAACTAGTAGTAGTATATCTCTGACTATACGTATTATAGTTACTAGTAGAATCGTTTGTATAACTGAATGTATTGAACTGAGATAAAAGTATTTATATCTATACACATATACATAATATATAACTAAGGATCCAACGACACTCGGACAAACAACAGGATACTCTAAGTCCACAACCAAACAAGGAACATGAAATAAAGTTAGTTGGCAGTCCTAAGTCCTTTGATCCTTACTTATATAATTGTATATGTAATGGACATGGTTTCAACAATATATAAGTTTAAAATTTGTAATAGAAAAGGTTTGGTACTTAAAAGTGAGTTTAATAAGAAGTTTAACATGTAAAAATAGTTTGATAAGCAGTTTGAAGTCATCTGTTTAGTAAAACGGGTTAAAGTATAGAAAATCCATTTGTAAGTTAGTTATTAATCACATGTGATTGATCTAATAACTAGTATGATTCAACTTGTATCCCCCCCATAATAGCATTTAAAAGGTTAATTAAGGGGTATGAACTCACCTGTAGTGAGTGATGCGACGGTAGGATCGGTTTAGGAGGTTGAGTGTCAATTGTGGACTTGAGCACAAACGAATCCTATTAACCAGATAATGACATATGTATGTATACAATTAATGTTTGTAACAACTAATTATTGAATTGGGACCACCTTAGGGACTAGTATACACTTATATTGTAGTGTTACAATCATATATGATTGTATATAAGGGGTGTATGGCTATACAAGGGAGTGTATGGTCAAAATACACCATATTGGTGTGTGTGCGGCCACACACTCTGTAACACCCGAAATCAGAAAGGTTTAGAAAGGGAAAGAAAACCCTAAGTCAAAAGAGTTGACTCGTCGAGTCCAGGGAGGAACTCGACGAGTCGGAGCGGGATCCGGGGGATCGAGTAAGTGACCAACTCGGCGAGTCGGCTCGTGGACTCGACGAGTTGGGTCTGAAAAGGAAAACTCTAAATCCGGGACTTTGGACTCTATTTAAGCACCTTATTCTCTCCATTAGGGTTCCTTAGAGTCTCTCTCATCCAGAACATAAAACCCTAAGCCTCCATTGTTGCTCATTCAAGCTTTCTTGCCATTTGGGTGATTTGAAGGAAGAAGGAAGAAGGGAATCATTGGGACTTCAAATATTGGCTTTAGATCCAGGGTTTGTGGAGCTTCCCAGAGCATTTGAAGGTAATGAATCATTACCTTCCCTCTTTCGCATATAGATCAACCTTGGTTATGAGATTTGGGGCTTTTATGCCATGTTTATGGACCAATTCGAGTTAGAAGCCCGAATCTGAAGTTGCTACTACAGATCTAAACATATCTTGGCCTAGAGAATCATAAAGCATCAGTCTATGGGATGATTGTAAAGCCTCTTTGTCTTAAACCCTAGTTTATAGTGTTTTGAGCCTAGATCTCCTTAGCTACACGTAAAGTTTGCCACTTTACGTGAGGAATAGGCTTTAGAAGAATGGATCTACAGTTTGGAGTCCATGCATGACTCAAAAGCCTCTGAATATATGAAGGACTGAATAGACTCGGCGAGTCCTTCGAGTGGACTCGACGAGTAGGATGAAGATGGAGATGAACTCGACGAGTTGGATGAACAACTCGGCGAGTCTGTTGAAGATTGCCTTGGACTCGGCGAGTCTGTTCTTGGACTCGGCGAGTCAAGTCACGAAACCCCAAACCCTTCGAGTTAAGACTCGGATCAGTGAGTTGAGTGGGGACTCAGTGAGTTGGTCAGGTCAGGACTCGACAATCGGTAGACTCGGCGAGTGAGGGGCTGACTCGGTGAGTCGAGTCGAGAATGGAAGGATTCTGAGCGTATGAACTCGGCGAGTCAGTAGGCAGACTCGGCAAGTAGGGTTGACCTAGAAGGTTGACTTTGACAAGAGTGGACTTAGTTGACTTTCGAAGGACAGTTAGACTAAGTGTTATATTGATATTGGTAGTTCGGGGAGCTAGTGGAGCAGCAGTTCAGAGAGAGTTGTCAGACATCAGCCAGAGGATTATTAGCAAGTTCAGCAGTGCAAGTGAGTTTCCCTTTGTGTGAATGGGTCTAAGGCCACAATGCCGGCTCATGTAGATACGAGTAGGAAGACCCAGGGGTTAGCCCTAGGCACTGTATGCCAGTATGATATTTAGGACTAAGGTCCATTGATAGCGGGCGGGTGCCCAAGGAATGGTTTGCATGATAAAAGTATACTTGTTGTCTGTATGATACTTGTATGTGCCTGGTAGGGTGGTGAGTGTGGGCGAGGTCCCGTATCTCACCAATAGTAGAGTGTGGACGGTGTTCCAAATCTCATTAGCAGCAGAGTAGGGGCGAGGCCCAAGTTAGGGAAAGAGTGAGTGTGGGCTGGGCCCGTATCTCACCACCAGTAGGGGCGTGGACGGGGTTCCATGACTCATTAGTAGTAGGTCAGGGGCGAGGCCCAAGATAGGCGAGGCCTTAGGACATGATCCATTAGTATATGTTTAGCTTATGTGTTGTGATATGTTTATGTGCTATTATATGTTAGCGGGCGATGCCCAGTGACAGGCGAGGCCTAAGTGAAACAGATCTGTATCCGAGCGGGGCTCGAAGCCAGGCGGGGCCTGGAGCGGCGGGGCCGTTGTGGCGGGCGAGGCCCGAGGTAGCGGCCGAGGCCCGAAATAGCGGGCGTAGCCTAGTATATGCTGTATGTGTTTTGTGCAGGGTATGTGGTAGGTTGGGGATCTCACTAAGCTTCGTGCTTACGGTTTTCAGTTTTGGTTTCAGGTACTTCTGGTAGCGGAGGGAAGAGCTCGGGGTGATCGCATGACACACACCATTGATTTGTCAGCCTGGGATGTTTTACTCTCATAATGAAAATGTGTTTTGGAAATGATACTTTGAATTCATGTTACGACTTATGATATGTTTTATGAATATGGCTCTGGTAATGTTTTAAAGAAAAATTTTTGGTACAGGTTTTTGGGATGTTACAAGTTGGTATCAGAGCCTTGGTTTGAGGGATTCGGACATACTCTCGGGTGTGTCTGAACTCAAACTAAGGGATTGGATAAAAAGTTTTCAAAATGAAAATACAGTTTTGTAAAAAGAGTTTTTAGAAATGAAACAGTTTTAGAAAAGCGAAAAGAATTCAGAAAGAAAAGAATTTTGATAAGAGAAAAGGGTGTGGTGCATGCAATCAGCCGAGCTCAAGTAAGTACCCCAAAATACCCATACAAGTTTATGTTATGATTATCAGTTAGTAGAACAGCATGCTAGATTAGGACTAAGGATCTAGGGAGGATGCCTTATGTGCCTGTTATATGTGCTTTAAGCTGCATGATAGTGCTGATTAGACAGTAGTAGGATAGCCTGTTTAGGTTATGCCTGAGTTTATGAGCTTATGCCGCATGCTAGTACAAATTCTTGATATGATATGATGATTGTTGAGTATGTTTCCTTTATCCGAATGCTGTTTGCTCTGTGCTTAGTGAGACTCTGAGTGATGGGAGTTAGCCATTAGGTGAATACATCACGTCATATATGGTCAGGGTTGGATAATCCCAGAGTGCCGGATTTGACCCTACTGCGCAGCTCTCGTTTGAGTCTAACCGTTGTAGGGATGAGTCTTGTACTTGAAGGATTATCCGAGCCTCATTGCATGTGATGGTATTCAGGTGGTGGCTAATTGGCATTGCAAGGAGGCCTTCAGCAGCTGAGGACTGGTTTGGGTGGAGTCAAAGGTTTCCCTAGGGCAAGCCTAGGATGTGAGTAGCAGAAGTCAGTAGCAGTAGAGTGACCTGGTGGAGTTGAAGCAGTTCTGGAGGAAAGTATGGATAGATGTGGAAGGTAGTATGGGCCCGTACTACTGAAAGCAGAGGATCCGTACTCGATTCGAGAAAGGCTGAGATGAGACCGGGAAACTGGTAGTGTGTATGATCCCTCAGCAGTGACGAGTATTCTGATAGTTATTGTGTGATGTTTTCAGCATGGTGACATTGCGAGAGAGGCCAGTGGGCGGATCAGGCGCAGGAGAGGGATCAGGCTCGGGTTCAGGGGCCGAGCAGCTCAAGGAGCGGATGAGGGAGTTGATATCAGTGGAGGTTACGCGCAGTATCCTAGATCAGACTCCTGTGATCTTTGGCACGGTCAAGGAGGGTATACTGGAGATTTTGGATGAGAGGCTGGGAGCCTTCTGTACAGAGATGATGGCTTTGATGGGAGCTCGTACTTTGACATTCCGAGAGTTTAGAGCTTGCAGAGCGCTAGATTATCATGGGGCTAGGGACCCCATCGCTAGCAGCAGATGGTTGGCCGATGTTGCCAACGCGTTCCGTACGAGCCGGTGTCCCGAGGGGGACAAGGTCAGACTCGCTTCCTGTCTTCTGAAGGACAGAGCGAGGGATTGGTGGGAGGATGTTGGTTATGCCATTGGTGATGATGCCGCGTTGGACGCGATGACATGGAGCGATTTCTCGGCCAGGTTCAGGGCGGAGTTTTCGCCGATTATTGAGGTGCAGCAGTTGGCACGGGTGTTTCTGGATTTGACGCAGACTACTGAGACTGTGGCGGAGATCACCGCCAAGTTCAGGGAGAGGGCCCTTCTTGTTCCGCAGTATGCCGCGGATGAGGAAATGAAGAAGGCCCGATATCACGAGATGTTGAGGGCTGACATCAGGGAGTTCGTGAGCAGGTCCGGCTGTAAGACGCTGGAGGATATGATATCTCAGGCTAGAGAGAGGGAGATTGATTTGGAGCAGATCCGGAAGAGGAAGCCGAATGAGGTTCAGGTAGCCACAGGTTCCGGCAAAAGGCCCAAGGGGTCAGATTCGAGATCGAGGGATTACCAGAGCCGCGGCCGATGTGGGAGGTGCGGCAGGACGCACGAGGGTGCTTGTAGGAGTGGTAGTGGTGGGGATTCGGGCTGCTTCAAGTGCGGCCGGACTGGTCATTTTAGCAGGGATTGTACTGCTACCACCACACAGGGATCATATTTGATATGTTTCCACTGCAGTCAGCGGGGCCACAAGAAGGCCCAGTGCCCCAGTTTGTTTTCAGCAGTACGGGTGATAACACCTGCCCCTGCAACTTTGAGGATCACAGACGGCCATCAGGGCCGAGCAGAGGCGTCTGCGGTAGGAGGTAGGGCCTTTCAGATGACTACCATGGAGACACGAGCAGCTCCGGACGTTGCAGGTATGTGTCTTCCGTTTTCTGCTTTCTCTGTTCATGATTATATTATTATGATTCTGCATCGTTTGTGGTATAAGTATTTTAGAATTTAGCGGCTTGCTTGCAATTTAGTTATATGCCATCTGCATACCCTGGATAATAAAGTGGTAGTTAAGGGAGGGGTGCCTCAGGGAAGCAGGTTACTTAGGATGAAGTAACTATAGCATGCTTGTGTGAAACTCAGTAGTGACCCGCTGAATCGGTTAGGTCCCTAGCTATGGCAAGCTTGGTTCATCAGCAGATTGTTTGCGGTATAGCAGAGAAGATTGGGAATCCTTCTCAAGCATTGAGCAGTGAGGTATAAACAGGATCAAAGTGGGGGAGAACCCTCCGAGTGTACAATGATAAGAGCGCGGAGATCCAGGATGAGTACACGATCTCTGAGAAGGAAAAGAAGTAGCACAGCGATGGAGGGGTTGATGAGTTCCGGGTTGGGAGTTTGAGAAACTTCCCAACAGTTAGATCAGGTTATCAAGATGGTTGGTATTTGGTTGGAATCTCAGGATGGAGGATCGCCTGCAGGACTCGAAAGAGTTGGAATGAGGATCTTGAGAACGATAGCATGTGATGCTTTCGTGATAATAGTCAGTGGCAGAGTCAGCATGAAGAGCATGGTAGAGCGGCGGGAGAGCCGCAACATTTGCGTCAATAAGCCAGAGGTGGAAGGTGTGGTAAGGCTACGGGTAAGTCGTAGCATTCCCTAGCAGCTTAGTAGCGGAGTTGGGACGAGGCCCTTACCTCCTAGTGATCCACGTAGGAATCAGGAATGGGTAGTAGATGAGAATAGTATGGAGCTTGCCTGTATAGCCCTAGAGAGGTGAGACCTTGGGAAAGGCCGATCCAGGATGTAGTTGGGTGAGACCCGTGGGCGAGGCCCGTTTGAGAGTAGCAGTATAGGTGAGACCTGAGAGCAGGTTGCTCAGTAGTGTAGTCGGGTGGGACCCGTGGGCGAGGCCCGTGAGTTTTAGTAGCACAGGTGGGACCTGGTAAGGACCTTAAGGTCGAGTTAGGGGGATCGAGGATCCCAGGTCTTGTAACGCCAGAGTGGCAGTGTAGAGGGGGCAGTATTAGGTAGCCTAAGTTTCCTCGGAAGTCGCTGGGAGCGACTAGAAGCTTGTGTTGGGGCTAGCGACCGGTGGGAGCCGGTAAACCAGATAGTGGTAGATCAGTAGGGACCCGGGGTGGTCTCGGTTCATTCAGAAGGCGGATAAGGGACAGCATAAATTTCCAGTTAGCGGCAGTGATGGTAAGTAGTCTATGGTGGAATGCAGTTAGTTGATTGAGGGGGGGGGGGTGCTCAGCACTAAGTTATAGTGGTGAGAAGGGTCCAGTGGATACTGGCGGTAATGACCCGTACTAGGAGTAGCGGGAGTAACGGAGTTGGTGAGGGATAGGACCTTCACAGTGACAGAGGAAGTAGTTGGTTATGGAGAGTTGCCTTAGAAAGGCCGGAAATCGCACAAGGAAAAAGAGGCGAACCCCCTAGGGTGTCCAACATAAGTACTCGGAGAGTACCAGAAGGTTTGGTAGTCGAGTAAGTTGTGTTTACAGGATGGTCAGGGTTAGGGTTAACCCGAGAATTTTATCCGTAAGGATTAATGTTAGTCAGAATGATCGGGCGGAAGGCCAGCGAAGGTAGTCAGCGGGTGTTAGGTTTCCCAAACAGAGTGTTGGAGGCAGATCGGAGATCAGTTGGCCATAGCGGACTTCGAGGACGAAGTTTAGTTTAAGTGGGGGAGAGTTGTAACACCCGAAATCAGAAAGGTTTAGAAAGGGAAAGAAAATCCTAAGTCAAAAGAGTTGACGCGTCGAGTCCAGGGAGGAACTCGACGAGTCGGAGCGGGATTCGGGGGATCGAGTAAGTGACCAACTCGGCGAGTCGGCTCGTGGACTCGGCGAGTTGGGTCCGAAAAGGAAAACCCTAAATCCGGGAATTTGGACTCTATTTAAGCACCTTATTCTCTCCATTAGGGTTCCTTAGAGTCTCTCTCATCCAGAACATAAAACCCTAAGCCTCCATTGTTGCTCATTCAAGCTTTCTTGCCATTTGGGTGATTTGAAGGAAGAAGGAAGAAGGGAATCATTGGGACTTCAAATATTGGCTTTAGATCCAGGGTTTGTGGAGCTTCCCAGAGCATTTGAAGGTAATGAATCGTTACCTTCACTCTTTCGCATATAGATACACCTTGGTTATGAGATTTGGGGCTTTTATGCCATGTTTAAGGACCAATTCGAGTTAGAAGCCCGGATATGAAGTTGCTACTACAGATCTAAACATATATTGGCCTAGAGAATCATAAAGCATCAGTCTATGGGATGATTGTAAAGCCTCTTTGTCTTAAACCCTAGTTTATAGTGTTTTGAGCCTAGATCTCCTTAGCTACACGTAATGTTTGCCACTTTACGTGAGGAATAGGCTTTAGAAGAATGGATCTACAGTTTGGAGTCCATGCATGACTCAAAAGCCTCTGAATATATGAAGGACTGAATAGACTCGGCGAGTCCTTCGAGTGGACTCGACGAGTAGGATGAAGATGGAGATGAACTCGACGAGTTGGATGAACAACTCGGCGAGTCTGCTGAAGATTGCCTTGGACTCGGCGAGTCTGTTCTTGGACTCGGCGAGTCAAGTCGCGAAACCCCAAACCCTTCGAGTTAAGACTCGGATCAGTGAGTTGAGTGGGGACTCAGTGAGTTGGTCAGGTACAGACTCGACAATCGGTAGACTCGGCGAGTCAGGGGCTGACTCGGCGAGTCGAGTCGTGAATGGAAGAATTTTGAGCGTATGAACTCGGCGAGTCAGTAGGCAGACTCGGCTAGTAGGGTTGACCTGGAAGGTTGACTTTGACCAGAGTGGACTTAGTTGACTTTTGAAGGACAGTTAGACTAAGTGTTATATTGATATTGGTAGTTCGGGGAGCTAGTGGAGCAGCAGTTCAGAGAGAGTTGTCAGACAGCAGCCAGAGGATTATCAGCAAGTTCAGCAGTGCAGGTGAGTTTCCCTTTATGTGAATGGGTCCAAGGCCACAATGCCGGCTCATGTAGATACGAGTAGGAAGACCCAGGGGTTAGCCCCTAGGCACTGTATGCCAGTATGATATTTAGGACTAAGGTCCATTGATAGCGGGCGGGTGCCCAAGGAATGGTTTGCATGATAAAAGTACACTTGTTGTCTGTGTGATACTTGTATGTGCCTGGTAGGGTGGTGAGTGTGGGCGAGGTCCCATATCTCACCAATAGTAGAGTGTGGACGGTGTTCCACATCTCATTAGCAGCAGAGCAGGGGCGAGGCCCAAGTTAGGGAAAGAGTAAGTGTGGGTTGGGCCCGTATCTCACCACCAGTAGGGGCGTGGACGGGGTTCCATGACTCATCAGTAGCAGGTCAGGGGCGAGGCCCAAGATAGGCGAGGCCTTAGGACAGGGTCCATTAGTATATGTTTAGCTTATGTGTTGTGATATGTTTATGTGCTATTATATGTTAGCGGGCGAGGCCCAGTGACAGGCGAGGCCTAAGTGAAACAGATCTGTATCCGAGCGGGGCTCGAAGCCAGGCGGGGCCTGGAGCGGCGGGGCCGTTGTGGCGGGCGAGGCCCGAAATAGCGGGCGTGGCCCAGTATATGTTGTATGTGTTTTGTGCAGGGTATGTGGTAGGTTGGGGAACTCACTAAGCTTCGTGCTTACGATTTTCAGTTTTGGTTTCAGGTACTTCTGGTAGCGGAGGGAAGAGCTCGGGGTGATCGCATGACACACACCATTGATTTGTCAGCCTGGGATGTTTTACTCTAATAATGAAAATGTGTTTTGGAAATGATACTATGAATTCATGTTACGACTTATGATATGTTTTATGAATATGGCTCTGGTAATGATTTAAAGAAAAATTTTTGGTACGGGTTTTTGGGATGTTACACACTCCCTATGAAGTGTGTCAAAACGTATTTTAAGGCCTTAGAACCCATCTAGGAAGGTTTCTCACTTCAAGTTCTAGCCTTATATGGAGTTTATTGCCATTTTGGGACCTAAAAGGGGTGTGTATGGTTGCACATGGTGTGTGCGGCCGTACACATGGTATGTGCGGCCGTACACACTTGAAGATCATGAGAAATGGCGTTTTTCAGGTATATCTTTAAGTGTTCTTGGCCTAAAACAAGTTATAACAAGTATATACACGTTATAGAGGTTTGAAAAGGGTGATTTAGGGTCCAAAACTTAGTGTGTGTTATTGGTGTTCTTGGTGTTCTTGGAGATCTAACACCAAAAACGTGTTTTCATGGATCAAAGTATGGAAGAAGGCTAGTTAAGTTCAAGTATCAACAAATCAAAGGAAGTATGACTTACTTTTATGAAGAACAAGATGAAGATTTGGATGATACTTGAGAGAAAACGTGTTCCAGCTTTGAAGGAGTGGGAAAAAGGTTCAAAAATGTCTAAGGCTGACTTATATAGGTAGGAGTGTGTGGCTAGGTTGGGTGTGCGGCCGCACACTCGGGTGTATGGCCGCACACTCCTCATGTTGGAGTGTTTGGCCCGAATATGCTTCCCACAACTCAAGTTAACCCAATCCTAGGCTCCTACCTTGATTATACTGGGTATAGAACACTCAATTAGACGTTAAACAATGTTAAAAGATAGAAAAATGAGTCTAACTTTGATTGAATTGATCTATTGTTCGAGATAGAAATTTCGGGTTGTCACAGTTTCGGGTGTTAGATGCATAAGTGGTTGGTCGTTGGATGTTCAATAGAATTGTATTTTCGCATGGGATGTGCTCGGTTAGAGTTTAGTGGTGTTGCGAGCTTGGAAGTGGGATTGAGGACTCATCAGCCAGAGTGAAGATTAAGGCCTCTAGTTGTCAGCATGGGAGGTGGATTGAGGTGTCAGACTGGACCAGATTTCAAGAGTACTCTTCAGGATTTCAGGGAATGGGCAATGTTGAGGTTTGATTGGTAATTGATCGTCAGTATAGGTAAGCTCAGATTGTTGACAGTGGACTAATAGAAAGTAAGAAGGATTAGGAACCCTTTAAATCTCACGTGCCGTGAAGACTTAGCTGAAGCTAAGTGGGAGAGAACTGATTAGGTATTCAGGAGCAGCATTAGGTGTGAAACTAGGATGAGTTTTGCCTCCGCGACAGAGAAGAAAATGGTTGAGGGGCCATCTGAGTTGAGTATTCGGTGAGTCGGGAGGTTAGAAAACGTTCCAACATTGGTTCACGCTTTTCTTTGGCATCAGATAGCAGGTTTTGGGAACCAGGTTAGAGCTTCAGTTATGACTCAATTTCGGTTGGGTGTTAGGTCGATTGCGTGTTTGACCCGGTTTGGGAAGTGTTGTAAGACTACGGGGGTAGCCGTAGAATTCACTAGTGGCCAGTTAGTAGGGAAGGTGTTGTAAGACTACGGGGGTAGCCGTAGCGTTCACTAGCAGTCAGATAGTATTAGACTGTTGTAAGTCTGCGGGTGTAGCCGTAACATTCACTAGCAGCCAGATAGTGATAGAGTGTTGTAAGTCTGCGGGTGTAGCCGTAGCATTCACTAGGTTGGTAGATAGCATGAGTGCATTGTTAGGACGCGGAAGGAACAATGATACCCACCAGTTTGGGTGTAGTAGTGAGGATATGGAAATCCACAGATTAGATCTCGGAACTACCCAGATGGATTAGATCCGGTTGCGCCCATGATAAGACTGTGGGAGCGCCACTATAGTTATGAGATTAAGGAAGCACTGGATTGCTTAAGGTCATTCGTGATATAAACCTACTGTTCGACATGTAGCAATCACTTTTAGCCTTGGATTTGGGTGATGTCGGGGTTCGACGCATGGATTCGATCAGTTGGATCAGGAGGTTGTTAGAGCCTCAGTGGCAAGATAACGAATGGCAACTGTTGACCGGCAAGGATTTCGTTAAGAAGTCGCGGGGAGCGACTGTGGATGGGTCTTTTGGGCTCCGTAATTGGGATGGAACCCGGTATTTCAGATGATTAGCGCTCGAGATGAGACCTAACAGGTCTCGATAGATTTTGGGAAGCAACTATGTAGCAGCATACTGATTCAGGCAGATCAGTGTTCCAACAATTTCAACGTTTGCGCAGTGATAGCATTTGTGTTCAGGTTGCGAGTATGGACGGAATAGTCAGATGATATGGGGAGTGACAAGTCACTCACAGAGGGAGTATCAGAGCCTTGGACAAGTATTAGTGTTCTGCAAGGACAATTGGGTCTGTGACCCTGTTTTATAGTGGGAACCTCGAGTTATCAGAAGTGGAGTAGTCAGTTGAGGGATAAGCAGGCTGGTTCCATCGGTAATGATTCAGTATGATTGGTCTCTCAGGGAATCAGACCATCTCAAGACAACACATTTCAGACGGAGTAGATATGAATCGTTGCGATGAATTCATTCATCTACGGATCTTAGGGCTTTACGAAGATTGACCACGGCTACTCTGGGAAGCCTAGGGTGTGCTCCGGATGGTGACCATGTTACTAGAGTGGTTGAGTGTGTATGGAATGGTAATGAGTGATTTCGAGGACGAAATCTAATTTAAGTGGGGAGAGTTGTAACACCCCGTTTATTTATTTGATAAATAAATAAATTAACGAATGAATCGTAGCCCTAAATTCAATAATTATATAGCCAGGTGTTGGTTTTGGGAGCCAAAAATTATTATTGGGATTATTCGTGGGTTAGAGTATAAACTCAAGACTTATTTTGTAATATTTATGAAGGCGGGGGCTCCATGGTAATTACTGGAACTTAATTTGGAAGAGAAAGAAAGGGGAAAACTGAACATGTCATATTTGAGAGTTGGGGGGTTTAAAAAGGTAAATTGTGGATTAGTTTTGTAAAGATTTTAGAAGATGGGGGCTGTTTAGTAAAAACCCGGACTCATTTTGTAAGGAATTCAAGGGACTGGGGTTTAAATGGTAATTTATGGACTATGTTTGAAGAAATTGTGTATGGGAGGGACCGATTCTGCCACTTCTGTTATAATTTTGTATTGTCACACCCCCAAACCAAGAATGGCGGAAACGTCCGGGGGTGGCGGACTTCATGTATAGTATCACAACAACGAGTATAATAGTGCTCAAAGTAAATGCAATCAATCATAAATATATCAGAAAAGAATTACATGGTTTCAAGTGTTACATATTTCAATGATTGATTACAACATGATAAAAAAAATAGTTGTTCAACACCGTAGCATACCATCCTCAAAAGCTTGTGATTTCCTGATTTCGTTGATTCCCTGAGAATACAAGTAGTTTTGAAAAAGTGTCAACAATTAAGTTGGTGAGTTCATCAACTTTTTAGACGAAAAGTTTGGAAACCGATCTTCATAATGAGTTGTGTGTTACCAAGAAAAATCCAATATTTTCCTTACAAAAGTGATGTGTAGTCTTAAATGTCAAAACCAGAATGTACAAGTATTTTCCATGCTTAAAATAAATCATGCAAGTTCAACTCGACTTAAACTCGTTTAGTTGAAAGAAAAACCCGGTACTTTGTAATGTACCCCTTTTTCTATAAATTCGGTACTTTGTATTCGTACCCCATTTATATGAATAACCCGACACTTTATAGTTGTACCCCACTTAATAAATAAACCGGCACTTTATAGTTGTGCCTCACTTATGAATAACCCGTCACTTTATAGTTGTACTCCACTTAATGAATAAACCGGCACTTTATAGTTGTACCCCACTTATGAATAACCTGACACTTTATAGTTGTACCCCACTTAATGAATAAACCGGCACTTTATAGTTGTACTCCACTTATGAATAACCCGACACTTTATAGTTGTACCCCACTTAATGAATAACCTTTTGTAATGAGTTCGAAAAGTAAATGGATCATAAACTATATCTATTATAGTTTATAAATAGTTTGTAATGTAGTGAACATAACTATGCCTATGACAGTTTATCAAATGTTTGTAAGGTTAGAAATCCTTTTTGTTTTCTGTGTAATACCTATTTCCAAGGTAAAATGACTTGTAATATAACCAACATGTATTTATATATTATAATACACACCTTGCTCAGCAAGTTACAAGGTGTAAATTAGTTATCAATAATTTGCTAGTGTTATCTTTTCTGTTCCTATTCTTGTAATAATTATAGAAAAATCATTACGGAGTCGAAAACTAAATCCGTAAACTCTGAGAGTTTAGAAAATGTGTTTAATTTGTTCATAACTTTTATTATGATTTTTGGTCACCTTTAACTTGTGTGAAAAGGGCCATAATCACAGACTGGTCCGGATTTATTCTTGAAATGGTAGGCAGTTTTGTAAAAATCACCATAAATTGTAGAAAAATCGTATGGAGATGTGCAAGTAGTCATTTTAAAGGTATGAACCTGAACTATTTGCACATAATACAGTTTTGAAAACTAAAATTTTTAAGTTGTCCAAAACCGTCCATGAATGGAGTCCAACTTTTCTGATGAAAGTTGTTGGATGAGTTTAGTTGTGTTCTTGGTGTTTTAACTTATATTTCCCCCCATAAAACTTAAGAAAATGTAAAAAGATAGGGGTATGAACTCACCTTGGGTGATTTCAATGGATGGATGTTGAAGAAAAGAAGTGTTCAACACAAGAACACTTAGAAGATTGCTTGAAGATTCGAAGATCTAACACAATTATGATGAAGTTTGTGTAAGGAACTCATGATTTGAGTGAAGAAGTGTAAGGAAATCAAGTGTGGGAAGAGATTTACTTACCAAGGTGTGCGAGGAGCCTTAGAACTCCTGGAGAATTCGAGAATTTGGAGAGGAGAGTGAGAGAGAAGAGTGTTTGCTCTTTGGTGAATAGTGAGTGAAATGTGAGGAGAGAGGAGATTTTCAGCATTTGGTGAACCTTTACAGCTGGAGGAGGGGTGTTTGAAGGATAAATAGTTGACTGGGTAGGGGGAATAGTGACTGAGGGTTGTACCATGGAGGTATGGGGGAGGTTGCTTGTGTTACACACTAAGGTAAAGTCAACACTCCACCCATAAATCTTACCTACTAGATTTTATTCTTAGGCAAAGATTTTCCCCAAAATATAATTAAAATATGAATATTTAGGGTTTATTATTTTAAAATACAAGTTTGGGTGAAAATCCCGCGTTAAAATCACGAAAAACGAGCTTAAAACGAAGTTTGGATAAAAAACTGGAAATCTGGACCGAACCTGCGAGGTTCGGCTCTAAGAGAGTGAGAACCGAGAGAAGGGAATGAAAGAACCGAAAGGGAGAGAAGGGGACCGAAGGTGCGAGGGGAGGGACCGAGAGTGCGAGGCTCGGTCTCGGTGACTCATGCGAGGTTTGGCTTTGGCTGCTTCTGCGAGGTTCGGCTTCGGCTGCTTCTCGGTTCTAAGAGGAGGCTCGGTTCAGGAGGGTTCGGCTCCTAAGAGGGTTCGACTCCTAAGAGCTGTTTTTCGCGTAAACTTCCGTTTTCGAGTGATTTTTGACCAAGTTAAGGGTCTGGATGCCCCGTGTGATTATAAGAAGTTGAGAGAGATTTTGAGAGAGATTTGGGAGAGATTTCACATACTTGGAGAGATTTCTCATTCAGAGAGAGATTTGGGAGAGATTTCACATTCAGAGAGAGAATTGGGAGAGATTTCACATTTAGAGAGAGATTTGGGAGAGATTTCACATACTTGGAGAGATTTCTCATTCAGAGAGAGATTTGGGAGAGGTTTCACATGCTTGGAGAGATTTGGGAGAAATTTCACATACTTGGAGAGATTTCTCATTCAGAAAGAGATTTGGGAGAGATTTCACATGCTTGGAGAGATTTGGGAGAGATTTCACATACTTGGAGAGATTTCTCATTCAGAGAGAGATTTGGGAGAGATTTCTCATTCAGAGAGAGATAGAGTGAAAGAGATCGAGAGAGACTTTGTTTGCGACCTTTTTAAGTGTTTGGCTTCATAACGCAAGGTTTGTACATCCCGTTAAGTCTGGTTATGATTGTTATATGCCCCTGAGGGTTAAGGAATAAGGTTTTATCGAATAGACCCATCACTTGCCCTGATTAGGGTTTAGAATTTCCGAACATACGAACTTTCCAAGTGATAACTTCTTATTAAAATAGCGAGTTGAACAACTTTAAGCATAAGGAAAACCCTAATATACAAGGGTTAGATGAGTTGACCGGTTTGACCCATTGACTTTATTTGACTTTGACGTGACCAAAAATTGACTATTGTCACATGTATGGAAGCGGGATTTAACCCGAGGACCTCCAGCTGTCGGTGCTTCGCTGAGGAACTTCGCCATCACAGCCCCGCCACCGGAAACGTTAGGTACAACCGGAATGGCCGCCAAAGATCGATAGCGGAGCTAAGCTTGCTGCTGTGTGGTCGTGTACAATCAGAAGCCCGTAGGTAAGTCATCTGCCGCATCCCTCTCTATTCTCCGTCGCTCTTCTTAGCGGATTGATGCCACGTTAGTCGATGGTTGACGCCGGTGGCCCCATGGCCGCCGTTTTTGCTCTTTCCAGCCACCTATCCGGTGGTTGAGAGCTGTGGTTTCATGTCCGGAAGAGTTGTGTAAGGTTGCTGGAACCGAGAAGTGCTTGTAGGTGCTTGATTGACCCGAAAACCCGAGGAAAAACCACCATGGCTGCCAACCATGGTGGTTGCCGCCGTGTCACCTCTTTCTGCCACCACCAGCCACCTTGCAGAGGTGACTGTGTGCATGAATGGTGGTGTGTATGACCATATATTGTAAGAATAATGTTGGGTAGATCTTTGCTTGCCAGGAATCGAATGGAAACTCATCCCCACCGCTTGCTGCCGCCACTTCGCCGCGGTTAGCCACCATCTCGGGTGGCTATGGGATTTTGGGTGTGGTTGGATCGATATTTGGAGTACCTTGCTGTTGTATGGGCTGAAGGTCATAGTCACCACCACC
The DNA here is from genome assembly GCF_052849685.1 of Lactuca virosa. Taxonomy (NCBI): domain Eukaryota; kingdom Viridiplantae; phylum Streptophyta; class Magnoliopsida; order Asterales; family Asteraceae; genus Lactuca; species Lactuca virosa. Next base: position 13,989,754 of record NC_136427.1, on the reverse strand, counting down.
GTGAGGTGGTGGCTGCTACCATGTGCCACCGTCGGCCACCATTAGGTTGTTTTCTATGTGTGTTTGTATTAGTGTGTGTGATTATTTGGGGTTTTAGCATTGTAAAATGTAACTGAAAAGAAAACTAGTGAAAAGAAACTCAAACCACCACCGTAGGTTGGTGGCTGCCGCCTCCTGCCGCCACCGGCCGCCGTGTCGGGTGGCGGTGTGCTTGCCTTTTTGTGTTTGATTCGTTTGGGGTGGTTAAAACCCTAATGGGCCTAATGGACCCGAATTGACCCAATAAAACCCTTATGGGCTTAATGATATTCTAGTGGGCCTAACAGGCCTAATAAAGCCCTAATTGATCTAAAAGCCCAACAAATTGATAAATGGGCTAGTATTTGGGTTGGAAACCCTAATTAGGGTTTGGAAAACCCTAATGCCAATAAAACCCTAATTTTGAGAATTTATCTGGACATACACACGAGAATTATTTAATAACTTGAAATATTAAATAATAATAATTGGCAGAAATTAATCTAAGCAATATTGGACTTAATGTGTTAAGTCCTTAATGGATTAAGTCCTTAATGGGTTAAGGGAGAGACACTTAACCCTAATCGTCATTTTATGTGAAACCCTAATTTCACTTGGGTTTGTTGTTGGGCCTTTCTATTGGGCCTTGATGATTGAGTATTAATGGGCCATCCAAGATCAAGCAAATGGACTAGAATAATTAATGGTGTAACACCGTAAAATTTCAAACAAATTTTCACATTTTAAGAACAATTTAATTCACAATATTATAAAACACATTGTTTCATATATTCAAACATAAGTCAAAAATCCCAAGATCATATCATATCAATAAAACTCCGCGTGTATGTGTACTGATCATGCCGGCACCTTCCCGCGATCCTCACTAGTACCTGAAACACATAACACAAAACACTGTAAGCACGAAGCTTAGTGAGTTCCCAAAAATACCACACATAACACATACTAGCCCCTTGAGGCTATAACTATGTGGGCCCTTGGGCCCTAACGCTGTGGACCCTCTGGTCCTAACTCTGTGAACCTTACGGTTCTAACTCTGTGAACCTTCCGGTTCTAACTCTGTAAACTCTGGTATACACACAACATAAATCACATAGAAATAATGCAGTGCAACACATCACATAAATAGCATATAATAACTCTGTCATATAACTCTAATTACCACTCATGGTAAAGTATAGTGAGAAGACTCACCTCGGATGTCTCGGTAATATCTCGCTCGCGTAAACACTGATCTAGCCTCTGCCTAAACACATAAACAATCATCTCAATCAATAACGGCTCTCCAGGCTAGACTAGATCCTCACATGTCCTCTAAGAAGGCTAAAAGACCATTTTACCCTTCAAACAGTCCACCGGTCCAATTGTTAAGCAAACCCTAAAAGTCAACAAAAGTCAACGGTCAAACCTTTGACCAGACTCGTCGAGTGCACAAATGTGACTCGGCGAGTCCATGCGTGTCCTCCTCATCCCTGGTCCTCACTTGACTCACAGGGGCAACCCTCCACTCTTCGAAATCATCTCTGGTTGTGAATTGCGGGACAACCCGACCCAACTTGTCGAGTCAGGCACTTGACTCGGTGAGTTCAGTCATGAACTCAGGTCCTCTAAATCCCCTCTGACTCACCGAGTCATTTCCGCAACTCAGCGAGTCACCAACTATGTGATTCATGGGGAAAACTAATCCTACTCGTCGAGTCTGTTCTTGGACTCGACGAGTTCATGCCATGCTCAAACATAAATGACCTCCTAAGGTCAGATCTGTTCCTCTAATCCATAGATCTGACCTTCCCAAGCATGATAATTACGTAAAGTTCAGATCTTGATGCTCATGCAAAGGCCCAAAGGCTCTATTTGGAGAAATACCCTCAAATATGACATCCTAAGTTCATGTCTCCTAATATCAATCATAAAGATCAAAGAGTTAAGGTCTCTGGACCTCTTTGGATCCAGATCCAAAGCCTCAATACGAGAAGGGACCAAATGCTCATCCAATCAAGCCTCTAAAGGGTCTAGAAAACCCTAACTCCAAAGGTTAACACCAAAACTGAAGAAGGATCGAATCTATACCTCAAATATGAAGTCCCTGGGCTCTGAAATCTACAAAATAGCACCCTCTTCAGCTCCCTCTTGCCTTGGTTACCTTCTTCTTGCAAGAACACCAACACAAGGATCAAAAATGGCCTCTTTGGGGTCTGGTAGCCGCAACTGAAGGCTATAAGAGCCTTTAAATAGATCCCAAACCCGAGAAATTAGGGTTTCACTTAACAGCGTGGACTCGCCGAGTCCACGAGTCGACTCGTCGAGTCCGGTCTCCAATCCGGATAAGAACCCGCGGTCCTACTCGGCGAGTCTAAGCATCAACTCGCCGAGTTCCTCCCCAAACTCAAAATAAATGCATAAAATAATATACCTGGAAATCCGGATGTTACAATTCTCCCCCACTTGAATTAGATTTCGCCCTCGAAATCACTCCTTGACCATTTATAGATTGAAATTATCAACCTGAAAGGCACCACTGAAATGATCTTCATATTACATCGACATTTTTCTCTGTGGACACCCAAAACCTCATAAAGCTTCCAAAACCAAAATTTTAACCCCCTCTTTCGACGCTAAAAATACTCCTTCCCAATACTCGGAAACTCTAGTGGCCTGACCCGCCGCCAGACCGCTCACTCAAGCGATCACCCTAATATTCACTCCTCGAATATCAACCCTGTTTACTCATTGGCTCTCTGATTCTCATAAGATCAAATCCAACAACTGGCTATTGCTCGCCCAACTGGTCATGATAAACCATCCGAATCATGCCCCAGGAACGAAAGGGCTCACACCCCACCAAGGCACATTCACTAAACTGCTATCAGAACCCACCCAAACAAAGAATCCTCAACACTCTGCCCTTGGACATAAAAGAAATAACCATGCTTGATCGGGAGTGTCCTCAGACATCACCATAATAAGCTCTAGTTCATTTCTCATATCCCTCATTGATACTGAGCACCGGGTCAACTTTTGACTCCACAGCTGAACCTCTAAGGGTCACCCATAACATGATCCAAAATATCTCACTAACCTCCTTCGTCAACTATCTCGGCCCCGTGATACACAAGTCACGAAATTCTCTTTTCCTCATATGAAAACTACCATCCAACCCAGGGTCGACTCTACCCCGACCTCTGATGTCTGCTGCGCATATCTCCTGCGTAACTCGCGGTATCTCCCGTACCCGAGTACTGACCTATACAGGTTTTAGACATCCGACGACAACAATACCCCTCATCCAAGAATTCACCTCAGAGTTCTAGAATCTCATCTCGTTTACCCACACACCATCAATGCCAAACTCAACTCAAGAGTTTGGTCCGTTCCAAAGTTGGAACCTCATGTCCCAATGAAACATTCATCTCATGACTCAACCCGCGCCCCGCGCAAATACCACCTTTCCAATCCCTTATGTTGCGACAATCACCACTCAAATCAAAATATAATGATTCCCGTCAAAGACGGAGACCCCAGTCTCGCTCCTGGTTCAACTACCAGGATCCAAAAACTCAATGCTAGGGTTACTCAAGCCCAAAGCTCTTCTGCATCATACTCTGATCGGAAAGTACTTCAACATCACGCTCTCTTGTCATCTAGCGAGTACTATGGCTCCCCGTATCATCACGACAGCCTCTGACTAGTGGTAGTAGTAGAGGGGTGAAATAGTCCCCAGTATCCGGTCGAGAGGACCGAAGGGGAGGCCAGCACCCAGATATGCTAGGCAGTATCCGGTCGAGAGGACTAAAAGGGAGGCCAGCACCCATATATGCTAGGTAGTATCCGGTCGATAGGACCGAAAGGGAGGCTAGCACCCAGATATGCTAGGCAGTATCCGGTCGAGAGGACCGAAGGGGTAGGTCGGGCACCCAGATATGCCTGACAGTATATGTATGTTATGTGATTTTATGGTATGTGGTACGATGGGGGAACTCACTAAGCTTCGTGCTTACGGTTTACAATTTTGGTTTCAGGTACTTCGTTTCAAAGGAAAGGAGCCGGCTCGGTCGCAGCGCATCACACTATGTTTTCCGCACATGAGATCCTTGGGGATTACACTCTGATATGGTTTTATGATACTATGTTTTGGATTACTGACACTTGGGTTTTGACATGAGACATTATTATGAATCTTTCTATACTGATGGTTTTATGTAATGACATAATTAAAATGAAATTTTTGGTCTTGAATTTTGGGACGTTACAAATCGCCTCTTATGAACTCATAGAACACTAGGGTGCAATTTTGGATGCTAAGGGGCTCCTTATATAGCGTGACAAGATTAGGGTTACATCCATGCAAACCCTAATGTCCATGACCTTTCATATTACTTAGGATCCATGGGTTAAACCTCCATGGACTATCCATGGACTACCATATTGGTTTAGCCCATCCTAAATAACCATTTGCCTACATTATAAGAATAATTGATTTACTTAATCAGTCCCCGTATATTTAATTAGTCTATTTTGATCACTAAATTAATTCGAAATTAAATCTTGATCAATACTAATTAAGTAATATGATTTCATATTAATATACTAGAATTTATAATATATTAATAAATCATAAATAACCTCTTCTCAAAAGTCCATCCCATCAAATTGTCGTGGTGATATGCAACCCAAATGGACTATGCTACTCTCGGGTCAAGTACATACCAATTATAGTTATGGTGGGCTTAGACACCTAATCCAATAGGCGTGTCATCTTGGAGGAAGATGTTCCACCCTTGGAGAAGGTGCACCATTCCTTGCACAAGATGCACCATCTTGGTGCAAGGTGTGCCACATGTGTTCCTTGACGATCCATGGTATCCTTGACGAGCCGCTTATGCTGTGAAGTCCTCTATGATGCTCAAGGTTGTTTAAAGATGCTCAGAAGTTGAAGATGCTCAAAGATTATTACTTGATGTGCCACCATGATGGTTGATGAGCCACCTTGATCTTGATTTTCTACTCTTGCATCATGATGAGCCACAATGGATCATGATGCTCCATCATGTGTGTTGCTGACACTCATGCAATGCAAATCAAGAATGAATGTTCCAGAAGCTGCTGCAAGGCAGATTGTGATTGGTTGACACCATTCCGCCTATGGGCCAATGGGCCTGGCCCTTTAGGGTTTTAGGTCTGATCCCTTCATTATTAATATGGATGCATACTAATCATTTTAAAGTGTCTTGTATTCTAGATTGATAGACAAATATCTATTGAATTATACTTGTAACCACTGTTTGAGAGCTCATAAATAAAGAATACTCCCCTGCTGTCCGTAGACGCATGTCATCTTGACCGAACTACATAAATAATGTGTCTTGTATGCTTTTGATTTGATTGTTTTCTGCACTTCCTAACACCTCCGATATGTCAGAACCGGGCCTGATGGTTTATTCGAGCTCCAAAGAGTAGTTTGCAGTAAGGATGCGCATACGACTCGTGGGACCGAACTGGACCGGAAAAAAACCGGGACCCGGACCCGGACCGAACCATATTATCATATTAGCGGGCCGGTTTTTGGGTTTGATTTTTTATCAAAAATCGGGTTTGGACCGGACTGTAGCCAAATTAAAGGATTTAACCCGGACCGGATCAAAAACCCAAAAGTTATTATTATTATTTTTTTTATCGACAAACAGTAAGCAAGAATTGCCAAAATAAAAAATAATGTTGTCCAATTGAATTGATTCGACCTCTCCTGTGGATTACATTATAATGTCAATTTTTTTGGTTTCGGCCTCTTCTTTTGATTGCATTATGATGTCGATATTTTTTTTCTCGGAAAACCAAAAGTTATATCCTAATACATTTTTTTTAATAAAAATGGTGCAGTTCTTTTTAAAATAATGCAGTATTTTTTAATAAAAATAATATTGTTAATTGTATTTTTTTTTTATAAAAATAGTGCAGTTTTGTTTTATAAAGATAGTGCAGTTTTTTTATTAAAATAATAGTGATGTTAGGTGCAAATTTTTTTATATAAAAATAATGCAGTTTTATTATTATTATTATTATTATTATTATTATTATAATAATAATTATTATTATTATTATAAATAGTATAACTTTTTAATAACGTTTGTATTTGTTTGCATACACCTCATTTGCTAGTGTTCTAATTAGAGTCCCGCGGGTTACCGTTGTATTCATATTCTTTTTATGTATTTTTTAGTCGAATTGTGCAAATAACAAAGATACGAATGATGGATTTTACATAATAAATTATAATTTGAAATAGTATGTTAGAGAGTAACATGACAAACAAAACCTAAAACTATAAACAACAAACATACAAAACCCAGTTTGGTATTAGGAACAGGATTGGACCGAAACCGTCAACAACACTACCAAAGACTAATTCGGTCCAAAACCCAAAACCCGGTTTAGTACGTGGAACTGGACCGGACCGGACCGAACCCGGACCCGTTACACCCCAAAACGGTCTGGTTTTCGGGTAAGGTAATTCACGATTTTCGGTCTTTGGGTTTTCGGTCTTGGGGGCGGTCCCGTTCGGGTTATGCCCGTTGCTCATCCCTAGTTTGCAGTTTGCGATGATATTGAAGATTATCACTAATGCCTATTTCCCAAGTTTTAGCAAAGAAAAAAAAAGAACAGGAAAGAAAGTAAGGGGAGAAAAGAAAAGAAAGGAAATAAAAAGAAGTTTGTATTTTGTGTTCTCGAGTTTGAGAGAAATGAAAGGAAAATTACATATTTTGCTCATTTCTCTCAAAATCCTTCCAAAGTAAGAGGAAAGTGATCATTCAATTTCCTTCCACTTCAATCCTTTATAATAAAACTCAAAAACATCAATTTTTTTTCTCCTTACTTCCATCAACTTCTCTTCTTTTCCTTCATTAAATTGCATTCCTGAACAAGGTGCAAGTTATTGAGTTGAGACCTATTAAGATATAGTAAAAGGTGAAAGAAGTAAAGTTGCGAAAAAAGAAGATCTTGGCATGTTCATATATATATATATATATATATATATATATATATATATATATATATATATATATATATATATATATATATATATATATATATATATATATATATATATGATTCTTTTTCAATTTTTAGTAATTGTGGGATTCATACACTCACCATATTTGATATTATATTCATCTAAGACTAAAATATTATTAAAGAAAATGTTACATTTAAATAATATATTAATCCCCAATCACGCAGAAATCATAAAGGTAATGTCAAATCTCGTAATGTGATTAAATAAGAATTCGCATGTTCTTTGATAATGCTAATTGGGTGCTGTTAGCAATAAGTCTTGAACTCAAAAAAATTCAGTTACATATCAATTGGGTTAAATATCGGAAATAATATATATGAATGGTCTACTTAGATTCTCTCAACATGAAAAATTTATCATGGACGTACGTGTCATCAGATTTTTCTACCGAACGACTCTTATCGATATATAGACCCCGTGTCTCCATCTTACCCATATTGTCTAGAGTTGTCTAAAACCAAAGTACATACTCTTATATTCATACGTACTATAAACAGCTTAAAGCTCGTACAAACAAAATGGCAGCAATTACATAAAGTATTTACATACGACATGAGATCAAATTCATAATGGTATTCAGTACCTTTTAACTTACAAGAGAAATTAAAACCTTCCAGTTAAGGACAATTCCAATTTTGGTAATTTCAACTAAAATTGAACATTCACAATCAAAATAAAAAACAATTTATAATCACTACTTAAGCTATTACATTAGCGACTAGAATAATAAGAAACATATGAATAAAAACCCACAATTGTAATAAAAACGGAAAATGCTTATCAATAGTAACCGAAAATGATGGAATTAGCTTGTGCGACAGATAGCTGAAACTGGTCATCATGTCCGAGTTGTCATGACCTATCATGACATAATTCTTCAGGCATTAAAAGCTAGGCCAGTTTGAATTTGACTTATTATCTCTTCAGTTTTTAGTTCTTTGGCTTCATCATTTATTAAAGGACTTGGATCTAATGAAGCATACGAAAGTAACTCTTGATTCTTCTGTAGAATCTCCATTTCTGGTTCATCCAAGTTCACCCATGCTTCTATCCCTTCACCACTTTTCGTGTCCATTAGAGTCACAAGATTCATGAACACAGGCAGGCCATCTCCTACAAGACCTGTCACCCAACTCGGCTTTCCCCAACCAAAATCTATTTCATAGAAACCCATCTTGCACCAGCTCGTAAAACCATAGTAGTCTATTGGCCCCATCGAGCCAATTCCAGCCATTTCTTTCAAAGAGTTCTGCATGGCAACATACCCTTCATCTCCTTGTGCTTTCTTAACAAACTCAACGTCAATTTTCGAAATACCTTCACGCACATTATTCACCAACGCATGCAACGTGGTCTCATCGCTAGGAAGCCATGCTGCATTGGAGATCCAAACCAAGTTACCAATTAAGTGATTCGACAACGTAGCTGCTAGTTTTGACCGAAGGTTCACAAAGTGAGTTAAACAAGAAGGCTTCTGTACCCCACATGCTTCTTTAGCAGCAGCCATGGCGCACTTCCATATCAAACCAGACACCACCTCAACACGAGTCGGCCGTTGCACCCCGTTTCTAGCTGCTGTGGCTCTCAGTCTAGCCATTGCATCCGACCCAAATACAAACCTCTTTGTGCAAGCCTTGCCTTGACTTAACAGCGATATAGTTAGACCCATTGATGTGTCTCTGAGCCACGAGCTTGTAGCAGGGAAGAGAGATGGTGAGGTTAAGTTTGGATACACGACTTCTTCAGCTCCACGAGCCATGTTGCTCCATCCTTTCAGAAATGTGCACAGTGCAGCCCCATCAAGGATCTTGTGAGAAATGCACAAGCCAATTGCAATCCCACCACATTCGAAAATGTTCACTTGAACATTCGTTACACGACTACCTGCACTAGACTCGTTGAAGCTAGGCTCAAATGGCAAAAACCCATTGATCAACCGATGATCAGGATGCTCTAGGAACTCGTCAAGACGACTATGGACCAAAGTTACGACATAGTTAGCACCAACATCATTACAATCGATAGAAAGATCGTTCTTAATTGTTCCTGCAAGTGGGTAAAACTGAGTCAATGTTTGAGATAAAGATTTCTTTAGAACTAGTGACCTTTCTAGTGCTTCGGAAGTGCTTTCGCCATTGCTATTAGGGTAGTACAAGATGATTGGAACATAAGGACTGATGACAAGCTGATCTAAGACAGAAAGATTGAATGTGTTCAAATGTGATGGGGTTGGGGAAGACGGTTTAATGTCCTCTTTAGAAATGATTTTTGCTTCCATAGCATGCACAGAATTGTGGTAGTCTAGAGTATATGGTTATGGTAAAGATATGACAAAACTTGGGCGATTTTATAGTGATAATATTACAATGAGATGCATGAATTATCAAGGCTAAAGATTTGATCACATGTGGTCTATTGCTGGCAAAACAAACAGATCGTGGACAGTAAATTATATTTTTTGTTTATAGGTCGTGTTTGATCATAGTCTCAAAACATATCTGTCCAATTTATATTTTATAAGATGTATTGGGTTTAAAATATGATTTCAGAAGTTTAATTTTGAAAATTATTAGTGATTGTTTAATAAAAAGTTATCTGAGATTGTATCTGTTAAAAACATTTTCAATTCTTCTTCTCGTTTGACATTGTGAGAATTGAATCGTGTGTTTTTTCTCATTCCAATCAATTCAATATATGAAATTTAGTGATCCTTGTTAATGGAAATTACATAACCACCCAGGATATACGTTAGGAGTAGATGTACAGTTTTTTTGGATCGATTATTTGTTAGTAAATGAAAAATACAGTTTTTGTTACATTTTAGTATAATAAAATTACTTTTAAAATTTATTTCAACAATGTTTTTTTGAAATAGACTTACATTTAAAATCATTTAAATAAAAACTAAAATGAATATACAATTAGTCAATAACATTAACAGGTAAACACTAAGAGTCTTGCGCTCCAAAATGCTCATTCTTTAAGTTTCAATTATTTCCTTGACCAAACTTACAAAGGAAAAAAAAGATAACATGGAAGAAAAATTATGATTAGTCGATTACATTAACAGAATCACGTAAGCTATGTATGATTGTTAAGGCAATACATCTTTTGCAAAAGGTTAAACCTGCAAGCTCTAATGGACTTCAAAATTTATCTTTTATTTCTCTAAGAACTCCACCTAACTCAATGTCTTCTGGTGTGGATTGTTTTGAAGCTGCCAGCAGCATCAAAAATACAAATAAGTATTGATACTCATATAATATAAACAGACAAGCTCCAGACAATAAAACGAACATTTTGACAATCTATTGCCTATTTTGGTGCATCATATAATTACTAAATAAAGAATAATAGTTACAGTTAAATCCAAGAAATAGCAACATAATTTCATATAATCTGTTTATTATAGTATCATAGTTCTATGTGGTCATACTATTGCATTATACTTTGAAACATCTTCACAATTGTACCAATGTCATAAGTATACGAAGATATCCTGTTTGCTATATTTGGGTATATTTGTCAAAGAATAACGACCCAATAGAAAAACAATGGAAGTTCTATCTAAAAATGTGGTCTAGATGACAAGACATAGATATTTCAACAACTAAGACATATACTTCCATATGCATACCCAAAAAATCTCGATGGCCCGTTTAAGCTCCAAAGAGCATTTTGAGATATATTACTTTAGTGACTTAGCTGAGATTAAGATATTGGAAAAAATCAAAAGGTCAATAATGAAAACGAAGATATGTAGCATTACTCGTATAAACATTTTATTTGTTAGTAATTGTGGGATTCATAAAATCACCAAATTTAGTATTATATTTATCTCCCAATCTCGCATAAGTCAGAATGATATTATCAAGAGATGGGATTGGATGTCATTTGCATGTTAATTGTTCGCTTCCATTAACTATTGGCAATGACTCTCCAACTGAAAATATATAATTGAGTATAAATATCAATTGGGTTTAAAATCAGTATTAATATGAATGCTCAACTTAGCTGCTCTTAAATTTAGTATTATATTTATCTCCCAATCTCGTATAAGTCATAAAATATTGTCAATGTGATTGTATGTGATTTGCATATTAATTGTTTACTTCCATTAACTATTGGTAATGAATCTACAACTTCAAATAATTGAGTATAAATATCAACTGGGTTTAAATCGATATTAATATGAATGTTCTACTTAGCTGCTATTAAATATGAAAATTCTATCATTCATGTGGAGTTTTTGGTAAATATAGATTGAATTTAGAAACTTTTTGTAAAAATAGGTTGTCATCTAAATGAAAATCTTATCAATTGGAACGAAGTTAAGGCATACCTTAAAGCCGCCAATGTCAATGAAGCTACTGGGAATCTAAACTAATCCAATGCCACAACATCAAGGAGGACAAGTCCCGGACGTACATTGATACAAACAAATCCATGACTTTCAATGTGACGGACCGGGTGGATAGGATGAGATTATGACCTCCATGCGTGGAGGAAGTGGTGAGTTTGAGAGGTAGATAGATTTTAAAAATAGGTTCATTCTAAATTTCTTTGCAAATAGGTTCCTTTGAGGACGACACCGGAAAAAGAAATGGATCACATTTTATTCAATTGTTTTATTTTAGATATTAATCCGTCAACTTTTTCTTTTATATTTTTTATATTTGAAGGGTTCGTATAAGAACGCAGATAAGTGTCTATAGCCATAAGAAACCCGATAATATTACTATTAATAGAAGTGTCCTTTTGGATTACGCACAAAAAAACAAAATAAAGCATAACTAAAAATATATTTATATGAGTGACTTGTTTTGTTAGTTAATTAATAGTTTAATTAATTAGTTAGAAAATAATAAAATATAGAATATTCCAAAATAATTTTGAATTCAATAGATAATTATTATTATATTTGGTAATTATCTTTAGGGTTTCAAATCATCACCCTATATAAAGGGGGCTCCTAATCCGGTTAATGAGAGAAAAATACCTTACAATCACCAAAATCCGGAAACCCTCTCAAAACCCTTGAATCGCATAACACCAGTTCCCACGATGTAGCGAGACACATATTTAAGTTTCTTGGATCTATTTCCTATTGGAGTTTGAGGATTGTTCACATCTGCTAGACTTTTGCTTCTTGGGTGCGATTTCAAAAGAGGAACTCTCCGTTGGGTTCTCTAGTCCATTTAACTGGCTCGTCAAAAGAAGAAACATACTAAGAAAACAAATATATGATTCTATGTATTATGTCCTATAAGTTGTGATATGGCCTTATTTAACTATATATATTTTAGGCCATTATCTTAATACATTTAATTAAAATGTTATATTTTTATATCTATGATATTTCTTTGAAATGTTCAATTACACTTAAAATCGGAGCTGGGATGCAAAAGACGGAGAACAAAGCTGAAAAGACATGCTGGCAGTTTGATACATAACATTCTGTGAAATGTTCAATTATAACAAGCATGCTAGATTTTAAAATATATATGCTAGAGTAAAATATTCAAAAATAGAGACTTGAAAAATGATCTAACATAAAAAATCTTGTTAATTTTTAAAATTTTCTTTTAGTATTATTGTGTGTGAGCTATGTTTGCCAGTGTTATGTGAGATAATTTAATGTGAATTTAAAGGTTTTGTTAAACTAATATACTATGGTATATTTGTGGCTTCACAGTTCTAGTGAAATCATTGGGAAGGAGTGAAATGGTTGCTACGCTACTTAAAAGGAATAGATGAGTGTTCCTTATGTTTCAAAAGAAAAGGAGTAGTCTTAGAAGGGTTCGCTGATGCAAACTTAGGTAGATGTGTAGATTTAAGAAAGAGCACAATGAGTTATGTAACGACCCAAATTTTACAAAGAAAATTTTCATTTTTAAACTATCAAATGACTTTTCCATTCACTAGAAAATCACAAAACATTTGTTTCAAAACCATTTCAATTACAACATTATTATAACATAATCATAGTGTCCCATCAAAACTGGTGAGAGAGATTACACACCACACCATCAGACCTTGCCCTTGCCTCTGGACTCAGATTTACCTGAAACAATCCACAAACCGTAAGCTGAAAGCTTAGTGAGTTCCCCCAGAGCATACCCCACACCGAAACCACATATCACATTAGCTATAAAAGCTATCTCTACCACATAACTTGTATTAATTAGCTATAAAGCTATCTCTACCACAAACCACATATCAATTAGCTGTAAAGTTATCTTTACCATTCGCCACAAAGCTTTCTCTACCCTTAGCCATAAATACTATCTCTACCATTGGCCATAAGGAGATCTCTACCATTAGCCCTGAAGGCTATCTCTACCGTTAGCCCTAAAGGCTACCTCTACCCTTAGCTGTAAAAGCCATCTTTACCGCACATCACTGCATATCTAAACCATACACCTCTACACAACGATAATACCGACTATCGTAAAATGGGCCGAACTTAGTGCCTTAGACCCATTGGTATGGTGACAAGACTCACCTTACAAAGGCTAAACTTGTAGCACCCGATTCCTGGTACGCCCTTAATTCAAAGTATTTTTATGTTTTTCTCTGGGACTCGACGAGTTGGAGGCCCAACTCGTCGACTAGAGTCGAGACCCGCGGGCATTTTAAGTGACCTACTCGACGAGTCGGTAGACTGACTCGACGAGTAGGTGCTGTTTGAGTGAAACCCTAATCTAAGGGACTGCACCCTATTTAAGCATCTCATTCAACCTCCCTTTGTCCCTATTGCTCTCAGAACTCTCCATATCAAACCCTAATCGTTTGTGTAAAGATATAAGGCCTTTGTGGTGGTTTTTGGTGATTTTGGAACATAAGAAGGAAGAGAAAGGCTTAAGGAATCAAGAGGAGACCAGAGGAGTTCGAGTTGGTGCACCCACTGCAGTTCTTTAGAGGTATAAAGCTGATACCTTGCTCTTTCATGTTTTAGATCCCTTTTTGGGGTGATTTAGGGCTTTTAGGAGCCATTCCTTATGACCAATCATGAGTGCAAGCATGGTTGGGGGCTAAGACTTCAGATCCAAGGTCTTTGAGGGGTTACAAGGTAGAAAGGGGCTGATTTTGGAGCCTTAGAGAACCCCATGCATCTTAAGAGTCTTATTTAGGGCCATTTGAGCTCATAGTCCCATGCATGCACGTAAAGTTTGTAACTTTACGTGCTAGATCGATCTTAGAAGCCTAGATCTATCTTTTGGTCAAGTGTTGTGCATCAGAAATCGAGAAATGAGACTTGGTCATTCTCAACTCGGCGAGTTGTTCTTGGGACTCGGCGAGTCGATGGCTTGACTTCCCTTTTTGTTATGGTTCGAAGGAACCCAGTGAGGGTTAGAGTGGTTTTAAAGGGGTCTGGGGAAGTGACCCAATGCATTGGACTTAACCATAGACCTGGGAATCATAGGACTCGGCGAGTGTATGAACAGACTCGGCGAGTCCAAGGCAATCTCCCAACGTTCGAAGATGAACTCGACAAGTTGTTCATACAACTCGACGAGTCAAGGGCAGGACTTGTTCATAGGATGGAGATGAACTCGACGAGTTGTTCATACAACTCGGCGATTCGGATGAAGGTTCATTCAGAGTTATTTTAGAAGGAGAACTCGTCGAGTCGTTGCCAAACTCGACGAGTTGAGGCGTGAAGAAGGCTAGATGAAAGGATAGGGACTCGATGAGTTGGCGGCCCAACTCGGCGAGTCGGGTCAACTGGAAGTTGACTTTGACTTTAACTTTGACTTGGTCAGGGGTAAAATAGTCATTTTATGCTAAGAGTAGTTATCAGTGCCTGATTAAGTGTTTTATGGATTTATAACCGGAGGGTCACCGGAGCAACAGTAAGACATCTGTCAATCAGCTTTTCAGCAGTCAGCCTAACGAGGTAAGTTACCTTCCGGTAGCGGTGGGTCTACGGCCATAATGCCGGCCTACCAGTAAGAGTTGTATGTTAGATGTTTGTCTTTGTGATATTAATCTAGATTTGCTACTACCTGATATGTTGAATGCTGGCATGATTTGTTATATGCGATATTAATAGAGTTCGGTTGTTAGGACCGAAGGGTAGGTCGGACACCCCAGATATGCCGGCAGTATGTTATGATATGCTTATATGCTGGCATGATATGTTATATGTGATAGTGGTAGTAGGAGGGGAATAGTCCCCAAGTTCGGTTGTTAGGACCGAAAGGTAGGTCGGGCACCCCAGATATGTCGGACAGTATGTTTATGCTTTGATATTTTGTAGTAATCTTAAGGGGTGAAATAGTCCCCGGAGTTCGGTTGTTAGGACCGAAGGGTAGGTCAGCACCCCAAAATGGCTTGACACGGGTAGGTCGACACCCCAGAATGGCTTGACACGGGTAGGTCGGCACCCCATAATGGCCGTATCGGGTAGGTAAGACACCCCAGAATTGCCCGGCAGTACGTATGCTATATGATTGTATGATATGTGGTAAGATGGGGGAACTCACTAAGCTTCGTGCTTACAGTTTTCAGTTTTGTTTCAGGTACCTCTTCCGCGAAGGGGAAGGAGCCAACGCGGTAGCTGCACATCATACACACATGAGATTCCGCCTTATGAAATTTCTTGGGATTATGGTTTTATGAAATGATATGACACAGTGATGTTTTAAGACAAATGTTTTCTAAATCGTTATATTAAAATTGAAATTTTTGGACTTGGAAATCAGGGATGTTACAAGTTGGTATCAGAGCCCTGGTTTGAGGGATTCAGACACACCCTCGGG
The DNA here is from genome assembly GCF_052849685.1 of Lactuca virosa. Classification (NCBI taxonomy): domain Eukaryota; kingdom Viridiplantae; phylum Streptophyta; class Magnoliopsida; order Asterales; family Asteraceae; genus Lactuca; species Lactuca virosa. The sequence goes on along the minus strand of NC_136427.1, from coordinate 13,973,878 downwards.
GATGCCTGGACTCAAACCGAGGGATTAAAAGACTTTTACAAAGAAAATGGTTTTCTAAAAGCTAAGTTAAAAAGTGTTAAGAAAGAACAAGGTGTGTGATGTGCGTGACCGGCCGAGCTCAAGTAAGTTTTTCCCAAAGTACCCATACAAGTTTATGTTATGATTATCAGTTCAGTAGAACAGCATGCTAGATTAGGACTAATGATCTAGGAAGGATGCCTTATGTGCCTATTATATGTGCTTTTGAGCTGCATGATCGTATTGATTAGACAGAGGTTATGCCTGATTATATGAGCTTATAACGCATGTTAGTATAGATTCTTGTTATGTGGATAGAATTGCTCGAGCTTGTTTCCTTTTTTTGTGAATGCTGCTTGCTTTGTGCTTTGTGGGACTCGGAGTGATGGGAGTTAGCTATTAGGTGGGTACGTTAGGTCACATGCAATCAGGGTTGAATAATCTCAGAGTGTTGGATTTGAACCTATTGTGTAGCTCTTGTCTGAGTCCTAACCGTTGTAGGGATGAGTCCCATACTCGAAGGATTGTCTGAGTCCTAACCGTTGTAGTGTTGGAGGCCTTCAGCAGTTGAGGATTGGGTTGGGTGGAGTTAGAGGTACCCTAGGGCAAGCCTAGGGTGAGAGTAGCAGAGATCAGTAGCAGTAGAAGGGACTTGGTTGAGTCGAGGCAGTTCTTGAGGAAAGTACAGATATATGTGGAAGGTAGTATGGGCACGTACTACGAAAGCAGAGGATCCGTACTTGAGTCGAGGAAGGCTGAGACGAGACAAGGAAACTTGTGATAGATGTGATCCCTCTAGATGTATCAGTATCACTGACGGTTGTCATTATGTATTGTAGAATGGTGGTACTGCGTCCGAGGCCAACAGTTGGCAGTTCAGGAGAGGGATCGGGTTCGAGTTCAAGTTCCGAACCAGTGGATGAGAGGCTACGCGAGTTCATCACGTCCGAGATCACTAGAGGCATCCTTGATGCGACCCCGGTCATCTTTGGGTCGATTAAGGAAGGGATCATCGAGCTGATGGAGGATCGCCTTAGGGCGTTCAGGAGTGACATGGTGATCAGCCAGTCAGGATCATAAACACTGTCCTTTAAGGATTTCAGGGGCTGTGGTGCGCTGGATTTCCTTGGGGCGAAGGACCCTATTACTGCTAGATGATGGATTGCAGACATTGAGTCTGTACAGTTGACTACCTTCTGCCCCGAGGGGTCGGAGGTGCGATATGCAGCAGGATGCTTGAGAGACCGGGCCAGGGATTGGTGGGAGTCGGTTGGTGGCTCTCTGGGAGCCTCGGCTATTGAGGCTATGACATGGCCGGACTTTGTGACCCGATTCATGGTTGTGTTCGCACCTGCGGTGGAGCTTCAATAGTCGGCTCGAGAGTTCCTGGATATGAGACAGACGACGAAGATAGTGGCGGAAATCACCGCCAAGTTCCGAGAGAGGGCTTTATTGGTGCCCCAGTATGCGGGAGACGAGGAAATGAGGAGGACCCGCTATCATGACATGCTGCGAGCCGATATTCGGGAGCATGTCAGCTTTTCAGCTTGTCCCACCCTGGTGTCCATCATTGCCAGGGCAAGGGAGAGAGAGATTGATTTGGAGCACATTCGTAAGAGGAAGGCCGATGAGGGACAGATGACTGGGGCTTCGGGGAAGAAGCCCAAGGGATCAGATGCTAGGCCGAAAGGCCAGTCGGGATAGGGCCACTGCAGGAAATGCGGCAGGCCACATGAGGGAGCTTGTAGGTTGGGATGGTCGGGCTGCTACAAGTGCGGCAAGACGCGGCACTTCAGCAGGGATTGTACTGCCCCTGCACCTACTATTTAGACATCTAAGTTGCTGTTTTTCCACTTCAACTAGAGGGGCCATAAAAAGGCCAATTGCCCCCAGTTGATAGCAGCAGCAGCGCCGGTGAAGGCGCCAGCTCCAGCGACCCTGCGGATTACGGATGTCCGGCAGGGAAAGACAGAGGCTCCAGTGGTGAGGAGCCGGGCCTTCCAGTTGACTACCGAGGAGGCACGCGCCGCACCCGATGTGGTGATGGGTATGATTCATTCTCTCTGGTTTTTATCTATTTGATGCGTATGATATTGATGTGTATGTGCTTTGTTTAGGATCGTTCCATGTGAACGGTATTCCAGTTCAGGTATTGTTTTATTCGGGTGCTATCCGATCGTTTGTCTCTCTTGCGCTTAGCAAGAAATTTCCTGATTCCTCAGGCATGTTGGATTACCTTTTGGAGGTCGAGATTGCGGACGACCGGTCAGTGCGAGCATCAGAGGTCTACCGAGATTGTGTTTTGAGGCTGTTCGAGGAGCGTTACCTGGTAGATCTGGTTCCCATACCTTTGCGGGGGAACAAGGTTATTATTGGTTTAGATTGGCTAAGCCCCAATGGGGTAGTGATTGACTGCGCCCAGCAGTTGGTGCAGATCAGGACCCCAAGTGGGGGAGAGCTGGTGGTTTAGGGCGAGAGGCCACAACGAGGACCAACTCTATGTTCAGCAGCGAGAGCTAGGCGCTACCTTCAGCAGGGTTTCACAGGATTTGTTGCTTATGTTATGGATACTCGGGAAGCGGGTAAGGTGACGGTGGGCGATGTGCCCGTGGTACGAGAGTTTGCGGATGTATTCCCTGAGGAGTTGCCTGGGGTACCTGCAGAGAGGCAGGTAGAGTTCAGGATCGACCTAGTCCCTGGTGCGGCTCCGATAGCTAAGGCACCGTATCGGTTGGATCCTCGTGAGATGCAGGAGTTGTCTACGCAGCTGCAGGAGCTCTTAGATAAATGATTCATTAGACCGAGCAGTTCACCCTGAGGAGCCCCGATTCTGTTTGTAAAGAAGAAGGACGGGTCGCATCGGATGTGTATAGACTATCGGGAGTTGAACAAGGTAACGGTGAAGAACTGTTACCCACTTCCGAGGATAGATGACTTGTTCGACCAGCTTCAGGGAGCATCTTGGTTTTCCAAGATAGACTTGCGGTCAGGCTATCATCAGATGAGGGTCAGAGATGAGGATATTCAGAAGACTGCTTTTTGGACTCGCTATGGCCATTATGAGTTCGTGGTGATGCCCTTCGGGCTCACCAATGCTCCTGCCGTGTTCATGGACCTCATGAACCGCATGTGCAGACCGATGCTGGATTGGTCTGTGATAGTTTTTATTGATGATATCCTGGTCTACTCCAAGATGCAGGAGCAACATGAGGAGCATCTGCGAGAAGTTTTGGATACTCCAAGGAGGGAAAGCTTGTACACCAAGTTCTCCAAGTGTGAGTTCTGGTTGCGCGAGGTGCAGTTTCTTGGGCACCTTGTCAACTAGAACTGTATTCTGGTTGACCCGGCCAAGGTGGAGGTCGTGATGAGATGGGAGATTCCGAAGTCTCCATATGAGATTTAGAGTTTCCTGGGATTAGCCGGCTACTATCGAAGATTCATCAAGGATTTCTCCAAGATAGCCGTACCCTTGACTCGGCTAACGAAGAAAGCTGTAGTCTTTCGCTGGGGGCCTGAGTAGCAGACATCGTTCGAGACACTGAGACAGAGATTGTGCGAGGCGCCAATCTTAGCCCTGCCAGAGGGCGTAGAGGATTTTTTTGTATACTGCGATGTGTCCATCTCGGGTTTGGGCGTAGTTTTGATGCAGAGAGGACATGTTATTGCTTACGCTTCGAGGCAGCTAAAGCCTCACGAGGCGAATTATCCGATGCATGATTTGGAGCTGGGGGCTGTTGTTTTTGCCCTCAAGATTTGGCGTCATTACCTCTATGGGGTTCGTTGTACCATCTACACGGACTAGAAGAGCCTGAGGTATCTCATGGACCAGACGGATCTGAATATGAGGCAGCGTCGGTGGCTTGATGTGGTGAAGGATTATGATTGCAAGATCCTCTACCATCCGGGGAAGGCCAATGTTTTGGCCGACGCGCTTAGCCGCAAGGCAGTGCCGATTAGGGATATCTGTATGAGGATGACTGTGGTGGCTCTGCTGTTGGAGCGGATCCGAGAGGCCCAACAGGAGGCGATGAAGGAGGAACACCGGAGGAGCGAGCGTATTGTGGGTGAGGCCCAACAGGAGGCGATGAAGGAGGAACACCGCTGGATATTAACATGTGGAAATGGGAAGATATTACCATGGATTTCATCACCAAACTTCCTAGGACCGCATGGGGAGTGGATTCCATGTGGGTCATTGTGGATCGGTTGACCAAGAGCGCCCATTTTATACCGATCTAGGAGAGTATATCGGCCGAGAAGCTGGCCGACATTTACATTCGGGAGGTGGTGGCTCGACATGGAGTGCTAGTCTCCGTAATTTCCGACAGGGATGTGCGGTTTACTTCCAGGTTCTGGAAGAAGTTCCACGACGAGTTGGGTACTCGTCTGCACTTTAGCACCGCATTTCACCTGCAGACGGATGGTCAGAGTGAGCGGACCATCCAAAGTTTGGAAGATATGCTGCGGGCGTGTGCGCTAGATTTTGGTGGTAGCTGGGATACTTACCTCCCATTGGCTGAATTCTCCTACAACAACAGCTACCATGTGAGTATCGATCGTTCTCCCTTTAAGATGTTATACGGGAGGAAGTGCGGGACCCCGATATGTTAGGGTGAGGTTGGAAAGAGGGTCATGGGAGCACCGAAGTGGTGCTCAAGACGACAGAAAGAATTCAGCAGGTCTGGAGCAGGCTTCAGACTGCACAGAGTCGGCAGAAAAGCTATGCCGACAAGCGCCGTTCAGACCTAGAGTTCCAGGTCGAGGATATGGTCCTCCTAAAGTGTCGCCATGGAAGGGCGTCATCCGATTCAGGAAGCGGGGCAAGCTGGGCCCTAGATATATTGGACCCTTCAGGGTGATAGCCCGGGTGGGCAAGGTGGCGTATAGGTTGGATCTGCCAGCGGAACTCAGTCAGATCCATAGCACTTTGCATGTCTCCCAGCTGCGGAAGTGCTTGGTGGATGACTCGACAGTGGTACCTTTGGAGGATATTCAGCTGGATGACAGCCTGAATTACATTGAGCGGCCTGTGGCAATCCTCGACCGGAAGTCGAAGGATCTGAGGAACAAGAGGGTCGAGCTGGTGAAGGTGCAATGGCAGCACCAAAGGGGCTAGGAATGGAGGTGGGAGCCGGAGGACGAGATAATGGTGCATTACCCAGATCTTTTTCAGGGTCGAGCAGCAGACTTCGAGGACGAAGTCTAAAATAATTGGGGGAGATTTGTAGAACCCGATTCCTGGTATGCCCTTAATTCAATGTATTTTTATGTTTTTCTCTGGGACTCGACGAGTTGGAGGCCCAACTCGTCGAGTAGAGTCGAGACCCGCGGACATTTTAAGTGACCTACTCGACAAGTCGGTAGACTGACTCGACGAGTAGGTGTTGTTTGAGTGAAACCCTAATCTAAGGGATTGCAACCTATTTAAGTATCTCATTCAGCCTCCCTTCGTCCCTATTGCTCTCAGAACTCTCCATATCAAACCATAATCGTTTGTGTAAAGATCTAAGGCCTTTGTAGTGGTTTTTGGTGATTTTGGAACATAAAAAGGAAGAGAAAGGCTTGAGGAATCAAGAGGAGACCAGAGGAGTTCGAGTTGGTGGATGCACTGTAGTTCTTTAGAGGTATAAAGCTGATACCTTGCTCTTTCATGTTTTAGATCCCTTTTTGGGGTGATTTAGGGCTTTTAGGAGCCATTCTTGGTGACCAATCATGAGTGCAAGCATGGCTAGGGGCTAAGACTTCAGATCCAAGGTCTTTGAGGGGTTACAAGGTAGAAAGGGGCTGATTTTGGAGCCTTAGAGAACCCCAAGTATCTTAAGAGTCTCATTTAGGGCCATTTGAGCTCATAGTCCCATGCATGCACAGAAAGTTTGTAACTTGACGTGCTAGATCGATCTTAGAAGCCTAGATCTATCTTTTGGTCAAGTGTTGTGCATCAGAAATCGAGAAATGAGACTTGGTCATTCTCGACTCGGCGAGTTGTTCTTGGGACTCGGCGAGTCGATGGCTTGACTTCCCATTTTGTTATGGTTCGAAGGAACCCAGTGAGGGTTAGAGTGGTTTTAGAGGGGTCCGGGGATGTGACCCAACGCATTGGACTTAACCATAGACCTGGGAATCATAGGGCTCGACGAGTGTATGAACAGACTCGGCGAGTCCAAGGCAATCTCCCAACGTTCGAAGATGAACTCGACGAGTTGTTCATACAACTCGATGAGTCCAGGGCAGGACTTGTTCATAGGATGGAGATGAACTCGACGAGTTGTTCATACAACTCGGCGATTCGGATGAAGGTTCATTCAGAGTTATTTTAGAAGGAGAACTCATCGAGTCATTGCCAAACTCGACGAGTTGAGGCGTGAAGAAAGGCCATATGAAAGGATAGGGACTCGACGAGTTGGCGGCCTAACTCAGCGACTCGGGTCAACTGGAAGTTGACTTTGACTTTGACTTTGACTTGGTCAGGGGTAAAATAGTCATTTTACCCTAAGAGTAGTTATCAGTGTCTGATTAAGTGTTTTATGGATTTATAGCCGGAGGATCACCGGAGCAACAGTCAGACATCTGTCGATCAGCTTTTCAGCAGTCAGCCTCACGAGGTGAGTTACCTTCCGGTAGCGGTGGGTCTACGGCCACAATGCCGGCCCACCAGTAAGAGTTGTATGGTAGATGTTTGTCTTTGTGATATTAATCTAGATTTGCTACTACCTGATATGTTGAATGCTGGCATGATTTGTTATATGCGATATTAGTAGAGTTCGGTTGTTAGGACCGAAGGGTAGGTCGGACACCCCATATATATCCGATAGTATGTTATGATATGCTTATATGATGGCATGATATGTTATATGTGATAGTGGTAGTAGGAGGGGAATAGTCCCCAAGTTCAGTTGTTAGGACCGAAGGGTAGGTCGGGCAACCCAGATATGTCGGACAATATGTTTATGCTATGATATTATGTAGTAGTAGTAAGGGGTGAAATAGTCCCCAGAGTTCAGTTTTTAGGACCGAAGGGTAGGTCAGCACCCCAGAATGGCTTGAAACGACACTCCATAATGGCTTGACACGGGTAGGTCGGCACCCCAGAATGGCCGTACCGGGTAGGTCGGACACCCCAGAATTGCTTGGCAGTACGTATGCTATATGTTTGTATGGTATGTGGTAAGATAGGGGAACTCACTAAGCTTCGTGCTTACAGTTTTCAGTTTTGTTTCAGGTACCTCTTTAGCCAAGGGGAAGGAGCCGACGCGGTAGCTGCACATCATACACACATGAGATTCCGCCTTATGAGATTTCTTGGGATTGTACTCTGACATTGTTACTACTTTTATGATATGATTTTTAGACATGAGATTATGGTTTTATGAAATGATATGACACAGTGATGTTTTAATACAAATGTTTTCTAAATCGTTATATTAAAATTGAAATTTTTAGACTCGAATATCGGGGATGTTACAGAACTGGAAACTGAAATCAGATATATCCCTCGCTGCTCCTCCCAAACTGCCTATAACCAACAAGTAAACATATGAACTCAGCCCTGAATTATCCTCCGAGTAAAACCTGGTCAAAGTCTAGGTCTGTAGTCAAAGTCAACAGTCTATGTTGACTTTGACTCGTCGAGTACAATCAGCCACTCGCCGGGTTCCTTGCTTAAGCCATCAACTCGCCGAGTCACCAACGAGACTTGTCGAGTTCCTTAATGTACACAGCCGTAAACTCCCAACCGAACACCCTTGGCCGTGAACCCTTGGTCGTGAATAAGAAAACCCTCCCGACTTGCCGAGTTACTTGAGTGACTCGACGAGTTCCCTTAGTCCAATACATTTTCGGTACTTTCTAGTGGGACATAGGGTCCCAAACTTCAAATCTTTACTCTCCAAGTGCAAATGTAAAGTAAAGTTGCAAACTTTACGTGCATGTAGGGCCTCTCATGACCATAACACCAAAACTAACCTTCACACAAGGTTTTCATGCATGGAGAGGAGTTAAACTACAAAGTGACACCACTTTATGATATTTGGGACCCAAAAAGGTCCAGATCTGAATCCATGTCCTAAAGATAAATCCATATCTTGGTTTGGACTCCATTTGCCCCAAAAAATGGTCATTTACTTGGAAGATGAGAGATCTAAGAGTCTATAGGTCAAGGTGGCAACTTTTACCTCAAAAGGGGGGTGACTAATACTGTGTAGATGACCGATCCACAGCTTCCCTTCTTGTTCCTTCTTCTAAATTCCTTCTTCAACACTCCAATTTTGCAAAACCAATCCCTTTCTCTCACTCCAAGGGTGATTACGGTTGTGAACAACTTTTAGAGTGTAATTTTGGAGGCTGTAGGGGTAGTTAATGATCTTTATATAGGGGGCAAACCTCGAAATTAGGGTTTTCTCTTTACAGCTCTGATTCGCCGAGTCGAGCCTTCCGATTTGTGGAGTCGGTCCCGATCCGTGTCCGCGATTAAACTTCCCCACTCAACGAGTTGGACTCCCAACTCGCCGAGTCTATGCGCTAAACCTTATAAATCATCTAAACCCAATAATACCTAGATCAGGTGTTACAAGTCTCCCCCACTTGAACTAGACTTCGTCCTTGAAGTCTGTTGACCTAAAAAAATCCAGGTAATGTTCTCGCATCTCCTCTTCCCGCTCCCAAGTCCATTCGGAGCCCTTCCGATGTTGCCACTACAATTTTACAAACCTTACTTCCTTATTCTACAAAACCTTGGTCTTTCTATCCAGAATCACAATGGGCTTCTCAACGAGGCAACCGCGGCCTTGTCAGTGACACACTTCCGAAGCTGCGACACATGGAAAGTGTTGTGAATCTGGCTAAGCTCCTCTGGAAAATCCAAGCGGTAGGCTACCTTGCCCACTCGGGCCGAAATCCTAAATGGCCCAATATATCGGGGTCCTAACTTACCCCTCTTTTGAAACCTGATGATCCCCTTCCAGGGTGACACCTTCAATAACACAAAATCCCCTACCTGGATTTCCATGTTTGATCGCCGTCAGTCGGCATAACTTTTCTGGCGGCTCTGCGCGACTCGCAACCGTTCGCACACTTGTTGAATCAACCCAGTAGTCTTGAGCACTATCTCAGTGCTCCCCATGACCCTGTGTCCAACCTCATCCCAACAAACCGGAGTCCTGCATCTTCGACCATATAACATCTCAAACAGAGCTCGATCGATGCTGGCATGATAACTGTTATTGTAAGAAAAGTCCTCCAGTGGGAGGTACGTATCCCAACTCCCTCCAACATCCAGCACGTATGCCCGAAGCATATCCTCCAGTGTTTGTATCATCCTTTCGCTCTGACCGTCGGTCTGGGGATGGTATGCCGTGCTAAAATGTAGATGAGTACCCGGTTCTCCATGGAATTTATTCGAGAACCTGGACGTGAACTGAACATCCAGGTCCGAGACTACCGACACCGGCACCCTGTGTCTAGCCACCACCTCTCGCACATAAATATCCGCCAACTTCTCAACAGAGATACTATTTGAAATCGGAATAAAATGGGCACTCTTCATCAGTCTATCCATAATCACCCATATGGCATCCACACCCCTCGCTGTCCTTGGCAACTTCGTAATGAAGTCCATCGTGATCTCCTCTCACTTCTACATAGGAATGGGTAGTGGCTGGATCTTAACATGATGCCACTGATGCTCGACCTTGACCTTCCTACAGGTCAAACACTGCTGTACAAACCAAGAATTTCCCACATCATGCAGGGCCACCAATAATTCAATCTCAAGTACTTATACATTTTTGTGGACCCTGGATGTATAGAGAACTTGGACTTGTGGGCTTCCTCCAGTATCCTCTGGCTCACTCCTCCAGCCACCGGTACCCATATCCAGCCATATTGTGTCAGAAGACCCCTGTCATCCTTAACAAATAGAGGATAATGCCCACAAATTCGTTCAATCTTCCAATTTTCTTTCTTCGCATCCTCAGCCTGGGCCTTCTTGATCATATCCAACAATGGAGAGATCACTGTCATCCTCAAACAAACGTTCCCAATCGGGGAACCTACCGCCTTACGGCTCAAGGCATCGGCCACTATGTTTGCCTTCCCTGGGTGGTACAGGATTTCACAACCATAGTCCTTTAGTACATCCAACCACCTCCTCTATCGCATGTTGAGGTTTTGCTGATCCATTAAATACTTCAGACTCTTGTGGTCGGTGTAGATGGTACACCGCACCCCATACAAGTAGTGCCTCCAAATATTGAGGGGAAACACCACTGCCCCTAGCTCCAGATCGTGAGTGGCATAGTTTGTCTCATGGGGCTTCAACTGCCTCGGAGTGTAGGCTATTACATGCCCCCTCTACATCAGAACCGCACCTAATCCTGAAATCGATGCGTCACAGAACACCACCAAATCGTTTAAACCCTCGGGTAGTACTAGGATTAGGGCCTCGCACAATCTCCGTCTCAAGGTCTCGAACGCCGACTACTGATTTGTGCCCCATCGAAACGTCACATTCTTCTTGGTCAAACGGGTCAATGACACAACAATCTTGGAGAAATCCTGAATAAATCTCCGATAATATCTCGCTAAACCCAAGAAACTACGGATCTCAGACGCATTCTTCGGTACTTCCCACCTCATCACAACCTCAACCTTGGCTGGATCTATCGAAATACCCTCCTGGTTGATGACATGCCCCAAAAACTGTACCTCTCGTAGCCAATAATTGTTGGATATAGTGTCTAAGTCCATAACTGTATTTGGTATGTACTTGACCCGACACAGCATGGTCCATTTGGGTAGCATGGCATTGCAATACTTGGATAGACACAATGAGAGAAAGGACACTTATGGTTATTAATATATTATAAGTTCTAATATATTAATAATAGTATTATTTAATTAGTGTTGACCAAGAATTAATTTAGAGTTAATTTGGTGATCAATATGAGACTAATTAAATAGATAGGGTTGATTATGTCAATCATCTATTCTTTTATAGTGGGCTAATGATCCATGGTTTATGGAGTTGGGCTATAACCCATTAGGAGCTCCATGGATAGTCCATGGGGATTACAAACCCATGGATCATTGGAAATGAAGAGTCATGACAATTAAGGGCATACATGAGTAAACCCTAATTGTGATAACACTATAAAAGGGACCCTATGGCTAGCATATCGGACAACTAAGTGAATTCTAAGAGGGCATAGCCGATTTGTGTGTTAAGTGACATTCTCTCAAGTCATTCCAAGTCTTGTGGTGTTGTGTGAAGCATTTGAGGCACAACATTTGGGGTGTTAGGCTCACAAAGTCATCAAGGAATCCAAGCAACAAGAAAGGTATGTACTTCAACTAGTTTTTATATTATATGTTCCCCATGCCATGCTAGTTAGGAAGTAAACCTTGGAAAATCAAATTTGCATGTATATTAGAGAAAACATAGATCCAAGGTTTATAAGGTTGCATGTACACCATAGGAGTGTTAGAATGCTTAAAACCCATCAGTGGTATCAAATCCTAGGCTTGTTTTCTTGATACTTGATGCAAACTTGTTGAAAAAGCTCAGAAATCTGCTATCTGCAGCATGAACTCGCCGAGTCCATGGGGGGACTCGATGAGTCCATGTGATAATTCATCCTACTCATCGAGTAGGTTCTTGCACTCGACGAGTAGGAGCCCCTGAATGCATATTTTCGAGTTTTGTTGCTGGAAATGGGCTAGAATCATTACCCCAAACTGTTTTGACCTTGTAAAATAGGTTTTTCAATGTGGTAATGATGATGTTAATCCATTTCAAATGACTATTATCAAATTTCAAGTTTTATATATGTTAATATGATTTCTTGAAATTGTTTGATATGAAAATTTGTTCTTATGAGTTTTTGAAGATCATAGGAATTATTTGTAACTTACATGGTTGATTAATTCTTGATCTTAATGCTAAATGATGGTGTTCATAACTTGTCCTCAAGTAATGGTTAACCAAAATCACTTCTTTAAAATTGTCATTAAAGAATAAGAGGGTTCATAAAATGAAGAGTCTTTATTTTTATGTACCATTAATCTCATAAGTTATGAATTGAAGAGTCTTGAAATAGTTTCAAAACTTGCCATCAAGTTTCGGGTTTTGTAAAGTCTTACACTCTAATACTTTAATTCCAAATCAAACCTTAGAATTTTATGAGTATAAAATTCAAACCTTATACTGTTATAATATTAAGAGTTTAATTATTATATATATGTATAAGAATAAGTCAATCTTACAATTAGTAGGCCTCATTCACGAAGTCGGTCTATAAGGGGTGTATAAGATTACTACCTATAAAATGGCGGTTTAATGGGTGTCCACTCTCACCCACCGCTTCCTTGACTGGTGGAGGGTCGTTAGCCGAAAAAGGTAGGATAGGACCTTAATCCTCATTAAAAGTATAATGAAATTATAAAGTAACTATACATTATTAATTCCCAATCTTAGTTACTTTAGGAAAATGTGAAATAGGTGCTAGCCCATGAAATTACACTTTGTACCTTACCAAGTCGTTAGTGGAGCATGTGTGGTTAACCGGCACACTAATAAGGGCTAGTAAGAGTGGAAAAGGGTAACGTGACTTTATTATAGATCGGTGGAGCATGTGTGGTTAGCCGACACATCGATTAGGTAATATAGTTAAGGGTACCAAGTCAATTTACATGGTTATTCACACCTTGTTTGTGATCCTCGACATCCCAGTCACAAACTTGAGAGGGCACAATCGAGATTCAAACATGCCATTGAAAATTTCAATGTATCTCAAAAGATATAGGAGTTTCAAACCCAATAAAACCTAATAATAAAATATTTCGTTTTTATGGTGGAAATTGGTAAATCATCATTTACCTACCTTCAACTATTTTATAACTTGGATTATGGCATCCCTCTTCCAGTTATACGTAGGATGTAGGGTCCTAGCCTTAATATCTCATTTGGGTGACTTATTAAGGACTCTTTATCTAATAAAACTTGTCTTTCTTTCTTTCAGACGTCTTCCAATAATGCTGCTGGCTCAAACCCCACAAGCTCCTTTTCCCTTATGAACTTATGTCGGAAAGTCACTTTTGATGGATCCAACTTCAATGAATGGATTAGAAACATCAGGATGATTACTCGCTATGAGGACAAGGAGTATGTAACGTCCGAAAAATACAACCCAAAAATTTTTGTTTTTATATTACTAAAAACCGTAACATCAAATGTCATATAATAAAACAATGAATCATATGTCTCAAAATGCCATAGTAAATGTATCAATTTGAAACTGAAGTCAATATCATATCAAAATGTATGAATAAAACTCCCAGGATAAAACTGCAACTGTGGTGTCTGCCATGCCATCAACCCGAGCTATTTCCCTTGCTAGCAGAAGTACCTGAAACTGTAAGCACAAAGCTTAGTGAGCTCCCCCAAACTACCACATACCATACAATAACACATAAAGCACATACTGGGCCTTGCCCACTGCATCGGACCGGAATTCGAAAACTGTATTGGACCGAAATCCGGAAACTACATCGGACCGAAGTCCGGAAACTACTTCGGACCGAAGTCCGGAAACTGCATCGGACCGAAGTCCGGAACTAACCAGGGCCTTGCCCTCTGCATCGGACCGAAGTCCGGAAACTGCATCGGACCGAAGTCCGGAACTAACCAGGGCCTTGCCCTCTGCATCGGACCGAAGTCCGGAAACTGCATCGGACCGAAGCCCGGAACTAACCAGGGCCTTGCCCTCTGCATCGGACCAAAGTCCGGAAACTGCATCGGACCGAAGTCCGGAACTGACTAAACATAGCATAGCATAAGCATAACAAATAGCATATACACATATACTGCATACTGCATCAGACCGAAGTCTGGAACACATAACTCAAAGACCTGCTTGAATAACAAAGACATCAAGCACACTGAACTACTGCATCAGACCGAAGTCCGGAAAATACTGCTAGCTAAATGGGTCGGCATTGTGGCCGTAGACTCGTTTCTACTGGAAGGAAAACTCACCTCGGAGAACTGACTGCTGAAAACCCGTGTGAAAGATCCCTGACTGCTGTCCCGACTGCTCTCCGGCTATCATGGCAAATCAAACACTTAATAAAAATGAGGATCTTTCAATGGGTAAAATGACTATTTTACCCCTGCTATGGTGTGGGTCATAAACATGGCCCCAAACCCTTTAATTCCTTCTAAGTTCACCAATGGCCCATAAAAGGCCCACTAATGGCCCAATTATTCTACATTGGGCCTACTTCACATATGGTCCTACTTAAACCCAAAACTGCCCTTGGCCCATAATTTGACTCCTGTTGGCCCACTAAGATTCAAAGTCCAAAATACAGCCCACACCGAGTCCCAAATACTCAAAGTCCAACTGATTGTGTTACGCGGGGCGTACTCCAAAGTACGCTTAGCGTAACTGCTTGATGGCGAGTACGCTGGGCGTACCTACACATACGCTCAGCGTAATACCATGTTAAGTCCTTTTTCTATTAAGTGCTTAATATTTTGAGTCAGAAGCTACAAACTTAGATCCAAGTCTTATTCCATGCCTTAAACCATAAAGTTGCTTACTTGATGGCTTACATGACTCACACAAGTTCAAAACTCTCAAAACATTAATATATCTCCAAGGAAGTGGCTAGATCTCATGCATGGCTTCATGAAAGCTCCAAAGATTGAAACTTTATTGCTAAGAATGTGTTCCGAGACTCAAGGATGGCAACCCAAGCTCTAAAACGGATTCACAAGGTCAAGGTCCAGCTTTTGGACCTAAAGAGGTCCAAAACTTCCATAACCCTAGATCTAGATCATGAGGAAGAAAGTTCAGTGCTTTATACCTTCCTTTGATGACAAAGAGTGAGTTTAGTCCAGATCTCTGAGCTCAAGCTTCTTCTCCAACCTTTCCCTTCCTTCTCCACAACTTTCTTTTACTAAAAACACTCACAAAAGCAACTTCACACAAAAGAGAGGGTAAGAACAAGTTAGGGTTTTCTTATGGGTGAGGAGGCTGATAAGAAACCAGGGAGGGAGGCTATAATGGGGTTTATATAACTCTTAAACCCTGAAATTAGGGTTTAGTGTCTGATCGCGTACACTGGGCATACCTTATGGTACACCGCGCGTACGCCTCCCACAACCCGCGCATCCAATGACATTACGCCCCACGTACAACAGGTTACGCCCCGCGTACGACTTATGGGCATCCTTCAACTCGGCCCAAAAAGTCTAAAGGTCCAATCCAAGATGTCAAATCCAAACATAGTCAAACTATAACTTAAGAAAATTAATTAACTAATACCTCGAACGTCGATCGTTACAATTCTCCCCCACTTGAATCAGACTTCGTCCTCGAAGTCTGCAGCTACTGTACCTGAAAACAACTCTGGATAATGCTCCCGCATCTCCTCCTCGGACTCCCACGTCCACTCTGAACCCTTCCGGTGCTGCCACTACACCTTTACTTGCTGAACTGCCTTATTCCTCAAGGCCTTCGTCTTCCGATCCAAGATCGCAATGGGTCTCTCGATGCAATTCAGGCTGCCATCAACCTGAATATCCTCCAATGGTACAACTTTTGACTCGTCCACCAAGCACTTTCGCAACTTAGAAACATGAAAAGTGTTGTGGATCTGGCTGAGCTCTGCCGGAAGATCCAAACGGTAAGCAACCCGGCCCACCCGGGCCAAAACCCTAAACGGACCAATGAATCTGGGGCCTAGCTTGCCCCGCTTCAGGAATCTGATGACACTCTTCTAGGGTGATACCTTCAGGAGGACCATATCACCCACCTGAAATTCCTAGTCCGAACGCCTCCTGTCGGCGTAACTCTTATGCCGACTCTACGCAGTCTACAATCTGCTACGGACCTGCTGGATCAACTCTGTGGTCTTGAGCACCACCTCGGTACTCCCGATGACTCGCTGACCGACCTCATCCCAACAAATCGGGGTCCTACACTTCCTCCTGTAGAGCATCTCGAAAGGAGGGCGGTCAATACTAGCGTGGTAACTGTTGTTATAAGAAAATTCCGCTAATGGAAGATACGTATCCCAACTTCCACCGAAATCTAGGACACATGCCCGAAGCATGTCCTCGAGAGTTTGAATCGTCCTCTCGCTCTGCCCGTCCTTTTGGGGGTGGAAAGCGATGCTAAAAGGGAGACGAGTCCCCATCTCGTCATGAAACTGCTTTCCAAAACCTGGAAGTGAATCGGATGTCACGATCTGATACTACTGATACTGGCACTCCATGCCACGCCACTACCTCGCACACATAAATATCAGCTAGCTTCTCAGCCGATGTACTCTCCTGGATCGGTATGAATTGCACACTCTTGGTTAGCCGATCCACCACAACCCAAATCGAATCAACTTCACGTGCGGTCCTGGGAAGCTTAGTGATGAAATCCATAGTGACATCCTCCCATTTCCACACGAGAATGTCTAAAGGCTGCATCTTGCCGTGGGGTCTCTGGTGCTCCACCTTAACCTTCCTGCAGGTTAGGCATCTCTCCACGTACCAAGCTACGTCCCGTTTCATGCAGGGCCACCAATAATCGGGTCGAAGATCTCTATACATCTTCGTCGCCCCTGGGTGGATGGAGAAACGAGACTTATGAGCCTCAGTACGGCACCCATACTCTCCCATGAAGGGTCAAAAATCCTCGACCTTCATAATCAAAGGAAGCCACTCGGCCCACAATCCTCTCACACTTCTGCCTCTCCTCCTTCAGGCCCTCGCCTTGTGCTTCTCTAATCTGCTCCAACAAAGGAGTAATCACTGTCATCCTCAAACAAATATCTCTGATCGGGGATGCAACCGCCTTGCGGCTCAGGGCATCGACCACTACATTGGCCTTACTTGGATGATAAAGGATCTCATAATCATAATCCTTTACCACGTCTAACCATCTGCACTGCCTCATGTTCAAATTCGGTTGATCCATGAGGTACCTCAAACTTTTGTGATCCGTGTAAATGGTACAATGGACCCCATAGAGGTAATGTCTCCAAATCTTGAGGGAAAACACCACTACCCCCAGCTCTAAATCGTACGTCAGATAGTTAGCCTCGTGAGGCTTCAACTGTCTAGAGGCATAAGCTATCACATGCCCTCGCTGCATCAATACTGCTCCCATCCCTGTGATTGAAGCATCACAATAGACTACAAAGTCATCCACTCCCTCTAGGAGGGTAAGAATCGGTGCCTCACACAATCACTGTCTGAGGGTCTCAAAAGCTGCCTGCTGCTCAGCCCCCTAACGAAATACTACTGACTTCCTAGTCAGTCAGGTGAGCAGAACTGCTATCTTGGAGAAATCCTGGATGAATCTCCTATAGTACCCTGCCAAACCTAGGAAGCTCCGAATCTCAGAAGGAGACCTCGGGACCTACCATTGCATCACGACCTCTATCTTGGCCAGATCCACTAGTATACCCTTATGGTTGACGAGGTGCCCAAGGAACTGCACTTCGCACAACCAGAACTCACACTTGGAGAACTTCGCAAAAAGTCTCTCCCTCCTCAAAGTCTCTAGCACCTCCCTCAGGTGCTCCTCGTTCTGCTTCTGAGTCTTGGAATAGACCAAGATGTTGTCGATAAACATGATCACAGACCGATCCAACATCGGTCTGCATACGCGGTTCTTGAGATCCATGAATGCGGCTAGAGCATTGGTGAGCCCAAACGGCATCACCACAAACTCATAATAACCATAGCGGGTTCGAAAAGCAGTCTTCTGCACATCTTCACCTCTGACACGCATCTGATGATACCTGGAGCACAAATCAATCTTTGAGAACCAAGACACTCCCTGAAGCTGATCAAATAGGTCGTCTATCCTCGGGAGTGGGGAACGATTCTTTACCGTTACCTTATTCAACTCCCGGTAGTCTATGCACATACGGTGCGACCCGTCCTTCTTCTTCACAAACAGGATCGGGGCTCCCCAAGGTGAATTGGTCGGCCTGATAAAACCCTTGTCTAGCAGCTCCTGCAGCTACGTAGACAACTCCTGCATCTCTGGAGGAGCCAACCGATATGGTGCCTTGGCTATCGGAGCCGCACCAGGAACCAGGTCAATCCTAAATTCAACCTGTCTCTCCGGAGGTATCCCAGGCAAATCCTCCGGGAATAAGTCCGGGTAGTATCGCACTACCGGTACATCGTCGACTGTCGCCTTGCCCTTCTCCCGGGCATCTAAAACATAGGCGACGAACCCCACGCAACCCTGCTAAAAGTAGCGCCTCGCTCTCGCTGCTGAACAAAGAATCGGTCCGCGCTGTGGCCTCTCGCCCTGAATCACTAACTCTCCCCCACTGGGAGTGCGAACCCTCACTAACTGCAGTTCACAATCAATCACTGCCCCATTGGGGCTTGGCCAATCCATGCATACTATAACCTAGTTCCCTCGCAGGGGAATAGGAACCAGGTCTACCAAAAACTGCTCATCGAATAATCGAAGCGAACACCCCTTATGCACTCTCGCGACCCTGACGGTCTTGTCATCGGCTATCTCAACCTCAAGTGGACAATCCAGCTCCCTCAGATCTCTGCTAAACCTCTTGCTAAGCGCAGGCGAAACAAATGATTGGGTAGCCCCCGAATCAAACAACACTGTAGCTAAAATGCCGTTCACTAAGAACGATCCTATATAAAACATATAACCATAAGAAACAATTCATAACAAATAAGGAGATAAAAGAAGGATACATACCCGTCACCACATCAAGAGTTGTTCGCGCCTCCTATGCTGTCATCTGAAAATCTCTACTCTTCGCCATTGGTGCCTCGCTCCGGCCCCGACGACCGTATGTAATCCTCAATGTTGCAGGGGCAGGTGCTACCACCTTCCCTGCTGCTGTCAAACTCGGACACTGGGACTTTTTATGTCCCCTCTGATTGCAATGGAAGCAAATTAGATCAGATGCTATGGTGGTGGTAGTAGCTGTACAATCTCTACTTATGTGCCCTGTCCGGCCGCACTTGTAACAACCGGCACTACCCGCTTTGCACGCCCCATCGTGCAATCTCCCACACTTGCCACACCGACTGTGGCTCTGCTGTCCTCTAGATCTGTGATCGGATACCTTGGGCTTTTTGCCCGAACTCCCAGTTCCAGATGCCGCCTCTGGCTTCCTCTTCTTCTCCATCTCTAAATCAATCTCTCTCACGAGCCCTAACAATCATGTCATCCAGCGTTTTATAGCTGGACCGGCTTACAAAATGGCGAATATCACTCCGCAACATCTCATGATAACGAGACTTCTTCATTTCCTTATCAGCTGCGTACTGAGGAACAAGAAGAGCCCTCTCCCTGAACTTGGTGGTAATCTCCGCCACTGTCTCTATAGTCTGAGTAAGATCCTGAAACTCCCTAGCTAACTATTGCACCTCAATAACCGGTGCAAACTCGGCTCTGAACTTGGTAGTAAAATCAGCCCAAGTCATCGCATCAAGAGCTGCGTCATCCCCAATGACATGTCCAATCTCCTCCCACCAATCTCGTGCCCTGTCCTTCAGAAGACAGGATGCTAGTCTGACCTTGTCCCCTTCGGGACATCTGTTCGTGCGGAATGCGTTGGCGACATCTGCCAACCATCTGGTACTCGCAATGGGGTCCCGTGCCCCATGATAGTCAGGAGGTGCACAAGCCCTGAACTTCCTGAACATGAGTGTACGCGATCCCATCATGGTCGCCACCTCAGCATGGAATGTGCTCAACCTCTCATCCATCAGCTCCAAAATACCCTCCTTGATCGAACCAAAGATCACAGGAGTCTGCTCAAGTATGATACGAGTAATCTCTGAAGAGAAAAACTCCCTCGTCTGCTCATCCAAATGCTCGGCCCCCGAGCTTGATCTTGATCCCTCACCGGCACCTAAACTGCCGCTTGCTGGTCTAGGGCGTAAAACCATCATTCTGAAAACACATCATATCAAACGTCAGAACACTGATAAATCTCGAGGGATCGCTACTACTACAATGTTCCTGGTCTCGCCTCGGCCTTCCTTGATTCAAGTACAGATCCTCTGCTTTCAGTAGTATGGGCCCATACTACTTTCCACATCTGTCCGTACTTTCCTCAAGAACCGCCTCGACTCCACCAAGACACTACTACTGCTACTGATCTTTGCTACTCTCGTCCTAGGCTTACCCTAGGGAAATCTCCGACTCAAACCAGTCCTCAGCTGCTGAAGGCCTCCTTGTAATGTTAATTAGCCATCACCTGAATACCATCACATGTGACGAGGCTCAGATAATCCTTCGGGTAAAAGACTTGTCCCCACAATGGTTAGACTTAGACAAGAGCTGCACAATAGGGCCCAATCCAGCACTCTGAGATTATTCAACCCTGATCACATGTGACGTGACGTATTCACCTAATGGCTAACTCCCATCACTCAGAGTCCCACAAAGCACAAAGCAAGCAGCATTCGGACACAAGAACTACTCAAGCAAATCTATTCTTATAACGAGAAATTGTACTAGCATATAATGCTAAGCTCATACTATTAGGCATAACCTAAACAAGCTATCCTACTACTGTCTATTCAATACTAGCCTACAATTTTCATAAAGCTGAAACACATATAGCAGGCACATAAGGCATCATTTCTAGATCCTTAGTCTTATTGTAGCATGCTGTTCTACTGAAACTGAAACTGGTAATCATAACATAAACTTGTATGGGTAGTTTGGGAGTACTTACTTGAGCTCGGCTGATCGCATGCACCACACCCTTTTCTCTTTTTAAGAAAACTCTTTTTCTTTCTAAATTCTTTCTCAAGAATCATTTTCGAAATGTTTTTATTTTGAAAATATTTTACCATTTCCTCAGTTTGAGTTCATACACACTCGAAAGCGTGCCCTAATCCCTCAAACCAAGTCTCTGATACCAACTTGTAATGTCCGAAAAATACAACCCAAAAATTTTTGTTTTTATATTACTAAAAACCGTAACATCAAATGTCATATAATAAAACCATGAATCATATGTCTCAAAATGCTATAGTAAATGTATCAATTTAAAACTGAAGTCAATATCATATCAAAAT
Organism: Lactuca virosa; assembly: GCF_052849685.1. Taxonomy (NCBI): domain Eukaryota; kingdom Viridiplantae; phylum Streptophyta; class Magnoliopsida; order Asterales; family Asteraceae; genus Lactuca; species Lactuca virosa. The sequence goes on along the minus strand of NC_136427.1, from coordinate 13,952,778 downwards.
GTCTAAATAAAACTCCCACGATAAAACTGCAACTGTGGTGTGTGCCATGCCATCAACCCGAGCTCTTTCCCTTGCTAGCGGAAGTACCTGAAACCAAAACTGAAACTGTAAGCACAAAGCTTAGTGCGCTCCCCCAAACTACCACATACCATTCAATAAAACATAAAGCACATACTGGGCCTTGCCCACTGCATCGGACCGAAATCCGGAAACTGCATCGGACCGAAGTCCGGAAACAGCATCGGACCGAAGTCCGGAAACTGCATCGGACCGAAGTACGGAACTAAGCAGGGCCTTGTGTAACGCCTCGATTCTCAGGTATTGCTTAAATAAGATTTATTGGGTTAAGATCTACTCGACGAGTTGGTTGACCTACTCGTCGAGTAGCAGGTGGATGAGATCGCGTGTTAAGTGACCTACTCGACAAGTCCACATTGGGACTCGGCGAGTAGGAGCTGGCAGATGAAACCCTAAATCTCGGGGTTTGCACCTCTATTTAAAGTAGCCTTAGCCTCCTTTGGCCTCTTTGCAGTCTTTGAGAGCCCTTAAAACCCTAATACATGTGTGTGAGTGCCTTTGTGTGGTGTTTGAAGCTTAGAAAGAGAATCTTGGAGGAAGAAAGCTAGGAGTGCAAAGGAATTGAAGCAAGGAAGGAGTGGGAAGCAGGATTTACCTCAGCTAGCATCCTTTGGAGGTGATGGAGCCTGTGTCAAGTGATCTGAGAGTTGGAGTTTACCTTTCGTGCCGACATCTGCGAGGTGAGTTATCCTCACTATATCGATAGGGTCTACGGCACCAAGGTCGGCCCTTTAGTTGTTATTGTTATGGTATGCTACATGTGGTTATGATCTGTTAGATCGGAATCGGGGTAGACAGTATGTTATGCTCTTATGATCCATAGGGATTGGTATGTTAGTGACTTGCTAGGTCGGTAGTCTAGTTACAGGAGAATTCTATGATTGATGATCAGCGTGACATATATGTTTGATGTTTGTATATGCCTGTATATGATAGTATGCATACATGGTTATTTGATTGTGGTTTGGTTGAGGCGGTCCTGCTTTGTGCTGAAGGCCATCATACCCTATGAGCAGTCCGGGGAGACTGTAGGCCCGCGTGGCGGACCAGTCATGCCGAACGCTGGGGATAGATCCAGACAGACTGTAAGCCCGGTAGGGCAGTCCAGTCAGGCCGATGGCCCAGTGTGCATGTTGATTGATTGATTATTACTGATATGGTATTGTCAGTGTGGTATTGGTATTTTGGGGGTAGCTCAGTAAGGCCTCGGGCTTACAGTTTTCAATTTATTGTTCCAGGTACTTCAGGAGATCATGGAAAGGCAAAGGCGTGACCGTACCACTCCTCATCCTTATGTTATGATTTTTGGGACACTCTGATGGAAAATGATTTGAAAACATTTTGTAAACAATGCTATTTGGTTTTTATTTATGATTGAAAAAGTTTAAATTTGGCGTAAAATTTATGGATGTTACAAGTTGGTATCAGAGCTTTGGTTTGAGTGAATTGGAGGAACACTCGTGTGAATCCAGTCTCAAATCAAGGAGATTTTTGGAAAGTAAGTTTTTAAAATGGTTTTCAAAATAAAGGATGGAGGGTGCAGAGGGTACGATCAGCCGGAGCCTGTAAGTAAACCCCAAAATACCATATAGTTATTTGATATTCTAATATGTTAGAACAACATGCTAGTGCTAGGCTAGGGATGTTCGGGAATCGCATGATAGATTTTCCTGATTATATGATGCCTATTAGCCTAGGGTTTCTTGTATGTGGAATTGACATCATAACTGTAGATGTTTAGTGTATGCATCACGGCTGTGCATAATAAAGACCTTATATCCTGAGAATGTTGATTCGGCCTTCGGGTAGGATTGAATATTCGAAAGTCTATTGGGCCCAGCGTTATGTGCAGCTAGCATGCACTAGCGCTGCAGGGGATGATGGAAGTTTCATGGATGTATGAGTCATGAGAAGTGGTGAGACTAGATGCGAGATAGTTGATATTCCTATAAAAGTGAGGGTTCGGCGCATTTTATGTTGAAGATATTGTTACGGTATTGTGGTGATACTTGAGACAAATATGGGTAGGTGTAGAAGGTAGTATGGGCCCGTACTACTGAAAGCACAGGACCCATACGCGTAGCAAGGAAATCACAACCCCTAGGGTTTTTGGGTTTTGGTCTCCCGACATTATGTTATTTATTTGATGACTTGTATATATATTTCAGTATGGTGGTGACGAGACGTGTTGCTTCGGGATCCGGATTAGGATCAGGATTAGGATCGGGGTCGGGAGACGGAGGGTTGGAGGTGCCGGTAGCACCTGAGCCCGTGGTTCAGATAGGGACCGAGGAGTTGGATGCCAGGATCCGGGAGATCATGCACGACGAGATTGCTGCTGCATTCCGAGCGCAGCTGCCAGAGATGTTTGGGTCGATTAAGACCACGATGGTTGAGTACTTTGATGAGCGATATGCAGCTCTAGTAGAGATAGTTGCCGCTGTAGCCACTTCGGCTGTAACTGCGGCAGGGGTTGGAGGAGGAGCCGGTAGGGCTTTCCAGTACCGGGACTTCGATAATACGAAGCCCCCGACGTTTGATGGTACACATGATGCAATTAGGGCTATGAGGTGGTTATCTGATGTGGAGGGCTGTTTCTTCACGTGCTCATGTCCTGCTGACCAGAAGGTCAGGTGTGCCCTGAACCTGCTGAGGCCTGGGGCAAAGGACTGGTGGAGGCTGACGACTGGGTCGTATACTGATGATCAGCGGGCTGCTGTTACTTGGGAGCAGTTCAGATATATGTTTCGCACCCGCTACGTTCCACGCGTTGGGCTGGAGCGGCTTGCACAAGAGTTTTTGACATTGAGACAGGATGGGGAGTCTGTGATGGAGATTACCAGTATGTTCATGGAGAGGGCTATGTTTTGCCCGGAGTTTGCTTCAGAGCAGTCTCAGATGAATCATTATCTGAGTATGCTCAAGACTGATATTCGACAGTTTGTGTCTACCCAGCGATGTGATACCCTCCTGGACCTTCAGGAAGTCGCGAGGCGGCGTGAGTTGGAGATAGAGCTGCAGATGAAGGAGCAGCGTCAGGCACCGGCACAGTCTCAGCCGGCGCCTAAGCGGTCTAAGACTGCTGATACACGGTCTGGGGGTCATCAGAGCCGCACTTGTGGAAAGTGTGGCAAGGCTCATTCGAGGGTTTGTAGAACAGGAGGTGGGTGCCACAAATGTGGCAAGGAGGGGCACTATGCTAGGGACTGCCGTCAGTCCGCCCCTCCAGCAGATATGAGGATTAGTTACCATTCTCATCAGGTTGGTCATGTGAAGACCAACTATCCGCAGCTCGCCGCCAAGCCGGCGCAAGGTTCCGCGCCCGCTACTGTGAGGATTGGAGATGGGAGGCCAGTCAAGGTGGAGCCTCCGAAGGCTCAGGGTCGCGCCTTCCAGCTCACGGCCGAGGAGGCCAAGGCAGCACCGGATGTGGTTGCTGGTACGTTTCTATTCCCTGTCTCAGTTGTTGTATTTGTGTTATGCTTATTGATTGTACCTGTGATTAGGTACGTTTTTAGTAAATTCTTTGCCCGCTTTGGTATTATTTGACTCGGGGGCGAGTCGGTCGTTTGTATCTCAGACCTTCTCTAGAGGGTTCAGTGTGCCGATAGATGATCTTGAGTGTCCGTTGCGAGTTTCGATCGCCAACGAGCACGGGGTTTCTGCTTCTTCGGTCTACCGGGGATGCGAGTTGGAGATTTTTGGGATGTTCTTCCCGATAGATTTGATTCCTATCCCCATGGGGGAAGTGTGCGTGATTGTAGGGATGGATTGGCTTAGCCGTTTTGGCGCCATGATCGACTATGAGGGATAGGGGGTGGTGGTTCGAACCCCGAGTGGGGGACAACTTGTAGTATATGGTGAGGGCACCAGGTTGGGATCAGGGGTTTGTTCGGCAGCCAGGGCTCGACAGTATATTCAGCACGGGTGTGACGGTTATTTGGCGTATGTGGTAGATCCGCGGGTTAGAGAGCAGCCCTCAGTTTCTGAGGTCCCGGTGGTGAGGGAGTTTGCTGATGTGTTTCCGGAAGAGTTACCCGGGGTGCCTCCGGAGAGGCAGGTTGAGTTGAGGATTGATCTAGTGCCGGGTGCGGCCCCTATCGCTAAGGCGTCGTACCGACTGGCACCGCCAGAGATGCAGGAGTTGTCATCTCAGTTGCAGGAACTGCTGGGTAAGCAGTTTATTCGTCCGAGTAGTTCACCTTGGGGAGCACCGATCCTTTTCGTCAAGAAGAAGAACGGTTCGCACATGATGTGCATTGACTATAGGGAGCTGAACAAGTTAACAGTGAAGAACCGTTATCCACTCCCTAGGATAGATGATCTTTTCGATCAGCTGCAGGGTGCATCTTGGTTTTCCAAGATTGATTTGAGATCAGGATATCACCAGGTCAGGGTGACGGAGGAGGACGTGGAGAAGACCGTGTTTCGGACTCGTTATGGTCATTACGAGTTCGTGGTGATGCCGTTTGGGCTCACCAACGCGCAAGCGGTGTTCATGGATCTGATGAACCGAGTCTGCAGGCCGATGCTGGATCGATCGGTCATTGTGTTCATAGATGATATCTTGGTGTATTCCAAGACTCGAGAGTAGCATGAGGAGCATCTTAGGGAGCTGCTGGAGGTTCTGAGGCAAGAACGTCTGTATGCCAAGTTCTCGAAATGCGAGTTTTGGTTACGAGAGTTCCAGTTCCTCGGATATCTTGATAACCAGGAGGGGATTTTGGTCGATCCGGCCAAGGTGGAGGCGGTTATGCAGTGGGAGATTCCGAAATCCCCCTCGGACATCAGGAGTTTCTTGGGTTTACTAGGGTATTATCGGAGATTCATTCGTGATTTCTCAAAGATTGTCGTGCCCCTCACTCGTCAGCGAGGAAGGGGGTGGATTTCTGGTGGGGCCCTGAGCAGCAGAGGGCGTTTGAGACCCTCCGGCAGTATTTATGCGAGGTGCCGGTGTTGACACTCCCCGAGGGAGTTGAGGATTTTGTGGTGTTTTGTGATGCGTCCATCACAGGCTTGGGGGCAATCCTCATGCAGAGGGGACGAGTGATAGCGTACGCATCGCGGCAGCTGAAGCCGCATGAGACGAGATACCCTACGCATGATATTGAGTTGGGAGGGGTGGTTTTCGCTCTTAAGATTTGGAGGCACTATCTGTACGGGGTCCGTTGTACTATATACACAGATCAAGAGAGTTTGAGACATATCATGGATCAGCCGAACTTGAACATGAGGCAGCGCAGGTGGCTGGATGTGGTCAAGGACTATGATTATGAGATCCTTTACCATCCTAGTAAAGCGAACGTGGTTGCGGATGCTCTGAGCCGCAAGTCAGCTGGGTCCTCGACCCCAGCCAGGTGTATGAGGATATCGGTGGATTCCCCACTGGTGGGTTTGGTCAGGGATGCTCAGATTGAGGGTATGAGACCGGAGAACTGGAAGTTGGAAAGGATTAAGGGCGAAAGCGCCCGGTTTGTTCAGGATAGCCGCGGGTTGTTGACCCGTTACGGTCGGGTTTGGGTTTCGATGTCCGGAGGGGTCCGACGGATAGTGATGGAGGAGGCTCATAAGTCTCGTTTTTCGATTCACCTGGGAGCCACCAAGATGTACCGTGATTTGAGTTCGAGTTGTTGGTGGTCTGGCATGAAGCGAGATATCGCTTGGTTTGTTGAGAGGTGCTTGACCTGTAGGATGGTCAAGGCCGAGCACGAGAGGCCGCATGGTAAGCTGTAGCCTCTGGAGATTCCCATGTGGAAATAGGAACAGATCGCGATGGATTTCATCACAAAGTTGCCAAAGACAGCAAGGGGGTTCGATGCTATATGGGTCATCGTGGATCGATTGACCAAGAGTGTCCATTTCCTAGCCATACGGGAGAGTTCATCGGCAGAGAATTTGGCCGAGCTATACGTCAGAGAGATTGTCTCTCGCCATGGGGTTCCAGTTTCTATCGTTTCCGATCGAGATGTAAGGTTTAATTCCCGTTTTTGGAAGAAGTTCCATGAGGAACTGGGTATGAGACTGCATTTTAGCATAGCGTTCCATCCGCAGACGGATGGGCAGAGTGAGCGGACCATTCAGACCCTTGAGGATATGTTGAGGGCATGTGTCATTGATTTTGGTGGGAGTTGGGATTCCCACCTACCGCTTGCAGAATTCGCCTACAACAACAGCTATCATTCCAGTATTGGCGCCCCGCCTTTCGAGCTGTTATATGGGCGGAAGTGTAGGACCCCAGTCTACTGGGGTGAGGTTGGGCACAGAGTGATGGGTCGGACAGAGGTAGTTCTGCAAACTACTGAGATGATACAACAGATTAGACAGTGACTGCAGACCGCTCAGAGTCGGCAGAAAAGTTATGCCGACCGACGCCGATCTGAGCTGGAATTTCAAGTGGGTGACATGGTTCTGCTGAAGGTCTCACCCTGGAAGATGTGATCCGCTTCAGGAAGAGGGGAAAATTGGGTCCCCGTTATATCGGGCCGTTCAGGATTGTCGCCAGGGTTGGCAGGGTGGCTTATAGGCTAGAGCTCCCGGAAGAGCTTAGCCAGATCCACATCACGTTTCATGTTTTGCAATTGCGAAAATGCATTATGGACCAGGAGGCAGTGGTATCGTTGGATGACATCCAGGTCGATGAGCGCCTGAACTATGTGGAGAGGCCTGTGGCTATTTTGGAAAGGAAGAAGAAGGTTCTGCAGAACAAGGAAATACCTTTAGTAAAGGTACAGTGGGAACATCGGAAAGGATCCGAGTGGACATGGGAGCCGGAGGTGGAGATGCGTGAGCATCACCCGACATTGTTTATTCCAGCAGACTTCAAGGGCGAAGTCTAGTTCAAGTGGGGGAGAGTTGTAACACCCTGATTCTTAGGTATTGCTTAAATAAGATTTATTGGGTTAAGCTCTACTCGACAAGTTGGTTGACCTACTAGTCGAGTAGCAGCTGGATGAGATCGCGTGTTAAGTGACCTACTCGACGAGTCCACATTGGGACTCGGCGAGTAGGAGCTGGCAGATGAAACCCTAAATCCCAGGGTTTGCACCTCTATTTAAAGGAGCCTTAGCCTCCTTTGGCCTCTTTGCAGTCTTTGAGAGCCCTTAAAACCCTAATACATGTGTGTGAGTGAATTTGTGTGGTGTTTGAAGCTTAGAAAGAGAATCTTGGAGGAAGAAAGCTAGGAGTGCAAAGGAATTGAAGCAAGGAAGGAGTGGGAAGCAGGATTTACCATAGCTAGCATCCTTTGGAGGTGGTAGAGCCTGTGTCAAGTGATCCGAGAGTTGGAGTTTACCTTTCGTGTCGACATCTGCGAGGTGAGTTATCCTCACTATATCGATAGGGTCTACGGCACCAAGGCCGACCCTTTAGTTTTTATTGTTATGGTATGCTACATGTGGTTATGATTTGTTAGATCGGAATCGGGGTAGACAGTATGTTATGCTCTTATGATCTGTAGGGATTGGTATGTTAGTGACCTGCTAGGTCGGTAGTCTAGTTACAGGAGAATTCTATGATTGATGATCAGTGTAACATATATGTTTGATGTTTGTATATGCCTGTATACGATAGTATGCATACATGGTTATTTGATTGTGGTTTGGTTGAGGCGGTCCTGCTTTGTGCTGAAGGCCATCATACCCTATGAGCGGTCCGGGGAGACTGTAGGCCCGCGTGGCGGACCAGTCATGCCGAAGGCTCGAGATAGATCCAGACAGACTGTAGGCCCGGTAGGGCGGTCCAGTCAGGCCGATGGCCCAGTGTGCATGTTGATTGATTGATTATTACTGATATGGTATTGTCAGTGTGGTATTGGTATTTTGGGGGTAGCTCACTAAGCCCTCGGGCTTACAGTTTTCAGTTTATTGTTTTAGGTACTTCAGGAGATCATGGAAAGGCGAAGGCGTGACCGTACCGCTCCTCATCCTTATGTTATGATTTTTGGGACACTCTGATGGAAAATGATTAGAAAACATTTTGTAAACAATGCTATTTGGTTTTTATTTATGATTGAAAAAGTTTAATTTTGGCGTAAAATTTATGGATGTTACACCTTGCCCTCTGCATCGGACCGAAGTTCGGAAATTGCATAGGACCGAAGTCTGGAACTAACCAGGTCCTTGCCCTCTGCATCGGACCGATGTACGGAAATTGCATCGGACCGAAGTCCGGAACTAACCAGGGCCTTGCCCTCTGCATCGGACCGAAGTACGGAACTGACTGAACATAGCATAGCATAAGCATAACAAATAACATAAACACATATACTACATACTGTATCAGACCGAAGTCCGGAACGCATAACACAAAGAACTGCTTGAATCACAAAGACATCAAGCAGACTGAACTATTACATCAGACCGAAGTCCGGAAAATACTGCTAGCTAAACGGGTCGACATTGTGGCCGTAGACCCGTTCCCACTGGAAGGAAAACTCACCTCTGAGATCTGACTGCTGAAAACCCGTGTGAAAGATCCCTGACTGCTGTCCCGGCTGCTCTCCGACTATCATGACAAATCAAACACTTAATCAAAATGAGGATCTTTCTATGGGTAAAATGACTATTTTACCCCTGCTATGGTGTGGGTCATAAACATGGCCCCAAACCCTTTAATTCCTTCTAAGTTCACCTATGGCCCATAAAATGCCCACTAATGGCCCAGTTATTCTACATTAGGCCTACTTCACATATGGTCCTACTTAAACCCAAAACTGCCCTTGGCCCATAATCTGACTCCTGTTGGCCCACTAAGACTCAAAGTCCAAAATGCAGCCCACATCGAGGCCCAAATACTCAAAATCCAACTGACCGTGTTACGCGGGGCGTACTCCAAAGTACGCTTAGCGTAACTGCTTGATGGCGAGTACGCTGGGCGTACCTACACGTACGCTCAACGTAATTCCCTGTTAAGTCCTTTTTCTATTAAGTGCTTAATATTCCGAGTCATAAGCTACAAACTTAGATCCAAGTCTTATTCCATGCCTTAAACCATAAAGTTGCTTACTTGATGGATTACATGACTCACACAAGTTCAAAACTCTCAAAACATTAATCTATCTCCAAGGAAGTGGCTAGATCTCATGCATGGCTTCATGAAAGCTCCAAAGATAGAAACTTTATTGCTAAGAATGTGTTCTGAGCCTCAAGGATGGCAACCCAAGCACTAAAACGAATTCACAAGGTCAAGGTCCAACCTTTGGACCTAAAGAGGTCCAAAACTTCCATAACCCTAGATCTAGATCATTAGGAAGAAAGTTCAGTGCTTTATACCTTCCTTTGATAACAAAGAGTGAGTTTAGTCCAGATCTCTGAGCTCAAGCTTCTTCTCCAACCTTTCCCCTCCTTCTCCACAACTTTCTTTCACTAAAAACACTCACAAAAGCAACTTCACACAAAGGAGAGGGTAATAACGAGTTAGGGTTTTCTTGTGGGTGAGGAGGCTGATAAGAAACCAGGGAGGGAGGCTATAATGGGGTTTATATAGCTCTTAAACCCTGAAATTAGGGTTTAGTGTCTGATCGCGTACGCTGGGCGTACCTTATGGTACGCTGCGTGTATGCCTCCCACAACCCGCGCATCCAATTACATTACCCCCCGTGTACAACAGGTTACGCCCCGCGTACGGCTAATGGGTAGCCTTCAACTCAGCCCAAAAAGTCTAAAGGTCCAATCCAAGAAGTCAAATCCAAATATATTCCAACTATAACTTAAGAAAATTAATTAATTAATACCTCGAAAGTCGATCGTTACAGAGTATGTCCTCGATAGGGAGCTTAAGGTTGTGAATGAAGCCACTGCTACCCCTGAAGAGTTTGCGGAGTTTGTTGTACATGAGAAGGATGCTACTAAAGTGTCCTGCATTATGCTGGCCACCATGACTCCCGAACTTCAAAAATCCTATGAAGATTTCTACCCCTATGAGATGCACCAGGATCTGATGGATCGGTACTATTAGAGTGCGTTTCAGGAGAGGTATGAAATCATATCCTCCATGATAACAGCTAGAATGAAGGATGGTGAACCCATCACCGGTCACTTGCAGAAGATGCAAAGGTTCGTTGACCGATTGTTAAAGCTCAATGTTGACTTCCCTGAGGACATGGCAATTGATATCATTCTCCATTCCTTACCTCCAAGTTATCATCACTTTTGTATGACTTATCATATGAACAAGGAGGAAGTCACACTTAGAAAACTTCAAGGACTCTTAAGGACAGCTGAAAATGGCCTTAAAAGTAAAGCGGTTGTTACTTCTACTCCTTAAACAGCTCCTGTTCTGGCAATTGGGCAGGGAAAGGGGAAGAAGAGGAAAACCCCTTCGAAGGGTACCAAGGGAAAGTCCCTTGATGGTTCCTCTTCAAGTGGGACAAAGAAAGGTCCCATCACTCCTTCCTCAAACCCTAAGGAAGCACTGTGCTTCTATTGTTAGGAAAGGGGGCACTGGAAATGAAGCTGCCCCAAGTACCTGCAAGATGTAAAGGATGAGAAAGTTAAACCCGCCCAATCAGGTATTTATACAATATTGTCTAATAACTCATCTAATGCTAATTCTTGGGTGCTTGATACAGGTTGTGGTATTCATATTTGTACTGATTTGCAGGGCCTAAGAAGAAGTGAGCAAGTGGAGCACGGGAAGATAAACTTAGTCATGGGCAATAGGAAAGCATCACCTGTTACCAAGATAGGAGTTTATTCTTTATTGCTCAATAATGGGTTAGTGTTAGATTTGGATAAATGTTGTTACTCGTCCGAAATGGCAAGAAATATTATTTCCTTCCATGGCTTGTACAAACAAGGGTTTACATTTTCGTTTGATAATAATAATGGTGATATTAATGTTTATCGCGATGATGTATTTTACTTTAAAGCATTACCTTGTGATGGTGTATATGAAGCTGTGAATGTTGTAGACAATCTAGGGAATAATGTGTTATATATTGATTCTTCAAATAGCTTGGATAAAGTATCCTTATGGCATTGTCGTCTTGGACATGTCAGCAAGAAGCGCATAGGCCAACTCCAAAAGGCTAGAGTATTGGAATCATTTGACCTAAAGTTGGATGATAGTTGCGAGTCTTGTTTACTGGGAAAAATGACAAAGTCACCCTTCACTGGCACTTGTGAGAGGGGTGAAGGTTTGTTGGAACTCATACACATAGATGTGTGTGGACCCTACAAAACTGCCATGACGGATGCTAATTGCTATTATGTGGCCTTTACTGATGATATGGATATATCTACTTAATCAAGCATAAGTCAGAAACCTTTGAAAAGTTCAGAGAGTTTAAACAAGAAGTTGAGAATCAATTAGGTAGGAACATCAAGATGCTCCGATCCGATCGGAAAGGAGAGTATTTTAGCATTGAGTTCCTTGACTATCTTAAGGAATGTCGGATTGTCTCACAATTGACACCTCCTAGGACACCACAGCTGAATGGTGTGGCTGAGAGGCACAATCGAACCTTGTTGGATATGGTTCGTTCCATGATGAGTCGAGCTTCGTTACTAATCTCTTTCTGGGGGTATGACTTAGACACTGCCACCCATATGCTTAATCTAGTCCCTACTAAAAAGGTTACCGAAACACCTCACGAGATGTGGACTGGGAAAGTTCCGAATTTAGAACACATCAAGATTTGGGGTTGTGAAGCTTTCGTGAGGCGTGAGACTCATGACAAGCTTGAACCTCGAAGTGAGAGGTGTATTTTCATCGGCTACCCACAGAGATCCTTTGGTTACCTCTTCTATAGACCCAGTGATAATGTGGTCTTTGTAGCAAGAAGAGGAGCTTTCATGAGAGAGAATTTATAAGCCAAGGGGACAGTGGGAGGAAAATTGACGTTGAAGAGCTTCAAGAGTCAAGTGGTGAAGGAACCTCAAAAACTATCGGACAACCTGAGGAGGAAACACCTGTTGAGCCGATAGATAAGTCTGAACCTCCAAGGCGTCCCACTAGAGTGAGGAACACACCTAAATTTTATTATGGTTATCATATCACTACTGAAGGTGATACATTTATCAGTGATAGTACACTGATAGATTTGGATGAACCTAATAATTATAAGTAATCCATGGCAGGCCCTGAGTCTGCAAAATGGAAGGAGGCTATGGACAGCGAGATTCAGTCCATGTATGACAATCAAGTTTGGAACCTGGTTGACAATGTACCAGGTTGTAAGACAGTTGGGTGCAAGTGGATCTTCAAGAAGAAGACCGACATAGATGGGAAGGTACACACTTACAAAGCGCGATTGGTAGCGAAGGGCTTTACTGAAACTCCGGGAGTTGACTATGATGAGACCTTCTCACCAGTAGCGAAGATTAAGTCTGTTAGGGTTTTACATGCCATAGCCGCATTTCATGATTATGAAATATGGCAAATGGATGTCAAAACCACTTTCCTCAATGGGAAGTTGGCTGAGGATGTTTACATGGCTCAGCCAGAGGGTTTTGTGTCGATAAAAAATACCCTAATAGAGTGTGTAAGCTTGAGAAATCCATTTATGGATTAAAGCAAGCATCTCGCAGATGGAATCTTTGCTTTGATGAGAAAGTCAAAGAGTTTGGTTTTTCGAGGAGCGAGGATGAGTCTTGTGTATATGTTAGGGTTAGTGGGAGCATAGTTAGCTTTTTGGTGTTGTATGTGGATGACATACTACTCATAGGAAATGACATCCCAACCTTGCAGGAGGTTAAGTCCTGGCTTGGGAAGTGTTTCGCTATGAAGGACCCCAGAGAAGCTGCCTATATGCTAGGAATAAGGATATTGAGAGACAGGATTAAAAGACTAATTGGACTTAGTCAAAGTACCTACTTGGATAAAGTGCTGAAGAGGTTCAGCATGCAAGAATCCAAGAAAGGGGAATTACCTATCCAGAGTAATGCCAAGCTGAGTAAGACTCAGAGTCCGAGTACAGAGGTTGAAATAGCAGAGATGAGTCATATACCATATGCTTCCGCTATGGGCTCCATCATCTATGCTATGACTTGTACTCGCCCTGATGTGGCCTTTTCTCTGAGCATGGTCAGTAGATATCAAGGGAACCCTGGAAAGGCTCACTGGACTTCCATAAAGAACATTCTCAAGTATCTGCGGAGGACTAAGGACTGGGTCCTTACCCTCGCTGGCAGTGATGACTTGAGAGTGGAAGGATATAGCGATGCTGGCTTTCAGACTGATAGGGATACTTTCTGCTCTCAGTTAGGCTGGGTCTTTGTCACACCCGAAAATTTAAGCCAAATTTAAACTTTCCAAAAACATTTAAAATCCAATAGTTATTACAAATTTGTTTCCAAAATAGTCTTTATCAGAGTTTTTCCCAGAATACATATGAAAATGTGAGGAGCGGTACGATCACGCCTTTGCCTTGCCTCGATCCTCTGATGTACCTGAAACAATAAACTGAAACTGTAAGCCTTAAAGCTTAGTGAGTTCCCCCAAAATACCCATACTCATAAGTATACATATTATCATAAACACAACATACAATGGGTCCAGTCAACCATCAGGTTGGAATACCCTAGGCCCTCAACCAGCAGGTTGGAATGCCAACATACTATAGGTCCAATCATCCTCGGGATGGAATACCCCAGGCCCTCAACCACCAGGTTGGAATACACCGGTCTATTGGCCTCCGCACAAAGCAGATAAACCTCAACCACGAAACAGACATGTGCACATATAACAGATAATCACATAACGGTTTACAGACAATCCTGATCTAACATATCCTATCACATAGCTCATCATATCATCCCATCTACTAGGATACCGATTTAACGGTTCGTACCAAATATCATATAATATTATCCTACTCTCTAGGATAGCGATCTAACATACCCTACTAGCATAACATAACCATATACATTCCAAAGGGCCGGCCTTGGAGCCTTAGACCCTTGAGTATAGTGAGGATAACTGTAACATCCCAAAATTCAAGGCTAAAAATTTCATTTTTAAATAAGATAGTACATAAAACCGTCAGTACAAAACATTCATTATAATATCTCATGACAAACCAAAGTGTGAGTAATCAAAACATATTATCATAAAACCATATCAGAGTGTAGTCCCAAAGATCTCATGTGCGGAAAACATAGTGTGATGCGCTGCGATCGAGCCGACTCCTTTCCTTGAAAACAAAATACCTGAAACCAAAATTGAAAACCGTAAGCACGAAGCTTAGTGAGTTCCCCAGATACCATATACCATACAAACCAACTGATCCGTACATGTCGTACCTAGACAAGGGCCATACATAACCAACATATCCATAATCAAGTAAGGTGCTATGTGCCAAACATAGTCTTGCTAAGGTGCTATGTGCCAAACATAGTCTTGCGGTTATGCCACGGGCCACACGTGGTCTTCTTGGTCAATCCTGGGGCCACTCCTTGGGTCTTACAGACAAGTGCCAAGGGCCACCCCCTGGTCTTTCATGCAAGTATCACAAAGACAACTATACATACTACTCTATGAGGCTACTCCGAATATAGTGTTCCAGGAGCCACCTCCTGGTCTTTCATACACAATAGCATATAGTGCGCTAGGAGCCACCTCCTCGTCTTTCATACATATTGCCTAGGGCTAACCATCGAGTCTTCCTATCATACATAATAACATACGGTGTGCCAGGAGCCGCCTCCTGGTCTTTCATACATCTTTCCTAGGGCTAACCCCCGGGTCTTTCTATCATACATAATAACATATGGTGTGCCAGGAGCCGCCTCCTGGTCTTTCATACATATTTCCTAGGGCTAACCCCCGGGTCTTTTTATCATACATAATAACATACGGTGTGCCAGGAGCCGCCTCCTGGTCTTTCATGCGTAATGCCTAGGGCTAACCCCCGGGTCTTCCTGTCATATATAGACTAAATTGGCCGACATTGTGGCCGTAGACCCATACAAACAGTGAGGAGACTCACCTCGTACGACTGAACTTTGCTGACAATCCTCTGGCTGCTGTCCGACAACTCTCTGAACCGCTGCTCCACTAGCTCCCCGAGCTACTAATATAAACATAACACTTAGTTCCAAACTGAACTCTAGAAGTCAAACTAAGTCAACTCTGGTCAAAGTCAAAGCCCTGGTCAAAGTCAACCTTCCAGTTTACTCGACTCACCGAGTTCTTAAACTCAGAAACTCTCAAAATACTACTCAACTCGCCGAGTCACCCCAAGACTCGTCGAGTTTAACGATCTCTGAGTCCCATCCTGTCCAACTCACTGAGTCACCACTCAACTTACTGATCTGCGTCTTAACCAGAAAGGTGGAGGTTCTGCGATCAGACTCGCCGAGTCCAAGAACAGACTCGTTGAGTCCAAGGAAATCTTCAACAGGCTCGCCGAGTTGTTCTTCCAACTCGCCGACTCCATACACAAGTTCATACAACTCGTCGAGTACACCCATGTGACTCGCCGAGTCTCTCCAGTTTTCAATCCATACAGTGGCTTTTCGAGCCATGCAGGGGCTCCAATCCATAGATCCACTCTTCTACAGTGTATCCCCCACATAAAGTTGCAACCTTTACGTGAAACCAGGGAGCTAAAGGCCCAAAACACTCTAGGGCTAGGGTTTAAGACAAAAGGGGCTTCACCAATAACTTATTGACTTCAACTTTAAGACATTCTGGACCATCACAACCCTAGATCTGAAGTAGCAACCTCAGATCTAAGTCCCAAACCCGAAATAGATCTCAATCTTACCAAAATAGCCCCAAAATCTCATTCAAGAATAGATCTAATTGCAATAAATCCAAAGCAACAACTTATTACCTCAAGGATGACCTCCCACTGAAGAATAATCCAACTATCTACAAATCCCCTTGCTCCAAGCTTCTTGATCTTCAATATCTCTTCACAAAACTGTTGGATTAATGTCTAAGTCCATAACTATAATTGGTAAGACTTGACCCGACCCGGCATGGTCCATTTGGGTTGCATGGCATCATGCATTTGGATAGACTATAATGAGAGAAATAACACTTAAGGTTGGTTAATATATTATAAGTTCTAATATATTAATAAGGTTATTTAATTAGTATTGATCAAGAATTAATTTGGAATTAATTAAGTGATCAAAAGGAGACTAATTAAATATATGGGTTGATTGTGTAAATCATTCATTCTTATATATGTGGGATTGTCATCCAAGATTCCTTATGTTTGACTAAGTCCATGGGGTGACCCATGGATACTCCATGGAGGTTAAAATCCATGGAGCATAAGGAATGGGTAAAGTTATGAGTTACATGGTGTAACCCTAATAGCCACCATATAAAAGAATCCCATGGCTCAAGAAATCGTGCACTAATGTGTGAGTGTGAGGGCTAGACGATTTCAAGGAGTGTTCAAATTTCTCTCAAGTTATTCCAAGTGTATTTGGTGTTGTCTGAACCATTTGAGGTGTCACACTTGGGGCACTAGGCACTCAAGCTTCATGAAGACATTCTACATCAAAGAGGTATGTATTCTATCTTGTTATATTTATTATTTTGTATGCTAGATTAGGATAATACCTTGGATGTTCATAATTGTATGTATAATAGAGAAAACATAGATCCAAGGTATTTAGGGTTGCATGTACACTTAGGAGTGTTAAAATGCTCATAACCCAACAGTGGTATCAGAGCCTAGGCTTGTTTTTTTTGTTATACTTGCAAAAGTAGCTGAAAAATCGAGTTGGATGCATATATTCGATTGTTTTGGCTGGAATTGGACTAGGAACATTACCCTAAGATGTTTTTGGACTTATAAACTTGTTTTTGATGTGGTAATGTTCATGCTAATCCAATTTCTAAGATAATTGTCATAATTTCAAGATTTGTATTAGTTTGTATGTTCATGCTAATTTCTTGAAGATTGATGATTTGAATTATCTTGTTCTTATGAGGTTCTTAGATTAATAGAAAAGTTGTGTGAAATAGTTGTTTTCAATCCATTTTAATCTAAGAGTTGATTCCAAAGTGTGTTTTTGTAACTTGTCCTCAAGTTATATGAAAAGTCACATTTAAGAATCAAAAAACTCATAAAAGTTGGCAAAGGTTACAAAATGAAGAGTCTAGTTCTAATTAAATGGTTTTATGACTCCATAACTTGTCCTCAAGTTATGGAGGTTCAAGAGTCTCTTCATTAAATTGAAAAAAAAAGTGTAACCTTAATTAGTTCCATAAGTTACAATAAAAAAAGTTATTTTTTTTATTAATTAGTTTAAAGTCTTCCATAACTTGTCCTCAAGTTATGGAACTTGAAGAGTTTTTTTTTAATTAAAACTACTTTAAACTCATAAGTTATGGAACTAATTAGTTTTGAATAGTTTCAAAACTTGCCCTCAAGTTTTGGAATTTGAAAAGTTTTCACGTATGAATACTTTAATTCCAAGTTAGCCCTTAGAATTTTAAAAGTTAAAATTCAACCCTTATACTTTATAATATTATAAGTTAATAATATTTATATATATGTATAAGAGTAAAGTCAGTCTTACCGTTAGTAGGCCTCATTAACGAAGCCGGTCTATAAGGGGGGGGTATAAGGTTACTGCCTATAAAATGGCAGTTTAATGGGTGTCCACTCTCACCCACCGCTTCCTTGACTGGTGGAGGGTCGTTAGCCGAATGGGTAGGACAAGGACTATAATTCTCCTTTCATTAAAAGTATTAATGATAAATACTAAGTAACTAAACTCTTATTAATACCCAATCTTAGTTACTTAGGAAAATGTGAATTTGGTGCTAACCCATGAAATTACACTTTGCACTTTGCTTAAGTCGTTAGTGGAGCGTGTGTGGTTAACCGGCACACTAACCTGGACTTAACAAGGTAGGCAAAGGGTAACTTAATATTTATCATAGTATCGGTGGAGCGTGTGTGGTTAACCGGCACACTGATTAAGGGGTAAATATTAAGGGTACCAAGTATATTTGCATGGTTATTCACACCTTGTTTTGTGATCCTCGGCATCCCAGTCACAAAACCTGAAGGGCACACTCGAGATTGAAACATGCCTTTGAACAGTTCAATGAATCTCAAAGATCTAGGACTTTCAAATCCAATTAAAACCTAATAAATTATTTCGTTTTTCATGGTGGAAATTGGTGAATCGTCATTCACCTACCTTCAAATATTTTATAGCTTGGATTACGGCATCCCTCTTCTAAGTAATAAAATAGTTTGTTGGGTCCTAGCCTTAATATTTCATATTGGGTGTCATATTAAGGACTTTAAATCAACTATCTTGAATATCTCCCAAAAAGATGTCTGGTCTAGACATTTATGATCTTCCCAAATCTCTTGAAACAAGCTTTCCTAAATGAAGATGATGTCCCATAGATATCATACTTCTTTCACCTCCTCCAATTATTCTCCCTAACCCACAAGTTCCTAAAAAGTTTAAGGTCACTCAAGCCCTATTGGCAAGGCAAGGTCTAGGTGTGATCACATCTTGGAGATGTAGTCACATATTGACAAGTCGGGAGAGTTGGGTGTCAAAGTCTTGAGAAAGTTGGTGGCTCAACTACTTTCTAAGTCACATAGTGAGTTCTTTTGGGAATCCTATGAAACAGACTAAGACAAGACCCTTAATGATCTTATCTATTTGCTAAGATCAACTTCCTAAAACGCTATGGACATTGACAATGATGACATTGGATATCCAGTAAAGCTCTCTCTTCCCAATGGAAAGGGATCGGCCATAGTCAACTCGGTTGACCCAATGGTAAAGAGAGAGGCGAAGTCTGAGATAGTCCCATTATCAAGGGTCCATAGGTAACTATTGCCAAAGGAAGGGGCATTGGTTACGAAGCTGCCAAATTTACCTAAGGATGTTAAAGTCAATAAGTTTGGCTCTACTTCAGGTAAAGTCCATTGTCTAACTCTATTAAGTACATGCTGATTCTGATCGCGAAGATGGATTTCAATCGCATGGTTCGGTGATCATAATTTTGGGCTATTACTTAAGAGTTATGATATTTATATTGCTTAGGAATAGATAACAACAAGGTTTTCATATGGATTGTAAGGATAAGTTTTTCAGCAAAGTTTTAAAATAAAAGAAAAAGGTTTTGATTTTATTTATTTTAAGTATCCTTACAATGGCATTTGTGAAAAGTTGTTGCTTATAAGATTCCATTGATATCAATATTGGAAAAATGGATTTGATTCTTTCGGTTGTGGTAGTGTCTAATATTACCAAATAAGGAAAGATTCTCATCATCCAAGGTTCAATTGGACCGAAACTTGGAATCATGCAAGTTGTATAGTATGATGAATGAGAACTTTCAGCTTGGAAAATTAAGACTAATTCCTTATGTGAATAAGGAAAGGACTAAGGGATCGAGTACACATTCTTGTGCACTGGTCAAGTCCACCACAAAAGATCAAGAAGACTATTCGTCATGATTTACTTAAGTTCAGTAAATATGGTTATACTTATAAGTTTAAGTATAAGTCTGTAGCATTGGAGAAGTTTCAATGTGAGACAGAACGAATAAGAAGAATCAAAGTATGGCAGAAAGATAAAAGTTTCTCAAATCTGAAAAGATGGGAGAGTACTTTAGTATCATGTTTATGATCATCTTAATGATTAAGATACCATATCACAATTGGTCCTCTAAAGTCATCTTAGTGCATTCTTATGACTAAGAAGAGGAGTCATGAATTGTTGAAATGGTTAAATCAAAAAGATGAGTCATACTTCGTTCCAAAACAATTCTTAGATTCATACTCCAAGATTGTAACTTGAGTGACATATCTTAAAGAGGGTTTGTTAACACTAGTCAAATGTAAGAGTAAAAGGTTATCTACTCTTGTACATTTGAAATTGGTAAGTTGTGATGTTTTGGATTAAACAGAGACCAACTTAGGCCAATTGTGTAAAGTGTTAGTCTTGATAAAGAATCCGCACTATCTCTTGAATATTTGACAAGGGAGTCTTATATGTCAAGAGGTTTATAACCTATCGTGTTGAAATTTTTGTGCATATTCAAGTTGGCTTTGTATAGGAGTTCTGAGAGTTCTCAGTTGGTTGCACAACTACTTGGAAGCAACGGCAGGCACCTGAGCTGCCAAATGGCAAGAATTTAAGATTGCACAAGTTTAATCAATATGAGTTTGGATTTGTCACTAACCTTGTCTTGTGATTATGGTTTTGACAAATTCACATGGATAAGAACACATACACTATTAAATCTAAGTGTCATAAGGTTTCTCTCCGATTCATGAAAATGATGGTGAGGAAACACTTTCACTAAGTAGATTTTAGCTAGATAGCAATGTGATATTTGCATTCTCAAAGTCGTTAGTGGAGCGTGTGTGGTTTACCGGCACACTAACATGGACTTGTGAGAAGTGGCAAAGGTCTAAACAATTGAGACTATGATTACGGCATCCCTTTTCATAGTTCTAAAATTGTTTAGACATACATGTGAGCTATCTAAGAGAGGTGTATGATTTTGATAAAGTTTTATCAAAACAATCTAGTATCAGAAATCTGAACTTTGGTAAGAAAGTCAGCTGATTTCTGAGTACATGTCAAAACTAGTGGGAGCATAAGTGTTATGCTAATAATCATCATGTTAGTGGGAGCATGATAATTATGACAAAGGTTGCAAGTTAGCAATGTTAATTATAGAAAACAAAAGTTTCAATTCGTGAGGTTGCAGGGGTTGAAAAAGTTGTTTTGCTATAATTAAGGGAGATGAAATTATACTTCATTTCAATTCTAAAAGCTTAGATTGAGATTTTAATCGTATTTAATCAAGGATATATATATGAATTTCATGTTGGAATGGCTCAACATAAGGAAATTCTATATATGGGTCCATTATTTGCGTTCTAAAATTCGATTATGATTACGGCATCCCTTTTCATAATCTGAATTTTGAGAACTTGGCAAATTGAAATGGAAATATTATAGCAAAAGACTGGTTTAGTCTTTATGTGAGACATCATGAATCGTGTCCCATATGCTTCGGATATAGGATCGATTACATGTGCTATATTCATCCTTTCTAAAATTTTCCAAATGCCTGGGGCATTATGAAGGGAAAAGGTCTAGAATTGGATATGACTAAAATGATTAAGCAATTGTCGAGGACAATCTAAGGTTTACCAAAGATTGGTTGCTCAAGGACAGTTGGAAGTATAATGTTAATTCTGGAAGGACCATATTGACATAATTTGTAAGGAGGCAACTCTTGTTCAGAAGTGATAGTCAAAATGGAATATGGAAATGTTTCAAAGTTAGAAATTATTCAATCTGTGTAAGATGAGGAAACTTAATGAAAGAAGGATGTTTCCAAGGAGCTGATCTCCTTTGGAATGCTCTGTAATGATTGTTGTCAAGTCTTTCTGACTTTGTGCATAATCATTAAGAGGATCAATGCATATAAGTTTAGAATCTAACAGATTTCAGTAAATGGCATGAATTTGGAATTCTTGCATTTGCAGTAAGGATTTGGGACTGTGAAAAGAGGATCATTGGAGTGATGTTCAATTGATCTATTTTACAAAGTAAAGATCATAGACAAACATAGTATGCATACTTGGTGTATGGCATGACTAGTGTTTAGAAAACATAGTGTACATGCTTGGAGCATGGGACAACTATTGTTTTAAATTCAAGTATAAAGTTGATAAAACCGAAACAATGAATAATGAGTAATCAGTATGGTGATAAATAAAAGTGTTTATTTATATTCATAGGGTTTGATACCATATTTGATTCATTTATTCTTGTGTTTCACTTTGCATGTTTTGACTTCCAGAATAATTAAGTCGCTCTTCCTGAATGATTAAGTTATTCAAACCATCCACAGTCGGTCATATGTTGGAAGTAGATATGAATCAAGACTGTCATGGGTTGGTTTGTAGAGGTCCAAGTTGGTGGACAAAGTGGTGCTACAACACTCATGAGTGCTCATAAGTTCTGAGTATTGGATTCAACCCGCGCTCATTTGAATCACTTCATGGATTTTATCACGAGTGATCATGAGACGATAATATCTTATATTCTTCAAACCTAGAGATATGAGTTGTTACTATGAGTTGGTTATACATTGATTGCACGAAAACGCATTGGTAACTCGATGTTATAAAATGTGCCTTTGTGTATGATTCAACAAGTAGTAGAACAAGCCATATGAGTCGAAGTTTATCCATTCCTTTTACCTTCGGGATAAAAGGGATATCTGTGGGCCCCTCGATGATTTAAAGATGATACATGTAAGTGCTTGGCTAAGCCAGGACTGATTTGATTTGTTCAATCAGTCAGTCATCATGAATCGGAAATCGGGAAACAACAAATGGACAGAGAGAATGATTGATAATCCATGTCTCAGTCCATATGATATCTAGAATGGAGGAATATATGATACCTTATCTAATGGACAAGTCATTGACAAAGGTCAGAGTTCATCGACAAGGTTAGAGTTCGACAGAAGCTTTTGAGAGCTACGATTGCTGATCGGTTCCTGAAGTCATACGCAATAATAGTTTTAGACTTATCCAAGTGGGAGACTGTTGGATTAATGTCTAAGTCCATAACTATAATTGGTAAGACTTGACCCGACCCGACATGGTCCATTTGGGTTGCATGGCATCATGCATTTGGATAGACTATAATGAGAGAAATAACACTTAAGGTTGGTTAATATATTATAAGTTCTAATATATTAATAAGGTTATTTAATTAGTATTGATCAAGAATTAATTTGGAATTAATTAAGTGATCAAAAGGAGACTAATTAAATATATGGGTTGATTGTGTAAATCATTCATTCTTATATATGTGGGCTTGTGATCCAAGATTCCTTATGTTGGACTAAGTCCATGGGGTGACCCATGGATACTCCATGGAGGTTAAAATCCATGGAGCATAAGGAATGGGTAAAGTTATGAGTTACATGGTGTAACCCTAATAGCCACCATATAAAAGAATCCCATGGCTCAAGAAATCGTGCACTAATGTGTGGGTGTGAGGGCTAGACGATTTCAAGGAGTGTTCAAGTTTCTCTCAAGTTATTCCAAGTGTATTTGGTGTTGTCTGAACCATTTGAGGTGTCACACTTGGGGCACTAGGCACTCAAGCTTCATGAAGACATTCTACATCAAAGAGGTATGTATTCTATCTTGTTATATTTATTATTTTGTATGCTAGATTAGGATAATACATTGGATGTTCATAATTGTATGTATAATAGAGAAAACATAGATCCAAGGTATTTAGGGTTGCATGTACACTTAGGAGTGTTAGAATGCTCATAACCCAACAAAAACTCCCTTATCTAAGCTCCAAATTGCTCCCAAGGACTCTCACTCACAATTTAGGGTTTCTGGATCTCAAAAGGGAAGTAGAGAGGCTAGGGAAGGGATGTGATGTTCTTTAAATAGGGCACAACCCTCGTGATTAGGGTTTTCCTCATCCAGACTAGACTCGCCGAGTCCACTAGCCGACTCGCCGAGTCGGTCACTTACTTTATGCCCCGGATCCCGCTCCGACTCGTCGAGTTCCTCCCTGGACTCGACGAGTTGACTATTGACTTAGAGCCTTTCCTTTCTTTTCTTTTTCTTTCTGATTCTGGGTGTTACAATAACTCACCTTGAAATGTTGACTTGCAGGAATAAGCTCAAACTCTCGGCTCACTGACACGAACACCACCACCTGTAGTTATTACGAACCATACACGTAAATCGCCAATCTCTCCAAAACTATACTCAAAAGTCAACGGTCAACTTATGGTCAATGTCCCGGTCAATAGTCAAAGTTAACAGTCAAGGTCAGCAGTCAATGTTGACCTTAACTCGTCGAGTACCCTCAGCTGCTCGCCGAGCTCTTTAATACTTGCCCACTCGCCGAGTCACCAGAGTGACTCGTCGAGTTTATAAGGCTCGCGATCGAAATTCTGAGACCACTCGTCGAGGTTTCCTGCATGCAACTCGACAAGTTAAACACACGTAACGATTTGGGGAAAACCCTCATCGACTCGCCGAGCCGCTCTACAGGCTCGCCGAGTCTAAGGCAATCTTTATCAAACTCGCCGAGTTGTTTTTCCAACTCGTCGAGTCCATGACCATCTTCAAATGACTCGCGGAGTCGACCATGCGACTCGCCGAGTTCTTTAAATCCCTCATCCATACAGAAGCTTTTTAAGTCATGCAAAGGCTCCAAACTGCAGATCTAAGCTTCTAGGGCATGATTATCACGTAAAGTTGCAAACTTTACGTGCATGCAAGATGATATGACCCAAAACAAGCTAAAAGGAGTGGCTTAAGGCAATTAGTGAACTTTATGATAAAGAGAGGCTAAAGGAGCCGATATCTGAGGTTGCAACCTCAGATCTTGACCCAACACAAAGAATCACAACAAAACCCTAAAAAAAAGTTCTAAACCCAACCATGATGGGTTCTAATCAAAGGAGAATCAAGGTAACAACTTGTTACCTTCAAAATGCTGCCAAAACCAAGAAGAATCCGGATCTACAACGGCCACTAGCTCCAACTTCTTGCACTCCAAGCTCTTAACTCCAAAGGATCTTCTTTCAAGGTAAAAAGCACACACAAAAGAGGGCAAACACGAATTAGGGTTTTTTGGATTCAAGAGAGGCAGTAAGTGAGGCTAAGGAGAGTATATAACCCTTAAATAGGGTGCCAAACCCGAGAATTTTTGGGTTTCATCTGCCAGCTCCTACTCGTCGAGTCCCTATTTGGACTCGTCGAGTAGATCATTTAAACACGCGGACCAACCCGCTACTACTCGACGAGTAGGGCTACCAACTCGTCGAATAGCCCTTGAAATCAAGAGAGTTTTTATGTAAGTCAATTACCTGAAGATCGGGGCGTTACAGTCTTTATCTTAAATGGAGGGGAATTTACTTGGAAAAGTTCCAAGCAGGAGACAGTATCTGATTCAACTTGTGAATCAGATTATATAGCAGCAAGCGAGGCAGAAAAGGAGGCGATATGGCTACAGAACTTCATCGGAGACCTTGTAGTTGTACCAACTATAAAGGAGCCAATGGAAATTTTCTGTGACAGCGAAAGTGCAGTTGCTTTAGCTAAGGAGCCAAGAGATCATGGAAGATCTAGGCACATTGACAGAAAATACCATTTCATCAGACATCGAATAGAAGGAGGACTCCTCATAGTAAAGAGGGTATCATCGGATGAGAACCCAGCAGATCCCCTCACAAAGGGACTGGGTAGGGTTAAGCATCTACAGCATGCAAGGCACATTGGGCGGAAGGATGATATTAGTTTTAATAATTAGATAGTTTTCTGAAACTTGTAAAATGTAATTGACATTTGATTATTAAATAAAAGTTGTTATTTATTTATGAGTAAAGTGTTACTATCTTATATTAATCGTTTACTATGGTTTCAGTTTTGCATGTTTTGACTTCCTGAATAATTATTATTCAAAATCTCCACAGTCAGTCATACTTTGGAAGTAGGTATTGATTTAAGACTGTCATGAAGTTGGCTTGTATGATTTGTCTAATGTGCATTAGACATAGCAATGGTTGCTGCAACATTCATGAGTAGTCATAAGGCCTGAGTATTGGATTCAACCCACGCTCACTTGCATCACTTCATGGAATTTATCTCGAGTGATCGTGAGACGGTAATATCATATAAATCTTCAAACCTAGAGATATGAGTTGTTGACTATGAGTTGGTTATCCATTGATTGTGCCAAAACGCATTGGTAACTTGATGTTATAAAACGTGCTTTTGTGCATAATTTAACAAGTAGTCAGTACAAGCATATGAGTCAAAGTTTATTTGTTCCATCTAGAAATAGAAGCGATATCTGGGCCCCTCGATGATTTGGTTTTGACTTATGTACCGGAACCGGTCAGAACCTAATTGATGTGTTCAATTTAGTTCTATGTCGAAACAAATCAGAGATCGAGAAACAAATGTTGGACAATAAGTAAGACCATATTCCATGTGTTTGTCCGGCTGATATCTTGAGAGCAGAGGATTATATGATCACTTATCTTTAAATGGCGTATCATTATCATCTCAGTTCCGAGAGACTTTGAAAGAGCTACGATTTCTAGTCGGATCCTGAAGTCATATCTGCAAATATAGTTATTAGACTTATCCAAGTGGGAGACTTTTGGATATAGTGTCTAAGTCCATAACTGTTTTTGGTATGTACTTGACCCGACACGACATGGTCCATTTGGGTTGCATGACATTGAAATACTTGGATAGACAAAATGAGAGAAAGGATACTAATGGTTATTAATATATTATAAGTTCTAATATATTAATAATAGTATTATTTAATTAGTGTTGATCAAGAATTAATTTAGAGTTAATTTGGTGATCAATATGAGACTAATTAAATAGATAGGGTTGATTATGTCAATCATCTATTCTTTTATAGTGAGCTAATGATCCATGGTTTATGGAGTTGGGCTATAACCCATTAGGAGCTCCCTGGATAGTCCATGGGGATTATAAACCCATGGATCATTGGAAATGAAGAGTCATGACAATTAAGGACATACATGTGTAATCCTTAATTGTGACAACACTATAAAAGGGACCCTATGGCTAGCAAATCGGACAACTAAGTGAATTCTAAGAGGGCATAGCCAATTTGTGTGTTAAGTGACATTCTCTCAAGTCATTCCAAGTCTTGTGGTGTTGTGTGAAGCATTTGAGGCACAACATTTGGGGTGCTAGGCTCACAAAGTCATTGTAACAACGTGAATTTTCAAAACATTTTTTCATTTTTCAAACAACATAAAACTATCATTCAATATTCTCAAATCTCATGTTTAGAAAATGTCATCATAATAAAAACATATCCCAAGATCATAAAATAAGTCTTCTACCAGTGTGCACGGATCATGCCGGCGCCTTCCCGCGATCATCGCTAGTACCTGAAACATAACACATAACACTTTAACCATAAATGCTTAGTGAGTTCCCCAAAATACCACATACAACACATACGCCACTCAAGGCCATAGCTCTATGGGACCTTCCGATCCATGTGTATCAGGGGACTTCCGTCCCAACCATGGTAGACCTTCCGGCCCTACCCGTATGACCTTCCGATCCTCATCATCTTGACCTTCTAGTCCATACACTGTCGACCTTCCGGTCCTTATCATGGTACTCATAACATAACATAACACATACATATCACATAGCAACATATAGCACATACTCCGCATAGCATATAAGACCTTCCAGCCACACATAGTTACCACTCTAGGTAAAGTATAGTGAGAAGACTCACCTCGTATGAAGTCGGATAAACTCTCGTGCTCGAATGTCCCGACCTAGCCTCCTCCTATCAACAGGATAACATTTCTAATCAAAATCCTCTCATGTTCTCATCTATAATAATGGGTAGAAGACCATTCTACCCCCCCTTTTGACCTCTCTTGAATCAGCTTGACCAAAACCCCAAGGTCAACGGAAGTCAACCATAGTCAATGGTCAAACTTTGACCAGACTCGTTGAGTGCACATGGGTTACTCGGCGAGTCCAAGCGTGTCCTCTGGATCCTTCTAAAGCCTCACTCGACTCGTCAAGTGAGCCTTCCACATGACGGGTTACCACTGGTCATGAATCGCGGGACAACCCCGACTCGACTCGTCGAGTTCCCTTATGAACTCGGCGAGTTCCTTCCATGGCAACACCCAAATGACCTTTTGAGGTCAGATATGTTTCTCTAACTTATAGATCTAACCTTACCATACACAATAACCACGTAAAGGTCCGACCTTTACACTCATGCAACGTCCATAATGCTTCTTTGGGTGAAATAGCCTCTAAAATGGCAATCTAGGTTGATATCTCTAATGGAATATGATAAAGCAGGGTAGATAGGACTCTATGGACCTCTTAAGGTCCAGATCTAAGAAGAACTCCACCTTGGGACCTCATATACTTCGAATCCAAGCTAAAGAAAGCATAAGAAAACACTAGATTCAAGTAGATCACCAAATACACGAGGTTGAGCACATGTGCTCTGATTAAATGGTGGTATATCTGAGCTCCTCAACCCTCCTTGCTTGTCCTCCTTCCTTTTTTCTTGCAAAAACATACTTAAAATGATGAAAATGGCTGATTCTCTCTCTCACAACGCTCTCAGGTGCTCTGATGCTCTCAAGGGTGAAGGTGGCCGCAAATGAGCGCCATAAGGTCCTTTAAATAGGGGACATGCCCAAAGATTTAGGGTTTCTATCCACAGCGCGGACTCGTCAAGTCCACCCATCGACTCGTCGAGTCCGTTCATTAATCCAGTCAGCAAATCACGATCCCACTCGACGATTCTAGGCGTCAACTCTTCGAGAACCTCCTCATAACTCAAAATAAAAATTTTCAATATGGTACCTGGAAATCCGGATGTTACAATTCTCCCCCACTAGAATCAGACTTCGCCCTTGAAGTCTCATTCTGCAAACAACTCCGGGTGCTGCTCCCGCATCTCCGCCTCCGGCTCCCAAGTCAGCTCGGACCCTCTCCGATGTTGCCACTGGACCTGAACCAGGGACACCTCCTTGTTCCTCAGAACCTTGATCCTACGATCCTGGATCGCGATCGGCTTCTCAACATAATTCAGGCTCGCATCCACCTGAATATCCTCTAGTGGCACTACCTCCGACTCGTCAGCTATACACTTCCTCATCTGGGACACGTGGAAGGTATCATGAATCTGGCCCAGCTCTGCAGGTAGCTCTAAACGATACGCTACCCTGCCCACCCTCGCGATCACCCTAAAAGGACCAATGTACCGGGGCCCCAGCTTGCCCCTCTTCCTGAATCGGATCACTCCTTTCCAAGGAGACACCTTCAGGAGTACGAAGTCTCCAACCTGAAACTCAAGCTCGGATCGTCGCCTATCCGCATAACTCTTCTGGCGACTCTGGGGTCTTAGCAATCTCTGCCTGACCTGTTGTATCTGCTAAGTCGTCTGAAGCACTATCTCAGTGCTACCCATCACTCGCTGCCCTACCTCTCCCCAACAGATGGGAGTCCGAAACCTTCTCCCATACAACAACTCGAAGGGAGGCATACCAATGCTCGAATGGTGGCTGTTGTTATAGGAAAACTCAGCCAATGGTAGGTACGTGTCCGAACTTCCTCCGAAGTCCAACACACATGCTCAGAGCATTTCCTCGAACGTCTAAATCGTCCGCTCACTCTGTCCGTCCGTCTGTGGGTGGTATGCGGTGCTGAAAAGCAACCTTGTACCCAACTCCTCATGGAATTTCTTCCAGAACCTGGAAGTGAAACGTACGTCTCGAACCGACACAATGGAGATTGGTACTCCATGCCGTTATACCAACTCTCTCACATATATCTCTGCTAGCCATTCTGCAGAAAAGGTCTCATTGATAGCAAGGAAATGGGCGCTCTTCGTTAGCCGATCAACAATCACCCAAATTGCATCGACACCCCTCGCGGTCCTCGACAATTTGGTGATGAAATCCATAGAAATTTGTTCCGACTTCTACTCGGGAACCTCAAGTGGCTGCAACTTGCCATGCGGACGCTGGTGCTCGGCCTTAACCCTGCGACAGGTCAAGCACCTCTCAACGAACCATGCAACATCCCTCTTCATGCAGGGCCACCAATAATCTCCTTTTAGGTCCAAATACATCTTAGTGGCCCCGGGATGGATCGAGAACCTCGATCTGTGTGCCTCCTCCATCAGGATGGAACGTGCCTCGCCCGTGAACGACACCCAAATCCGACACTGAAAGGTCATAAGCCCTCGACTATCGGTAATAAACTCAGATATCTGCCCAATCACTCGCTCTCTCTTGCGGTTTTCCGGTCTCACAGCCTCTGCCTGAGCCTCTCGGATGGTATCCAACACCGGAGTCATCACCGTCATCCTCATACAAATATCTCGTATCGGGGCACTCTCCGCCCTACGGATCAGAGCATCGGCTACAATATTAGTCTTGCCTGGGTGATACAGGATCTCGCAGTCATAATCCTTTACCACATCCAACCATCTCCTCTGGCGCATATTCAGGTTGGGTTGATCCATTAAGTATTTCAAACTCTTGTGGTATGTGTATATGATACACTGAACTCCATACAAATAATGATGCCATATCTTGAGGGCGAACACCACGGCCCCCAACCCCAAATCTTGGGTGGGATACCTCACCTCGTGAGGCCTTAGCTACCTTGATGCGTACGCTATCACGTGCCCTCTCTGCATAAGCACCGCACCCAGCCCCGACGTCGATGCGTCACAATATACCACAAAATCTTCCATCCCTTCCGGGAGAGCTAACACCGGGGCTTCGTATAATCTATGATGAAGCGTCTCGAATGAGGCCCGCTGCTCTGGATCCCAACTAAAAGTCACGCCCTTCCGGGTCAACCTGGTGAGAGGAACGACAATCTTGGGGAAATCCCTGATAAATCTCCGATAGTAGCCGGCCAATCCCAAAAAACTCCTGATCTCGGTGGGGGATTTCAGCACCTCCCATCTCATAACCGCCTCAGTCTTGGCCGGATCGACCAATATTCCATTCTGGTTAACGAGGTGTCCCAAGAACTGGACCTCTCGCAACCAGAAATCACACTTGGAGAATTTGGCGAAAAGCCTCTACGACCTCAATACTCCGAGAATCTCTCTCAGATGCTCCTCATGCTGCTCTCTAGATCTCGAATATACCAGAATATCGTTGATGAACACGATCACCGACCGATCCAACATCGGCCTGCACTCCCTGCTCATAAGATCCATGAACGCTGTCGGTGCATTGGTGAACCCAAAAGGCATCACCACGAACTCGTAATGCCCATAACGAGTCCTGAATGCCGTCTTCTGCATATCTTCATCCCGCACTCTCATCTGATGATATCTAGATCTCAAATCTATCTTGGAGAACCAAGACGCTCCCTGCAACTAATCGAACATATCATCGATCCTCGGTAATGGATAACGGTTCTTGACCGTCAACTTGTTCAACTCCCGGTAATCAATGCACATCCGGTGTGAACCATCCTTTTTCTTGACAAAAAGGATTGGCGCTCCCCACGGCGAGCTACTTGGTCTAATAAACCCCTTTCCCAGAAGCTCCTGAAGCTGCGAGGATAACTCCTGCATCTCTGGAGGCGCAAGGCGATAAGGCGCCTTGGCGATAGACGCCGCCCCCGGAACCAAATTGATGCGGAACTCCACCTTCCTCTCGGGAGGCACACCCGACAACTCCTCGGGAAAAACATCCGAGAACTCACACACTATCAGAACATCATCAATCGGACTTGATCTCTCCGTGGCCACTCGTATATCCATCACATAAGCTACAAACCCGCTACAGCCCTGTTGTAAACTCTGTCTCGCTCTAGCAGCCGAACAAAATGCTGACCCACATCGGGTACCCTTGCCATATACCGTCAGCACTCCCCCACTAGGGTCTCGTATCGTCACTATCTGCCGCTCGCAGTCTATAACTGCCCCAAATCGGCTCAACCAATCCATGCCCACTATAACGCAAATGTCCCCCATCGCAATCGAGACCAGATCTATCGAAACTCAATGTCGAAGATCTCAAGTATACATCCTTGAATCACATCAGTAGCATACACCGCTTGCTCGTCAGCTATGGAAACTCATAGAGGTCGACTCAACACCTCTCGTCGAATACTGATGTGCTGGCTAAAAGCTAACGACACAAATGATCGACTCGCACCCGAGTCAAATAACACCAAAGAAGGTACAGAATTCACAAGAAAAGTACCTACGCATATCATAAAATAAGCACAATATCTCAACTTCAGCATAAATAAATGAAAGAATACATACCAACCATGACATCGGGTGCTGCGTGGACCTCGTCCGCTGTCAACTGGAAGGCTCTCCCGCGAGCCTTCGGTGCCTCAGCCTTCACTGGCCGACCCTTAATAGCTCGTGCAGTAGTAGGGGTAGATCTATGCGCTAATCCCTTTAACAACTGCAGGCACTCGTTCTTCCGATGGCTCGTCTGGTTGCAATGAAAGCAAACCATAAATCCCTTCGGGCAGTCCTTGGCTATATGTCCCTCCTTGACACATTTGTAGCAAGCACCCGACCGACAGACTCCATCATGTCCCTTGCCGCACTTCCCACAAGTGCGGCCCTTGTTGCCCCCGGATCTCGAATCGGCGGGCTTAGCCCGCTTGGCTGCCGGCTGAGACTGTACCGACCGCCTATCCTTCCCCTGAGACTCGGCCTCCTCCCTGGCCTGAGTCTCCAGCTCAATCTCCCTCTTCCGGGCATTTGCCTGGAGCTCAGCAAATGTCCGGTAAGTCGAGTTTGCCACGAACTCCCGGATGTCCCTCCTCAGAATGCTCAATTACCGGGTCATGCGTGCCTACTCAGACGACACATGCTCATGGCAAAACAACGCCCTCTCATGGAACATCCGTGTAATCACAGTCACTGACTCCATCCCTTGCTTGAGGGACAAAAACTCCTGTGCCAACCATTCCCTCTCCACCGGGGGAACATACTCGTCTCTGAACATGGTGGTGAACCTCTCCCAGGTAACCTCCAAAATCTCTGCAAAGAGTGAAGTTCGCCGTCACAAACTTCCACCAGTCCTTCGCTCCCAAGCGAAGCTGGTTCAGTGCAAACCGATCCCTCAAATGCTCCCGACACGAACAGGTGTAGAAGCATCCCTTGATATCAGAAATCCATCTCATCGCAGTAATCGGATCCTGCGTCCCATCAAACTCCGGTGGCTTCGTGTTGCTGAACTCCTGGAACAGCATTGAGTCACCCCCCTGAGGTCTAGCAGCAGCCACAGCTGCAGTAGCTGCAGCAGGCACAGCATCAGTAACCGCTGCGTATCTCTCATCAAATGTCTCGATCAAATTGGTCTTGATAGACCCAAACATCTCTGGTATCTTTGCTCGGATGGCCTCATCCACCTCATCGTGGATCATCTGACGAAGCTCCTCATCACTCACGCCGCCGGTCTCTGGTCTGTGGCGTGTCCCAACCATGATGTCTCTGAAATACAACATAAAAATATAAGAGACTCACTCGAGTATGCACGCACTCGATAACCCATCCCTACTTGTTCCTTAGTACCATAAGGATTCTTACTTGGACTGCGCACTGATCCGGTGTTTTCAGTAGTACGGGCCCTATACTACCGTCCACACCGCATCAGTATTCACCTCAAGTCCTCCTCCTAGGATCCCAGATCACAAGTACTCTACTTCTCGCTAAGCACCGGCTACCCTTCGGTAGGCCCCTCATAAGTTCCTCACTGCTACCTACTCACTCTCAAGCATCTCATAGCAGCAGTAATCTCCTAGACTAAGGAATCACAAATCAGGCCACTCTAGTCCTAATATGAATACCTAGCCTACTCTCGCATACATAACATAACATATCATATCTCATAACACATAACGTAAGGGTATTTTGGGAAATCACCGTTCGGGCACTGACTGATCGTACACACTGCTTCTTTCCGCTTTCTCAAATTCTTTAACTTTTTAGAAAAATTGTTTCTTGTATGAAAACTTTCTCAAATCCTCAGTTTGAGTTCAGATACACCTGAAGGTGCATCCGAATCCCTCAAACCAAGGCTATGATACCAACTTGTAAAACATTAATTTTCAAAACAATTTTTCATTTTTCAAACAACATAAAACTATCATTCAATATTCTTAAATCTCATGTTTAGCAATGTCATCATAATAAAAACATATCCCAAGATCATAAAATAAGTCTTCTGCCAGTGTGTACGGATCATGCCGGCGACTTCCCGCGATCATCGCTAGTACCTGAAACACATAACACATAACACTGTAAGCATAAATGCTTAGTGAGTTCCCCAAAATACCACATACAACAAATCCGCCACTCAAGGCCATAGCTCTATGGGACCTTCCGATCCATGTGTCTCTGGGGACTTCCGTACCAACCCTGGTAGACCTTCCGGCCCTACTCGTATGACCTTCCGGTCCTCATCATCTTGACCTTCCGGTCCATAAACTGTCGACCTTCCGGTCCTTATCACGGTACTCATAACATAGCATAACACATACATATCACATGGCAACATATATCACATACTCCGCATAGCATATAAGATTTTCCGGTCACACATAGTTACCACTCTAGGTAAAGTATAGTGAGAAGACTCACCTCATATGAAGTCGGATAAACTCTCGTGCTCGAATGTCCCGACCTAGCCTCCTCCTATCAACAGGATAACATTTCTAATCAAAATCCTCTCATGTTCTCATCTATAATAATAGGTAGAAGACCATTCTACCCCCCCTTCCCCCTTTTGACCTCTCTTGAATCAGCTTGACCAAAACCCCAAGGTCAACGGAAGTCAACTCTAGTCAACGGTCAAACTTTGACCAAACTCTCGTCGAGTGTACATGGGTGACTCGTCGAGTGAGCCTTCCACATGACGGATTGCCACTGGTCATGAATCGCGGGGCAACCCCGACTCGACTCGTCGAGTTCCCTTATGGACTCGGCGAGTTCCTTCCATGGCAACACCCAAATAACCTTCTGAGGCCAGATTTGTTTCTCTAACTTATAGATCCGACCTTAACATACACAATAACCACGTAAAGGTCCGACCTTTACACTCATGCAACGTCTATAATGCTTCTTTGGGTGAAATAGCCTCTAAAATGGCAATCTATGTTCATATCTCTAATGGAATAGCATAAAGCAGGGTAGATAGGATTCGTTGGACCTCTTAAGGTCCAGTCTAAGAAGAACTCTACCTTGGGACCTCATATACTTCGAATCCAAGCTAAAGAAAGCATAAGAAAACCCAAGATTCAAGTAGATCACCAAATACACGAGGTTAAGCACAGATTTATACTTCTAGCAACCTCTTCTGATTAAATGGTGGTAGATCTAAGCTCCTCAACCCTCCTAGCTTGCCCTCCTTCCTTCTTTCTTGCAAAAACACACTTAAAATGATGAAAATGACTTATTCTCTCTCTCACAACGCTCTCAGGTGCTATGATGCTCTCAAGGGTGAAGGTGGCCGCAAATGAGGGCTATAAGGTCCTTTAAATAGGGCACAGGCCCGAAGATTTAGGTTTTCTGTAGACAGCACGGACTCGTCGAGTCCACCCATCGACTCGTCGAGTCCGTTCATTAATCCAGTCAGCAAATCGCGATCCTACTCGACGAGTCTAGGCGTCAACTCGTCGAGTCCCTCCTCATAACTCAAAATAAACAATTTAAATATGGTACCTGGAAATCCGGATGTTACAGTCATCAAGGAATCCAAGCAACAAGAAATGTATGTACTTCAACTAGTTTTTATATTATATGTTCCCCATGCCATGCGAGTTAGGAAGTAAACCTTGGAAAATCAAATTTGCATGTATATTAGAGAAAAGATAGATCCAAGGTTTATAGGGTTGAGTGTTAGAATGCTAAAAACCCATCAGAAATCACATTTGGAGAACTTTGCATAAAGTCTCTCCGCTCTCAGGGTCTCTAAAACTTCCTTCAAATGTTGCTCATGCTGCTCTCTAGTCTTAGAATAGACCAAGATATCGTCAATAAAAACAATCACCGATCGGTCTAGCATCGGTCTACACACCCTGTTCATGAGATCCATGAATGCTACTGGGGAATTGGTGAGCCCAAAATGCATCACCACACACTCATAATGCCCATATCGAGTCCTGAAAGCCGTCTTCGGTATGTCCTCATCCCGAATCCTCATTTGATGATACCCTAACCGAAGATCAATCTTGGAAAACCAATACGCACCTTGTAGCCGATCGAACAAATAATCGATCCTTGGCAACAGATAACGGTTCTTCACCATTAGCTTGTTCAGTTCCTTATAATCGATGCACATCCGATGGGATCCATCCTTCTTCTTCACGAAAAGAATTGGTGCTCCCCACGGGGAACTGCTCGGACGTATGAACCCTCGATCTAGCAGCTCCTGCAGCTGCGTAGATAATTCCTGCATCTCGGGTGGCGCCAACCGACACGGTGCCTTCGCTGTCGGAGTGACACTGTGCGCCAAATCGATTCGAAACTCCACCTGCCTCTCCGAAGGCACTCCTGGTAACTCTTCGGGAAAAGCATCCAAAAAATCAAGCACAACCGGCACACTGCCCACATCCTTCTCGGTCTCTCCCATCGTATCCGAGATGTAGGCCAGAAATCCTGTGCCGCCCTACTGTAAAAACCTCCTAGCCCTTGCAACGGGACAGAGGGTCGGTCCCTGCGAGGTTCTCTCTTCGTGAATAACCAGTTCTCCCCCACTTGGGGTTCGAACCCTCACTAATTGATTCTCGCAGTCAATCATGGCCCCGTTGGCCCCCAGCCAATCCATCCCGACGATCACCTTCAGCCCTCGAAGCGATATCAGGACTATGTCCACGTGAAGCCTTTCGCCCAATACATTCAGAGTGCAACCCCGATACACTCTCGCATCGCTCATAGTGTGGTCATCCGCAATCTCTACGTCAAGCAGGGAATCCAAAGCCCCTTGCGTGTCCCAGAACTTCTTGTTAAGCACAAGTGACACAAACGATCGGGTAGCACTCGAATCAAATAAGACATGAGCAGACATACCATTGACCAAAAAGGTCCCTATGCAAGCATAAATTACACATAAGTCATACGAAAACAATAAGGACTGGGGATATTAGACACATACCTGCTACAACATCTGGCGTTGGCCGAGCTTCCTCGGTAGTAAGCTGAAACGTGCGGCTCTTCACTGCTGGGGCTTCCGCCTTAACAGGACGGCCATCTGCAACCCTCATTATGGCGGGTGCAGGCGCTGCCACCGCTCCTCCCCTTCCCTGTAACCTCGGGAAGTTGGCCTGCTTGTGACCGGTCTGGTTGTAGTGAAAACAAATCAAACTCTTCAAGGGGAAATCCCTACTCATATGCCCCTGCTGACCACAGGCATAACACCCTAAGCCCACGATACGACAAGCCCCACTGTGCATCCTGCTGCATTTGGCACACCAGCCTTAACCTTGCTGAGCCCTGCTAGAAGTGTCTGAGGTCTTAGGCTTCTTAGCCTGACCTACTGCTGCCTGAACCTGCTCAGGCTTCCCCTTCGTGCGGGAGCCCAATTCCATTTCCCACTCCCGGTCCTTATCTACCATCTCATTCAGGGTTTTGCACCCTATAAAGCTCACGAACTCTTGGATATCATCCCTTAGAATGGAATGATATCTCGTCCTCTGCATGTCCTCTTCAGTAGCATACTGAGGGATCAAAAAAGCTCGTTCCTGAAACTTGGAGGTGATCTCCGCCACCGTCTTGGTTGTCTGCTGTAGGTCATGAAACTCTGTCACAAGCCGTTGCACCTCAATAGTTGGTGCAAAATCCAAGTCAAAACGCCGAACAAACCCGACCCACATCATTTCAGCCACACTGACAGCTCCCACCTGCCTGGTCACCTCTTCCCACCAGTCCCGAGCACTATCCGTCAACAAACACGAGGAAAATCCCACTTTTGCTTCCTCTGGACAGAAACACGTGCGCTGGGCATTTTCCATGTCTGCCACCCAGCACCGACTCGCGATGGGGTCTCGGACCCCAAAGAACTATGGCGCCCCACACGCCTTGAACTCCCGAAATGAGGGGGTTCGGGCCCCAGTTTGGCCCGCAACAGTCTATGCTCTGAACGACCTGAGCCTCTCGTCCATGATCTCCATCATACCTTCCTTGACCGTCCCAAAAATCACAGGTGTAGCGTCAAGGATACCCTTCGTCACTTCGGCTGCAATGAGTTCGCGCAACCTCTCATCAATGACATCATCGGATTCGGCTGATCCATTCCCGGATCCAGATCCAGATCCTGACCCCCCCTGCTCCAAAACGTCTCACCACCATGCTGAACTGAAAGGTCACAAATCGCCGGAGGCCTTAGAGGTAGATAATGACCCTTATATAGGGGGCAAACCCCAAAATTAGGGTTTTCTCTTTTCAGCCCTGACTCGCCGAGTCAAGGCTTCTAACTCGCCAAGTCGGTTCAGCCCCGCATCAAAAAAATCATGACCCTACTCGACGAGTTGGACTCCCAACTCACCGAGTCCATGCACAACACCCCCTTTCCAAATGGTGAACTCCAACCGGTCCTCGAAACTGGTGTTACATTACTAGCTAATAAGACCCAAGGACATATTTCTTCTTCATCCTTGACTTCTATATTAGGCCCAAGCTTTGGTATTGTTCCCTTACAAACCCATCTCATTGTATTCTTGTCATTTTTTTCAAGGGCCAACTCACTTCTAGTCTCTATGGCATGGAGTTTTACCTTATCCTTAAACTCCTTTGCTGAACCAAATTTTTGAAAAATATAGAAGGGTTCACTAACAAGAGCTTCATCATTGTCATGTGCCCTTTGAAATGCTCTTATTGACTTCTTTCTTTGACCATTAATCCCCTCATCTGATGATGAATCAGATACTAAAATGTCAGCGTTAATCACCTCTAAAGCTTCATAATGTGTGCCTTCACCAACCACAGTGTTAGACGACCCTCTAACCCATTCCACATCTTTGTCGATATTCATTTCAAAGTCTTGCATATCCACATTAATATCATCCAACAAATTGACAATGTCCATAAAAAAATCACTATCATCACTTTCATCATTGTCACTCTCTAACTCACCAAACTTACCAAAGTCATTAGCATCATTAACCAATTCATTCTCCATATGATCAGTGAGAGTAGCATCATTACCCAAATCCTTCTCCATATGATTAGTGAGAGTAGCATCATTACCCAAATCCTTCTCCATATGATCAGTGGGTGTAGGATCATTACCCGATTCCTTGTTCATGTGATCCATGCCATTTAATGTGCACATAAGTAACCACTAATTTTAATATTTATAACCTAACTAACTCAACTAACTAAAATGCACCTAGGCAGTGTACCTAATCAAATTATAGAATAGTTGGTAAGTCGGGTGTCGATCTCAGGGAACGGTTTTAACTAATTAATTTATCTACTATTAAATTAACCTAATTTTAGAGCAAGAAGGGAGTTTTATCTGATTTTTCAAGAGTAGACGAACTTAAATCACAGAATTCAATCAATTAACTAAAAACACTCATGTCTAGTTTGAATCCACTTCTTTATTTATGTTTAGCTAATAATTATGAATTATCAAAGTTGCTTACCAATTATTATGTAATTAGCAATTCAAGTCCAAATTTACTAAACTTTTTACCAATTCATGAACTACCTTGTATGGTCACACATAAGTAAAACACATAATTAGTTATTAATTATAGGTGAGCTCTGTAAGATGTATCTAGCAAACACAATTATAGTCATAAATTATGTTCTCTAGCACAACTAAATTAGTTACTTTTATCGCTTATCTAAGATTTTGGTCGATCCTAGCTCTAGCAATTCAATGTTCATTAAATCACTAGGTTTCAAGTTCATGTAATTTAATGCTTACTAAGCTACACAGAACATGAATTTAAGCAACTAAGAAACTAAAATAACATGCTAGGTAATGATAATTAAACACAAGCACTTTACAAACTAATCAAATTCAATAGTCATTAATCTAAAACATAATTCAGAAGCTTCAACTAGCTAAACAAGAGCTGCTAGATTCAGCTACTCATCGTAACAAGTAAGCAAAAACAAATCAAATTATCAAACATGTTCATAACTATCAAACTAATTAACTAATTATGAACCTTTACTCCTTTTGTTGTTGAAAACCTTTTTCCAGATCTTCTCCTCTGCTAAAATTCATCTTCTGGAAACCCTTTTCTCCAATTTTTTCTCTTTTCACGTCGTGACCTGATGTTTCACGATGTGGTTTGCGAGGAATCCTTATCGGGCAAGGATTTTACTTCGCGCGTACTTATCTTCTGGAAGACTCATGCCACGTCGTGGCCTTCTAGTCCACGTCGTGACTTCGGTAAGTTCCGTAGATTTCTTCAACTTTTGTACTCCAAGTCTCCAATGTTCCAAGTATTGTCAATTTCGGTCGCTTTCTTCGAAAATGCTTCACTTTGGCTGCAAATAACAATTTATCCTTATAAGTACCATTATTCTATGCAAATAACCAAAATATCAATAAAAATGTAAATAAATATTGCCTAAAAATATGTATAAATATGACAATATCAAAATACCCCACACTTGTGCTTTGCTTGTCCTCAAGAAAATCTACTTAATTTAAACTTAAACCTTCATCACCAACATTATATAGAACAATCCGACTCAAACTCAGCCATTATACCAAGACCTCAACGCATGCATTTGTGTCTAAAGTTTTTCCTAAGTAACCCCCCTCAATTCTAAATACTCACAATCCTCATAAACACTCACCCACTTCTTTCGAACAATGCTCATTTTATGTAACCCTCCGAATCCATCCTCAGAACGCTCTCTAACCTCAAGGTATTTTTTGTAAAGCCACCCAAGCATACATAAACTAGAGATTTACAACTTTAAGAAGATGCCACAATATGGAGCTCTTGAATTCTTCACTTCTTGATATTTTCGATATTGATCTCTTTGAATTCACCACCTTTTTGTGTGATTTTGATATCTTTAACTTTTGAAACTTCAGAATTTTCGATCTTTGATCTTCATACTTTGATACTTTTATGCTCCAAAAATTCTTCAATTTTTTACTTTTTGGTAATGTCTCACTTTTTTTACATGTATCTCACTTTTTATATCACTCAAAACCTACATGCTTAAGCAGGGGCGCTTAACTTCAACCTTTATTGGTTAAGACATAACTTTCCTGGATACATTTCAGGTTTAGGCTGCTAAACATATCACATTCCTCAAACTAAGCGAGGTTGTGTTTTTGTTCCATGATTTCACTAGAATAAAGGAGGCC
Organism: Lactuca virosa; assembly: GCF_052849685.1. Lineage (NCBI taxonomy): Eukaryota > Viridiplantae > Streptophyta > Magnoliopsida > Asterales > Asteraceae > Lactuca > Lactuca virosa. The sequence goes on along the minus strand of NC_136427.1, from coordinate 13,911,867 downwards.
ACAAATGCACTATAACGTGTTTCGGCTCAACTAAACATTTGAGCTCTTATCGGTTCATCCCATGTAACATTAGCAACTACAGTTCAAATTATTATTACTAGATCCAATTAAAAATTTTAAAATTTACCAAATTTTCTAGTAATTTCACTTTTTGTACCCCCTACCCCATACTTATTAAATACAATTCCCTCATTGTATGCATAAACTAAATTAAAAGCAATAAAGGGAAAAAAAACAGACTCCCCTGGGATAGTGGCATGATCGAACTTCATAAGTGCGGATAAAATGCACATCTCGAAAACGAAACTTCATCTAAATAGGAATTTGGACTTGAACTTGATAGATAAATAAATGAGCCATCAAGCAATGAATCGAAACTTCAATCTTCAATAAAAGTGGATGCGAATGTGTAAAACGTGTAGAATAATGTGGGAAAGCATACGCCACATTATATAGTAGAGGAAACTAGCCATAATAGTCTTCATAATGACCCTAAGAAGAAATGTGGCAAGCCATCTCACAACGTGAAATGAGGGGCAATGTCGTGAAAACTGGGCAATCCAAAACTAAGATTTCCCACTTCTCCATTCAGCTTGAGATTTTGACCAACGTCTTGACTAGTTAAGACACTTCTCATTTAGTACTCTAAATACCCTTCCTGACTCTATCCTCTCTCTTTGACGCACCCCACACTTATTTCCAATTGTGGGTTTCAACTCTTGACTCTAAACTCTAACCGACTCTTGGGTAGACGTATCTACTTTTGACTCGACTCTACTCCCGAGACTCCTTAGCAATCTGAAATTAAACCACCAAAAAAATAAAAATAAAAGGGTAACATAATAATCAAACAAAGTCTTACAAACCATAAGTTTAAAAACAATTCATAAACCACACAAAACAAAACCAAATAAAAACTGAATAAAAACTAAGAAAAAGAAATCAATCATCATCGATATGTCCTTGTACTCCACCAGGTCCTTCTCCATCTCCTCTTGGTATCCGAAGCTCCTCCCAAGTAGGTATGTATGGGCATTGCGGCGGCACGGCAGGTGGTCGAACCACGCCCATGTGAGAAAACATGGTCTCCAACATCTGCGTGTTGTAATGCATCCCACCATGGAGATTATCCAAATAGGACCCAACCCGGCTTTGAAATGGGTCGGTGGGCATTCTTCCCTCATGCTGTTGAGCAGCACGTCCTTGCTCAACTTCTCCCCGGGCTCTAACATTTCGTCTAGGGGGCCTTGTTGAAGGTTGTTGCTCCGGTTGCTCCTCCTCTTACTCTCCATCCTCCGGGGGTATAACATAGCCGCCCCTGACATTTACCACCACCCGCATAACTCCCAACACTTGACTCGACAATTCATTGTCGGGAAGATGTGTAAGATTCCGTACAAACTCAGGAGACAAAATACCATACGATCGACCAAGGCGGGTGACCAAATGTCCACCCGTTATCGGACTCCCTTGCCTAGAGCCTACTGCTTTCTCCCCCATGAATCTTGCAAGCATATATGGCAAATCACAACAAACCCCGGGAGTAATGATACTCCATAAATAGAAAAAATTATGAATGGAAACTTTATCACCATGGTTCTTGTGATTGATAGAAAATGTGACAAGGCGATGAAGAAAACGATACATGGGATTCCGAATTTGCGCTTCACTAGAATCACGAGAATTGTACTTGTGACTTGAGATAGTCCACCAAAACTGAACATCCAAAGTGCCGGGAGTAAAATCCCGAACACAACCAAGTAGAAAAGGGACAAAGAATGGGGATTGAGTCTCTACTTCTGTATATAACCCTATATGCCAAGCGAACTTACGAAGACTGCACTCTCGATATACCCCACCTAATCGGAAAACTAGCGCCCGTACGTAATTGAAGTCCATAGTCCTTTCTTCAAAACTAACAGTAGCAAAGAACTCCACCGATAGTTCCCGATACACGGGTTCTTGAAATGCAAACAGGTTCTTCCACCCATGACAAGTAAAAGAAAAATCATTTCCTTCATATACCTTCGTCCAAAAACGCTCCAATTCTGAAATCATACCCACAACCCTAAGCCAATTCCAATTGACAATGGGTGCTATTGCAAACTCCCGATTATATAACCATCCTAACCGGTTCTCATATGTGTTCAATAATGCTCGAGAGATGCTTTGAGGAAACCGATACAACGGATGAAAACTTGCCACATCAATTGGGTTATTCTCCTGTTGAACAACACGTCTACGAGCCATACCTGAAATCACAAACAAACCAAAACAAACAAAAGCATCCAAAGCATTAAAAAAACGAAACTGAATTCGGTATGCCCAGATTACACGACATGGTTTGGCGCTCCACGTCGTGCAACGCAGTCGGGACATGGGGTACAGATCGAGTATCATACAATCAATATCCAACAAGAACAACACATAGGGTTTGTTTAATCTACTAATCTAAGACCATGCATCCATATAACACCAACTAATTTAATCAATTTGGGGTCTTCTAATTTCTATACAAACCCTAACCATCAAAATGCATAAAAATCGGAGCAATGTCAACACTTAAAGGATGAAATACATACCAGATGGAGTTAGAAGACAAGAAAATGCAAGTGATTTGGAAGAAAAACAAAGGAAATCGGTTGTGGGGTTTCCTTGTCGCCGTTCGTATGCAGTAAACAAATGAGGAAAAAGATTTGTGGTCAAAGTGTTTATGGACTGGTCCCCCTCCGTGACTTTTAAAGGCCACGTCGTGGGAGGATATACCACGACGTGATTTCATATTCAGCAAAAATGATACTGATCTATCTAGAGTCACGATGTGGAGATCACTGCCACGACGTGATTTCAGTCTTTTCATAAAATTGATTCAATTAATTATATTTGTTTATTTTAATTGTTTTCCACCTAATTCCAAAGTACCCCACAGCTAATTTTTACCAATTAATAGTTTTTAGATGATGACTTGATAACTTTCCTAATCAAAAACTCAAAAACTAAAAAGAAAAGAAAATGCAAACCAAACTCGGGTTGCCTCCCGAGAAACGCTTCTTTTTCATGGAGTCGTGAGCTGGACTCCGTGCCTCCTATGTTGAATCTTCATATGTGTCCATCACTTGCTGGATTTTCTGCTCCTTCCATCGCCTCTTGTATGATTGAACTCGTCTAATGTATGCCTTTTTCGAATTTTCCTTTTTAGCCTTTGTCTCATCTATTTCAAGCTTCCTTTTTATTCCTGTTGTTTCCACTTTTTCTTCATTCTGCTTTAGCTCAATAGGAACCTTTTCTTCTTTCACCATTGGAACCGTTTCTTTGGAAGTAGCATCGTCTTCATCAATTGACAACTCATCGCTTTCCTCACTTATCAAAGATGTTGGTTTTGTGTAGGCAATGACTTCTACGAGAAATGGAACAGATGCTCTTGGTTTAGTGCTTTTCACTTGATTAATTGTCTTGATTTCTTCCTCCATTAGCTTTTCCAATTCTTCAAGTTCATTGTCTTCATCAATATTGAACACTTCGTCTTGAACATTATTTCCTTGTAAGCCATCTTGTATACCAAAATCTTCCTTATCATCACTAACCCTCAACATAAGCTTAGATTCACGAACATCCACTAAAACACCAACAATATTTAGCAAGGGGCGACCAAGAATGATTGGGACATTAACATCCTCTTTCATATCCATAATAACAAAGTCAACTGGAAAAACGAATTTCCCAATTTTAACAATGATGTCTTCCAATCCCTCTTGGATGAGTTACTGAACGATTGACCATGTGAATTGTCATCTTTGTAGCCTTCATTTTCTGAATATTGAGCTTTTCATAGAATGTGAAAGGCATTAAATTTATGCTAGCCCCAGAATCGGCTAAAGCATAAGTCTTCAAGTTGTTTCCAAATTCACATGGGAGAGTGAGGCGTCCAGGATCTCCCATCTTCTTTGGCAACTCTCCCAACGACGTGGAGAAATGAGTCTTACGACGTTGTCTCGTTATTCCAGCAACATTCGCGTTTTCGAGTTTTGGCTTCTTCGGCTTTGGATCGGACTGCTGTGGCTCCTCTTCTAGTGCTTCGAAAAACTCAGAAATCGCCTCTTCTTCAGTATCAATGGCCATGACGTGAGATTGAACTTTCTTTTCGGGAGGTTGTGAAGATAATTTGTTATTAAACAAAGTAGTAAGTTGACCAAATTGGACTTCTAAACTTTGAATCGATGCTTGATGATTTCTTAATGAAGCTTAATGGCCAATCATCATTTTGTGTTGTTCCTTCATCATATTCATGTGTTCTTTTAGCACTGCATCGGTATCATCTTGTCTTCTCTCGGATGCTTCCATGAATTGGTTCAACATGTGTTGTAAGTCCACTTTCTTCTCGGTTGGTGGCTACTCTTTTTGGTAGAAGCCTCGGTCAGTTTGCTTATATTTCTCTTCCTTTTGCTTCTTGTATTCTTCGTATGGAAGCCACCCTTTCTTTGGTTTTCTCCAGTCTTCATCGTATTTATCTCCACCTGAATAGCAAACTTGAGCCTTTTTGTTCCTATACTCATCCAAACGACAATCTTTAGTCAAGTGTGGCCCATTACATCGTTCACAACCAACTCTAATTGCATGAATTGATTGGTCCATTTGAGTCAATCTCCAGTCCATAGTATTTAGCATTGCCACTGTCACACCCCCAAACCAAGGATGGCGGAAACGTCCGGGGGTGGAGGACTTCATGTATAGTATCATAACAGCAATTGTAATAGTAATTCAAGCAAACACAACCAACATATATATAATTGAAAAAAATTACATCATTGTATGAATTACATGTTTACGAATCAATTACAATATATTGATAAAATATGAAATAGTAGACGCCTTAGCGTCCCATCCTCAAAAGCACTTGATTACCTGTTTAATGATTTCCTGAGAATACAAGTTGTTTAAAAAAATGTCAACACAAAGGTTGGTGAGTTCATAAGCTTTTCGTTTGTAAAAGTAGTATTTGTGTTAGAAAAATCCAATATTTTCCTTAATGTGTAAATGTAGTCTTAAAACCCAAAGACCGAAAGGTACAAGTAATTTGTCATATTTATAGTAAAACAATGCAAAATTTAAATTGACATAAACTCGTTAAATTTTAATGAAGTCCCCGTAAATTCCAATGTTTGTTAATACTTTATGTGAGTTTATTATAACCATACTATGACCAAGGTTGCCTAAAACGACGTTCTTCAGGCGTCGGAAATGTTATGACATTTGTCACCCCAGACCTATCGGTCTAACTGTTGCATGCAGTTTAGGTGTGGGTTTGTCAAACCCAATATAGATCTATACACAAGTATCACGCTCTCCCTCAAGGAGACTCTGGTTACAATACAGGACTTAATGGTAATTTGAAGTAATTGTCTCACAAAGTCATTAACGGAATTTCGTGTTATGAAAACTTGGTACCGTATGGCCGTACCTTGCTTAATGAAAATATCCTTTGTATAAATGTACCCTTTTTAAAATGTATGTGTTATGTAATGTATCATAAACTATACCTATTATAGTTTATCAACCAAGGGTAGTACGTGGTAATGTATGCAAACTATATTCAAAATAGTTTATTTAATGTTTGAATGTATCGATTTTACTTTGATTATAATCACTTGTTATTCTTTATATTTTATATGACCAAATCCATTTGTAAACTGATGTGTGTCTAAATATTAAGATAAAATGTCATATATTGCAGTAACATATAGTCACATAAAGATATACACCTTGCTCAACATGTTACAAGGTGAAATGAAATTAACAACAACTTTTCGTTAAAAACAGTTTCTGTTACCGTTCTTAGAAAATTTATAGAAAAATCATCACTGCTCTAAATCCAAATCCGCAAATTTTGAGAGTTTGGAATATGAGTCTAGTTTGTTCGTAAATTTTATCATGATTTTTAGTGATCTCTAACAGAGGTGAAAATGTTTATAATCACAGACTGGTCCGGGTTTGCCTCTGAAATGACAGGCAGTTTTGTAAAAATCACCATTAATTGTAGAAAAATCATTTGGAGATGTGCAAGTAGCCATTTTAAAGCTAAGAGTTTGAACTACTTGCACCTGAGACAGTTTTGAAAACTAAAATATTTAAGTTGACCAAAACAGTCCGTGGTTAACGTCCATCTTTTCTGATGTAATCTGTTAGAAAAAGTTTAATTGTGTTCTTGGTGATTTTACTTGTATTCTCCCCTTAAAACTTAAGAAAAACATGTAAATGTATGGGTATGAACTCACCTTATGTGGTTTCAGTAGATGAAAGTGAGAGAAAGGAAGTGTTCAACTCAAGAACACTAAGAAGATGTCTTGATGATTCGAAAATCTAACACCGAATAAGATGGAACTTGTGTAAGATATCAATGTTTTGAGTAGAATGGAGTTTAATAATTATGTGAATGATGAAGATACTTACTAATTGAAGCAAGAAATCCCTGGAGAAAGCCTTGAAGTTCTTGAAGTTGAGAGAAAAGATGAGAAAATTTTGGAGAGTGTTCTTGGTTGCTAAGTGTAGAATGAAAGAGTTTTATGGAGAATGAGGAGAGAGGATCAATCCTCCAGCTCTTAGAACGTGGGAAGAGCTGGAGATTGGCTGTAAAAGTCCACTAAGGAGACAAGGGGTAGTGGGAAAGAGTGGCTGGTCATAGAGTGAAGTGGTAGTGGGTTGCTTTTGCCATAAATTAAGGAAAAGCAAATATTCCCTCAATAATTAGATCAATCACCAATTCTTTTAATATATTTTATAAAAACCCTGGAGATTTATATATTTTGGGGCCTTAGTTTATAAAATAAAGTTTTGGGTGAAAATCCCACGTTAAAATAATGAAAAACGGAGTTAAAACGAAGTCGTAGTCGAAAAACCGGTAAAAAGGGCCTGGACTTCGGACCCTGCGAGACTTCGGACGGACCTCGCTTCGGACGGACACGACTTCGGACGGACCTCGCTTCGGACACGGGACTTCGGACACTGCTTCGCTTCGGACACTGGTCCTTCGGACCTCGGACATCAGACACAGCTTCGGACCAGAAGCTTTGGTTTCGGATCCTTAAAGCTATTTTACTCGTTTTTATCCCGTTTCAAGCGATTTTTGACCCGGATAAGGGTCGAGATGACCCAAATGATTACAAAAAGTTAAAGTAACTTTTGAGAGAGATTTGGGAGAGATTTGGGAGAGATTTCAATTAGAAAGAGATAGAGTGAAAACGATTTAGAGAGGTTTCGTTTGTGATTAATTTGAGTGTCCGGCTTCACAACGCAAGGTTCGTAAACCCCATTAAACCGTGTTTTAGTGTCGTACACAATCCCGATGATTGTGCAATAGTGTTTTATCGCTTTGGTTCGTTGTTTAGCACTGTTAAGGCTAAGGAAAATCAAACACATGAACTTTCCAAATGAGGATTTCTCATTAAAATAGCGAATTGTATAGTGATTACATAACGTAAACCCTAGCATACAAGGGTTATTGGAGTTGACCGGTTTGACTTGTTGACTTTGAATTGACCGAAATTTGACGGTTGTCACATCATCCCCCCGTTAGAAGGAATTTCGTCCCGAAATTTTCATTTTGACTGGGATTTCAAGAGTTTGGAAAGAGATGTGGATACTTTTGTTTCATCTGATCCTCGCGTTCCCAGGTGAATTCGGGTCCTCGTTTAGCGTTCCAACGTACCTTCACGATGGGAATACGACTTTGTTTCGTTCGTTTGATTTCCCGGTCCATGATCTCCACAGGTTCTTCCACGAAGTTGAGGCTCTCATTGATCTCGATTTCCTCGAGTGGAATAATGAGAGTCTCATCGGATAGGCACTTTTTCAAGTTCGAGACGTGGAAGGTAGGATGCACATTACTAAGTTTGCGGGGTAGATTGAGTTTGTAAGCTACGGGGCCGATTCTAGCGAGAATCTCAAAAGGCCCTATGTATCTTGGATTCAGCTTCCCACGCTTTCCGAAGCGTATCAAGCCTTTCCAGGGTGAGACTTTCAAAAGGACTCGGTCTCCCACCTGGAATTCCAAGGGTTTCCTCCGCTTGTCTGCGTAGCTTTTCTGTCGGTCTCTTGAGGCTTTAAGTCGTGCTCGGATTTGTACGATCTTTTCGGTGGTTTCGCGGATGATTTCTGGACCGGTGAGAGTGCTATTAGAGGCTTGCCCTCTAGCTAGCTGTGAATCCCCCACCTCAGCCCAACACAGGGGTGATCTGCATTTACGACCGTAAAGAGCTTCGAATGGAGCGACTTTGATGCTAGTATGATAGCTGTTATTGTAGGAGAATTCGATAAGCGGTAGATGGGTATCCCATGCTTTACCGAAGTCTATCACACAAGCTCTTAACATGTCTTCCAACGTTTGAATGGTTCGCTCGCTCTGTCCGTCGGTTTGTGGGTGGTAGGCCGTACTCATGTCAAGCCTAGTTCCCAATGATTTTTGTAGAGACTGCCAAAACCGCGAGGTAAATCTACTATCTCTATCAGAGATAATGGATATCGGCACACCATGGAGTCGTACAATCTCTCTGATGTACGTTCTAGTCAGCTTCTCCATCTTGTCGGTTTCTTTTATTGGTAGGAAGTGTGCTGATTTGGTCAATCTGTCTACAATTACCCATATTGTGTCAAGCCCGCCTGATGCCTTAGGCAGCTTGGTTATGAAGTCCATGGTTATTCGTTCCCACTTCCACTCAGGTATATCCGGCTGTTGTAATAGCCCGGATGGTTTCTGGTATTCTGTTTTGACCTTAGCGCAAGTCAGGCACTTGCTCACATAGGTAGCAATCTCAGCTTTCATGTTCGGCCACCAGTATAATTTCTTGAGGTCCAGATACATCTTACCCGACCCGGGATGGATGGAGTATCGAGTCTTGTGTGCTTCATTCATGACGACATCTCGGAGTCCACCGAACTTCGGTGTCCAAATCCGGTTCATGATATAACGTGCTCCATCATCCTTGACTTCTAAGTTTTTATCCATTCCCCTTAATGTCTCTCCTGCCACCTTTTCTGGTTTCAAAGCTTCCAGTTGAGCTTCCTTGATTTGTATGGTCAGGTGGGAATGGATTGTCATTGTTAAGGATTTTACTCGGCGGCCCGAGTACTCCTTCCTGCTTAGAGCATCGGCCACTACATTGGCCTTGCCCGGATGATAACGAATTTCGCACTCGTAGTCATTCAGCAACTCCACCCATCTCCTCTGTCGCATGTTGAGCTCTTTCTGATTGAGGATATGCTGAAGACTTTTGTGATCAGTGAAGATAGTGCATTTCGTGCCGTAGAGGTAGTGTCTCCAGATCTTCAAAGCGAATACCACTGCTCCTAATTCCAGGTCGTGCGTAGTATAATTAACCTCGTGCGTCTTAAGCTGTCTTGATGCATACGCGATAACCTTCCCTCTCTGCATGAGCACACATCCGAGGCCTTGATTCGAAGCATCACAGTACACTATGAAGTCCTCGGTTCCCTCTGGGAGAGACAAGATCGGTGCACTGCATAGGGCTTGTTTTAACGTTTGGAAAGCAGTTTCTTGTTTATTTTCCCACTTGAATAACACACCTTTCTGCGTCAAGGTGGTGAGTGGTTTCGCAATCTTGGAGAAGTTTTGTATAAATCTTCGGTAGTAGCCAGCAAGCCCAAGGAATTGTCGAATTTCGGTTGGCGTCTTGGGTGCTGACCAATTCTCGATTGCCTTGATCTTGGAGGGGTCCACATGTATGCCTTTCTCACTTACCACATGTCCAAGGAAATCCACTTCTCTAATCCAGAATTCACACTTAGAGAACTTAGCATAAAGCTTCTCCGCTCTTAGCGTCTCTAGCACTTGGCGTAGATGTAGGCGATGCTCTTCTTCGCTTCGCGAGTAGATCAAGATATCGTCGATGAATACGATTACAAACTTGTCTAGGTAGGGTCGACACACTCTATTCATTAGGTCCATGAATACCGCAGGTGCGTTTGTTAAACCGAAGGACATCACCACAAACTCGTAGTGCCCATAGCGAGTTCTGAATGCAGTTTTGGGAATATCTTCTTCTTGAACTCGTAGCTGATGGTAGCCTGACCTTAGGTCGATCTTTGAGAAGAAATTTGCTCCTTGGAGTTGGTCGAAAAGGTCGTCGATTCGGGGCAGAGGATATCGGTTTTTGATGGTGAGCTTGTTTAGTTCCCGATAGTCGATGCACATGCGAAAGGATCCGTCCTTCTTCTTTACAAAAAGGACTGGTGCTCCCCAAGGTGAGAAGCTTGGTCTGATGAACCCTTTGTTCAAAAGCTCGGTCAACTGACTGGACAACTCCTGCATTTCTGATGGTGCGAGGCGGTATGGAGCTCTGGCTACGGGGGTAGCTCCGGGTATTAAGTCAATTCTGAAATCGACTTGTCGTGCGAGTGGTACACCAGGAAGATCCTCTGGGAACACATCCGGGAAGTTACACACTTCGGGGATGTCCTTGATGTCTTTCACGTCTTGTTTCTTGTCTACTACATGGGCTAAGAAGGCGTGGTACTCCTTCCGGAGATACTTTTGGGCTTTGATGCATGAGATGATTTGTAAATTTGCACTAGGTTTGTCACCATAGATAAGAAGGGTTTCGTCATTTGGTAGATTGAGGCGAACGGCCCTTTCGTAACATAGAATGTCGGCACGGTGAGGAACTAACCAATCCATCCCGATGATTACGTCGAAACTTTTTATGGTGACTGGCATCAGGTCAATTTTAAATGTATGGTTGTCTAGAGTGAGAGTACATTCTGAGTATATATCGCTAGTGCGTTCTACTTTACCATTTGCCATTTCTACTACATAAGTATCCTTTAGTGATTGGGGATTTTGTTCAAGTAAATGTTTATATTGGTGGCTCACGAAACTCCTCTCCGCTCCACTATCGAATAGTACGCATGCATAAGAGTTATTGAGGAGAAACGTACCGGTAACCACCGTGGGATCCTCGACTGCTTCCCCATGTCCTATTGCCAGGACTCTTCCTACTCCACCAGCATTAGGGGCTTGTGCTTTGGGGCAGTCTCTTTTGAAGTGACCTGCGTCTCCACAGTTGTAGCAGGTCCGGGTTGCCCCCGTACTGGCGACTTGGTTGATTGGTTGAGCCGGCGCTTTACAGAAACGAGCAGTGTGCCCCTTCCTGTCGCAGTTGTTACAGTGCATCTCCCTACAAGCACCATTGTGGTGAAAGTTGCACTTGTTGCACTTAGGTAGTTTTCCCGCATATGGCTTCGGTGGTGCTGGAGTGGTAGTAGTAGTGGCAGCATTAGTGGCAGCATGGACAGCAATAATTTGTTGCTTCTTAGCGGGGTCCTGTGCTGGTTGGCTCTTCTTTTCGTTCCAGAACTTCCTTTTGTTGTTTCCCCCTTTTGATTTATCAGTGGTGGTGGTTGTAGTATTATGACCGGCTCGGTGGTCAACAAGTTGTTGTGCCAGCTCCCTGGCACTGTCAAAAGTAGTTGGCCTTGAAGCCAGGACACTACTTTGCACGTGGAGAGACAGTCCCCAAAGGTATCGCTCCACCTTTTTCTCCTCCGGGGTAACCATGGTTGGGCAGAGGAGAGCCAATTCATTGAATCGGGTGGTGTAGGTTTCAAGGTCAGAGCCCGTCATCCTGAGGTTCCAGAGTTCTTGTTCCAGCTTTTGAATTTCACCTCTCGGGCAGTACTCCTTCATCATCAACGTTTTTAGTTCTGCCCAGGTTATGGAGCTAGCCACTTCGAGAGTAAGTGACTTAACCCGGCAGTTCCACCAAGTAAGGGCCCGGCCGGTGAAGGTTAAGGTTGCGAACTTAACTTTGCTCGCTTCGGGGCAGGAGCACACCTGAAAGACTACTTCGGTCTTTTCAAACCATTGCATCAACGTGATGACTCCCCCGCTTCCATTGAAGTTGTCGGGTTTACCATTTGTGAAGTCCTTGTATGAACACTCTTTTGCACGCCACGTACTGTCTCCGTGGATAGAGTGTGTAGCTCCCGATCCCGAACCACCAGCTCCGTTGGTCCCTATATGTGACATTGCGGCTGCTACGGCTGCTGTTACTGCAGCCTGGAACATCGCGGGATCAAACTGTGGAGACGGCGGCGGAGGAGGTGTTGCTGTGTTGCTGGAAGGTCTTGGTCTTCTTCTTGGCGGCATGGTTCTGTCATAAGTCGTAAACCAATGTACTTTTAGTAAAAGTGTATTTATAGGGAGAGAAATCTTTTATACATAAAGTATATTATTACGTTGTTTTCCGGTATGTTTACGATACATACGATTTTATACTTTTTTATTGACCCAATACATTGGGTTATGAGGTAAAATGAAAGTATAAAATATTTTTATTATAGTAACACAAAATACTCCTATAGTATTTGTAAATGTTTAGTTTCGAGTTCTTAAAGCATTTAGTTACTTTATAATATTCATCATACTTTTAATGAGAATGTATAAGTCCTTGTCTTACCCGTTCGGCTAACGACCCTCCACCGATCAAGGAAGCGGTGGGTGAGAGTGGACACCCATTAAATTGCCATTTTACAGGCAACAACCTTATACCCCCCTTATAGACCGGCTTCGTGAATGAGGCGTACTAGCGGTAAGACGAGTTTGTTAGATTTGTTGTCCATCCTGACCATCCCCCGGTATATGCAAGTCAATTCCCGGACAGATATAGTTGATCAGGCTATATCCTTCCCAGACTTGATTTACATATACCAAGGCATACCCATAATGTACAACTCCTCTTCTTTTATTTTATGTTCTTCTAGTTATGACACTATGTGAGCATGTATGCATGTATTTATACTTTTTAATAAAAAGAATCATTTATTTTCTAAAGGTATATTTATTTGAAAAATGCACAAATCAGAGACTATTAGTCCCAATTGTGTTTATAGTTTGTATATCTTGTGTGGTTTGATATACTTAATTCACTATAAACTGCGCTCTGATACCAATCTGTCACACCCCCAAACCAAGGATGGCGGAAACGTCCGGGGGTGGAGGACTTCATGTATAGTATCATAACAGCAATTGTAATAGTAATTCAAGCAAACACAACCAACATATATATAATTGAAAAAAATTACATCATTGTATGAATTACATGTTTACGAATCAATTACAATATATTGATAAAATATGAAATAGTAGACGCCTTAGCGTCCCATCCTCAAAAGCACTTGATTACCTGTTTAATGATTTCCTGAGAATACAAGTTGTTTAAAAAAATGTCAACACAAAGGTTGGTGAGTTCATAAGCTTTTCGTTTGTAAAAGTAGTATTTGTGTTAGAAAAATCCAATATTTTCCTTAATGTGTAAATGTAGTCTTAAAACCCAAAGACCGAAAGGTACAAGTAATTTGTCATATTTATAGTAAAACAATGCAAAAGTTAAATTGACATAAACTCGTTAAATTTTAATGAAGTCCCCGTAAATTCCAATGTTTGTTAATACTTTATGTGAGTTTATTATAACCATACTATGACCAAGGTTGCCTAAAACGACGTTCTTCAGGCGTCGGAAATGTTATGACATTTGTCACCCCAGACCTATCGGTCTAACTGTTGCATGCAGTTTAGGTGTGGGTTTGTCAAACCCAATATAGATCTATACACAAGTATCACGCTCTCCCTCAAGGAGACTCTGGTTACAATACAGGACTTAATGGTAATTTGAAGTAATTGTCTCACAAAGTCATTAACGGAATTTCGTGTTATGAAAACTTGGTACCGTATGGCCGTACCTTGCTTAATGAAAATATCCTTTGTATAAATGTACCCTTTTTAAAATGTATGTGTTATGTAATGTATCATAAACTATACCTATTATAGTTTATCAACCAAGGGTAGTACGTGGTAATGTATGCAAACTATATTCAAAATAGTTTATTTAATGTTTGAATGTATCGATTTTACTTTGATTATAATCACTTGTTATTCTTTATATTTTATATGACCAAATCCATTTGTAAACTGATGTGTGTCTAAATATTAAGATAAAATGTCATATATTGCAGTAACATATAGTCACATAAAGATATACACCTTGCTCAACATGTTACAAGGTGAAATGAAATTAACAGCAACTTTTCGTTAAAAACAGTTTCTGTTACCGTTCTTAGAAAATTTATAGAAAAATCATCACTGCTCTAAATCCAAATCCGCAAATTTTGAGAGTTTGGAATATGAGTCTAGTTTGTTCGTAAATTTTATCATGATTTTTAGTGATCTCTAACAGAGGTGAAAATGTTTATAATCACAGACTGGTCCGGGTTTGCCTCTGAAATGACAGGCAGTTTTGTAAAAATCACCATTAATTGTAGAAAAATCATTTGGAGATGTGCAAGTAGCCATTTTAAAGCTAAGAGTTTGAACTACTTGCACCTGAGACAGTTTTGAAAACTAAAATATTTAAGTTGACCAAAACAGTCCGTGGTTAACGTCCATCTTTTCTGATGTAATCTGTTAGAAAAAGTTTAATTGTGTTCTTGGTGATTTTACTTGTATTCTCCCCTTAAAACTTAAGAAAAACATGTAAATGTATGGGTATGAACTCACCTTATGTGGTTTCAGTAGATGAAAATGAGAGAAAGGAAGTGTTCAACTCAAGAACACTAAGAAGATGTCTTGATGATTCGAAAATCTAACACCGAATAAGATGGAACTTGTGTAAGATATCAATGTTTTGAGTAGAATGGAGTTTAATAATTATGTGAATGATGAAGATACTTACTAATTGAAGCAAGAAATCCCTGGAGAAAGCCTTGAAGTTCTTGAAGTTGAGAGAAAAGATGAGAAAATTTTGGAGAGTGTTCTTGGTTGCTAAGTGTAGAATGAAAGAGTTTTATGGAGAATGAGGAGAGAGGATCAATCCTCCAGCTCTTAGAACGTGGGAAGAGCTGGAGATTGGCTGTAAAAGTCCACTAAGGAGACAAGGGGTAGTGGGAAAGAGTGGCTGGTCATAGAGTGAAGTGGTAGTGGGTTGCTTTTGCCATAAATTAAGGAAAAGCAAATATTCCCTCAATAATTAGATCAATCACCAATTCTTTTAATATATTTTATAAAAACCCTGGAGATTTATATATTTTGGGGCCTTAGTTTATAAAATAAAGTTTTGGGTGAAAATCCCACGTTAAAATAATGAAAAACGGAGTTAAAACGAAGTCGTAGTCGAAAAACCGGTAAAAAGGGCCTGGACTTCGGACCCTGCGAGACTTCGGACGGACCTCGCTTCGGACGGACACGACTTCGGACGGACCTCGCTTCGGACACGGGACTTCGGACACTGCTTCGCTTCGGGCACTGGTCCTTCGGACCTCGGACATCGGACACAGCTTCGGACCAGAAGCTTTGGTTTCGGATCCTTAAAGCTATTTTACTCGTTTTTATCCCGTTTCAAGCGATTTTTGACCCGGTTAAGGGTCGAGATGACCCAAATGATTACAAAAAGTTAAAGTAACTTTTGAGAGAGATTTGGGAGAGATTTGGGAGAGATTTCAATTAGAAAGAGATAGAGTGAAAACGATTTAGAGAGGTTTCGTTTGTGATTAATTTGAGTGTCCGGCTTCACAACGCAAGGTTCGTAAACCCCATTAAACCGTGTTTTAGTGTCGTACACAATCCCGATGATTGTGCAATAGTGTTTTATCGCTTTGGTTCGTTGTTTAGCACTGTTAAGGCTAAGGAAAATCAAACACATGAACTTTCCAAATGAGGATTTCTCATTAAAATAGCGAATTGTATAGTGATTACATAACGTAAACCCTAGCATACAAGGGTTATTGGAGTTGACCGGTTTGACTTGTTGACTTTGAATTGACCGAAATTTGACGGTTGTCACAGCCACCATAGCAGCCATTTCGTCAGCATGTGTACCCCTAACTCCTTTCACGCTCTCATTCCTTGGATTGTGGTATTCATGAGAATGTTTTGCAAATTCTTCAACTAATTCCTTGACCTCGCCTGAATTTTTCTTTGTAAGCGGTCCTTGAGAATCAAGGAGTTGTCTTGTCATTACATTGACCCCGTCATAGAATATGGACACTTCTTGTTGAATGTTAAGGTCATGTTGAGGACAATTCCTTAATAGCCCTTTATAACGCTCCCATGCTTCGTAAAGTGACTCCCCCGGGTTTTGCTTAAAATTAGCTATTGCCTTCTTGAGTTTAGCTATCTTCGATGGTAGACAGAATTGGTCTAGAAACTGCTCACGCATTTGAGCCCAAGTAGTGATTGTACCAGGTGGAAGTGCTTTTAACCAATCCTTTGCAGCTCCTTTAAAGGTGACGGGAAGCATCCTTAGCAAGACGGTATCTCTGTTAACATTCGGGACATAGAAGTAATTAGCAATGTCGTTCACTTCATCTAAGTGCTTGAACGCATCCTCATGATCTTTTCCATAGAATGGGATATCCTTTAGTACAGAAAGGATATGTCATTTCAGCTCGAATGTGGCAGTGGCAGGAATAGAAGGTTGTACTAAACCTGGACCAACATCATCTCGAATTCTCTTTCTGTAAGCTCCCATGGACATTTCTTCAATATTCGCTATCTCTTTCTTTGGCTCGTTTTCTGGTTCACTTGTATGTTCTTCAAATTCAGGCTCGGTATCGTATTCGGACTCGGTTTGGATAGGTATTTGATCTAAGTGTTCAAGCTTGCTCTTGTTCTTTGAAGATGAACTTGACTCCCCCGTTTTCTTCCCCGACTTCTTTGAGAACACTGACTTGAATTCTTGTAAAGGCGTTTTCTTTGGTGTTTTATCTTCTTTCACGTTCTTATCCTTCTTTTTGTGAATTGCAGACTCTGGATCTTCAAGTGGTGGCACCAAAGGTGTGTTAGAACCTCTGGTCATGAACTCCTGAAATAAAACAAAAAGATAAAAACGTAAAACTGAACTAAGAAAGACAAACTAAAATTAATAAGAATAAGAACTTCGGTTCTCACATCGTGAACTATAAAGATCATGTCGTGAGTCCTGTAATGCAGAAAAAAAAGAAAAAAGAAAAATAACTTCTTGCAGGTTTTACCCTACAAAAAGGATCGATTAGTTTAAAGCAAACAAACTAATAATTAACTAAGCCGTTCCCTGGCAACGGCGCCAAAAACTTGATGTGCACAGAAGTACCCACTAATTTTAATATTTATAACCTAACTAACTCAACTAACTAAAATGCACCTAGGCAGTGTACCTAATCAAATTATAGAATAATTGGGTAAGTCGGGTGTCGATCTCAGGGAACGGTTTTAACTAATTAATTTATCTACTATTAAATTAACCTAATTTTAGAGAAAGAAGGGGGTTTTATCTGATTTTTCAAGACCAGACAAACTTAAATCACAAAATTCAATCAATTAATTAAAAATACTCCTCTCTAGTTTGAATCCACTTCTTTATTTATGTTTAGCTAATAATTATGAATTATCGAAGTTGGTTACCAATTATTATGTAATTAGCAATTCAAGTCCAAATTTACTAAACTTTGTACCAATTCATGTACTACCTTGTATGGTTACACATAAGTAATACACATAATTAATTATTAATTATAGGTGAGCTATGTAAGATGTATCTAGCAAACACAATTATAGTCATAAATTATGTTCTCTAGCACAGCTAAATTAGTTACTTTTATCACTTATCTAAGATTTTGGTCGATCCTAGCTCTAGCAATTCAATGTTCATTAAATCACTAGGTTTCAAGTTCATGTAATTTAATGGTTACTAAGTACACAGAACATGAATTTAAGCAACTAAGAAACTAAAATAACATGCTAGGTAATGATAATCAAACACAAGCAATTTACAAACTAATCAAATTCAATAGTCATTAAGCTAAAACATAATTCAGAAGCTTCATCTAGCTAGACAAGAGCTGCTAGATTCAGCTACTCATAGTAACAAGTAAGCAAAAACAAATCAAATTATCAAACATGTTCATAACTATCAAACTAATTAACTAATTATGGACCTTTACTCCTTTTGTTGTTGAAAACCTTTTTCCAAATCTTCTCCTCTACTTAAATTCGTCTTCTGGAAACCCTTTTCTCCATCCAAAAGTCCCTAAAGTCGTAATGGACAAGGATATTTATAATATCCGATTTTTTCCCTTTTCACGTCGTGACCTGATGTTTAACGGTGTGGTTTGCGAGGAATCCTTATCGGGCAAGGATTTTACTTCGCGTGTACTTATCTTCTGGAAGACTCATGCCACGTCGTGGCCTTATAGTCCACGTCATGACTTCGGTAAGTTCCGTAGATTTCTTCAACTTTTGTACTCCAAGTCTCCAATGTTCCAAGTATTGTCAATTTCGGTCCCTTTCTTCGAAAATGCTTCACTTTGGCTGCAAATAACAATTTATCCTTATAAGTACCATTATTCTATGCAAATATACAAAATATCAATAAAAATGTAAATAAATATTGCCTAAAAATATGTATAAATATGGCAATATCACCATTCTCCAAGTCAACAGCAGGTGTGTCATGCCACTCCAGGAACAGTCTCTTTGAACAAGATGGAGGTTCAGTAATCTTCGTTATACGAATTTTACTGTGGGTTGGGGACATTAAATATGTGTGCAAAGTAGTTTTGTCATGCTCTATATAACGAACATCTCCGTCACTAGCTAAAGCGAATAACCCAAAATCTAAATCACCAAAAGGCCGTTGAAAGTGATAGTAAAGTGGTTTACCTACTGAAGCATACCCTAGGTCTTCCATCATCTCATCAATGTCATGAACGGAAAAGGTATCAATGTCAAGTAAATCAACAAAATGTTTGCTTCCCACGAATATACTTCCTTCCAGGAAAGCTTGTAAACTCACCTCCATGGTGCATTCTTAGTGAAAACACTGTCGGATGTCCAGCTGTAGAGGAGAGAAAATCGTTTTTAGCTAACAAAATTAAACCTTTAACAGTCAATATTATTCAAATGAAAGTTAAACAAACATGCTATAACTTTGATCAACATCGATTTCAGCCATTTCACCACGAATGTGCCAAGAAACCATTGCAGTTCTTCGTTCTTGCAACCGTCGCTCCTAGGGTTTTCACGTAAGACTTTTGCACATAACTGTGTTATTTTATGGTATACGAGTGTGTTGTACAATGTAGAGTATGATCGTTTAATTGATATTTCTTAAACTGGCGGTAGGATGAATAAGTAAAATGACGGAAATAACCATAAACGTGCAAGGCACTTGGAGAGTAATTTTTTTAAAGCAAAAGTTGAAGTCACTTGAATAGTTTTTTTTTAATTTTTTTAATTTTTAATTACTGGTTGATTTTAGAAATCATTTGTAAAAATGGATCGATTTTAAGCTTATTTGTAAAAATGATTTTTTTGGAAGACCCACAAAAAACAAATCTATCACTTCTCATGAAATCTTTTATTTTACATACCGATCCTTCACGTATTTAATTACTTTTTTACATCATTCATATATATATTAATTCTCAAAGGGTTTAGGGAACAGTGAACTTTTCTTACTTTTTGTTTTCGCCACAATATTTTTTTCTTTTGTTCTTGTGGCGGAAGTTTAGAGTTTTTGGGTTTTTACCACCATTGTCGTTGTTATGTGGATTAACTTCTTTATAATATATTTTCTAATTTTTTTCTGAGGTTTAGAGAACAGTATAGTATTTTGTCTTTACAAATTTGCCACATAAGTTTTTTCCAGTTTTGGAAAGAAGATTAAGACTTTCGATAGTTGTCAGTTTTGATCCGTTAGGTTTGACATGTTGTCGGTTTTAACCATAAACACAACTTCCTTTATTAAGATTGATTTTATGAAAATTACAATACAGTCCCTGGACTATATATTTCATAATTTATTATTATTATTATTATTATTATTATTATTATTATTATTTCACTACACGCGTCTTGTCCCACACATTCGTCTTTATAGTGTTTTAAAAATTGTTGTTTTATGAGTTTTTTGTCTTTACAAATTTGCCACATAAGTTTTTCCAGTTTTACATGGGGAAGAAGATTAAGACTTTCGAAAGTTGTCAGTTTTGGTCCGTTAGGTTTGAAATGTTGCCAGTTTTAACCATAAACACAAGTTCCTTTATTAAAATTGATTTTATGAAAATTACAATACAGTCCCTAGACTATATATTTCATAATTTATTATTATTATTATTATTATTATTGACTATTGTCACTACACACCTCTATGTCCCACACATTTGTCTTTATAATGTTTTAAAAATTGTCGTTTTATGTTTCTTAAAAGTCATTATATATATTTAAAACTTTAGTTTAATTATTATTATACATTTTTATCAAAATCTTTTAATTATCTCCAAAATAATGACATACAAATTATTGAGTTATTGTCATGTTTTTATTATGTCATATGATATTCATTATAAAAAATTGCTTGGCATTAACAATTTCAAGCTTATCAAAAAAATTATTTAGTTTAAAACTAATCAATTAAGGTTTAAGTGGAATCTTCACCTTTATGTTCTATTTACCTTTATGTTCAAGTGAGTTTCCATTTTATTTAGAATCCTATAATTTTGTGAATTATAAGAATCGAAACTATTTAATAGTTCTTATTTTTTTATAGGTTTGCATAACAAAAAATGTTAACGTTGTATTCTTGTATCCAAGACCACAAACAAAAGCTTCTTGAGGTTCAAACAACAATTGCTTAAGTTGTGAAAGAAATTTATTCGAACCCATGTCAGTAGCGCTGTGACTTTTTACTATTACAAATAAAAAACGCGCCTTTGACACGACTGGGCATTTCCTAGTTTGTATTAATAATCCTATTTTTTTTATTAATATTATATATCACATGTGAGCTTATTTATTAAAAATATATAAGTTAAATTTATATATTACTTTTAGTAAATTATACATTTAAAAAAAATCATATCAACGCATTCAAACCAATGCCCAAATCAACTATATTTTAACCTTATAAATTGCAAGATTAATTAAACACGGGATTACAAGATAATTAAAACTCAAAATTACAAAGTTAAATAATAATAGAAAATCACAAGACAATAAATGTTGCATAGCTCACTTATATTAAATCTTGTTTGAAAATTTAAACAATTTCTCATATTACGACTGGATTTATGACACAGTCTTTTGATGAATTTTAATTATTTGATACCGGTGGTGGCTAGATGACGTGAATCATTTCAAAATAAGGAAACTTGGAGTGTTGTCCAAGTCATTCTACTCTCCTTGAGGAATAAGGAAATCTTATAACAAAGGCGGACGCAGGACTTCACAGCAGGGGTTAGGTTACACGGGAAAGTCAGGGGTTGTACAGTAGTAGAAAAAATAAAATTTTCAAAATTTTTCGAAAATTTTTCCACTGTGGCTGAAAAAATCAGGAGTTGCCAGTACCACCATGGACCCCCTAGGTCCACCCCTGTCTTATAAGGAAACTTTACGTGTTTACTTGATAAAATCCTAGTTGTATGCTAAATTGTTCTGTTTAGTATATAAACGATAGATAGGATCATGTAAATATCATTTTATTAAAGTTTTTTGTTATATTTTCTTCAATAAAGTTCCTGGGAGTTTAGGCAAAATATTTGGTTCCAATTATTTGTTTTGCTTTAATTGGTATCAGAGCGAAGGGTGAAATAAGAATCAATCATAGTCACGAGGACAAGCTCCACATGTTGGGTAAAAACAAATCAAGTTAAGCACTTCAAACAAATATTGAAAAAAAAAGTCCGATGAACTCACAAAAACTTTTGAAAAACATAAATCAAAAGAACACAATATTAACGTGGTTCGGTCAAGCTGACCTACGTCAACGGGTGAACGAGAGAGAGAGAGAGAGAGAGAGAGAGAGAGAGAGAGAGAGATGATTTTATTAACTTACTGGAACTATTACAAGTACTCAAGATTGTATCTCACTTTGAGCTCTCACAGAAATCTAAATATTTACAATGATGGGGATATGAGCATATTTATACTTGAGAGATCAGACCTAAAACACTAATGGGCCAAGCTCATTGGCCAAAAGGCCCATGAATGGCGACAAGCAATCATATTCTGCCATGCAATATATTCTAGAACATTCTTCCATGTCATACAACCATTAAGCATTAGCAACACACATGATGGACGACCTTGACCAAAGTGGAGCAACGTGATGCATAGGTGGAGCATTATGATCACTAATGGTCCAACATCCATCATGGCGACACAAAAAGGTGTATTTCTTGAGCATGATCCTCTTCTAATAATACGTGGATCAACATGGCACATTAAAGGGATCAAGATGGTGCATCATGTACCTAGATGGTCCATGAAGGCGCAACATCTCCTTCATGGCACAACTTCCCTTCTTGATGGAGCAATGTCTTCATGGATAACCATTTCCTTAGCTCAACATCCCCTTGGCTCAACATCTACTTGGCATAATATCACCTTGGAATTGTAACACCCGGTTCCAGGTATGCATCTAAGTTAAGTTAATTTTATAATTTTTACCCTTGGACTCGACGAGTTGAATGCCCAACTCGTCGAGTAAGAACGAATCCGGGTCGGGGACTAAGTAGCCTACTCGACGAGTCAGAAAACTGACTCGGCGAGTAGGCGCTGTTTGATGAAAACCCTAATTGCAAGGGTTTGCCTCCCTATTTAAAGAACATAACGCCCCTATGGCCTCCCTTATCACTCCCTCAACGTCCAGAAAGCCCTAAACCGCCACCCTTGAGCTTTGTGAGTATTTAAGTTCCATTTTTTAAGTTATCTTGTGTGATTAAAGTTGGGTGAAGAAGAGGAAGAGGGAGGATTCAAGAGGAGATTTTAGATCAAGAATCAGCACCATCTTCTCCTCATTTTCTGGTAATAAAGCTTCACACTTGACTTATGATTTCCTAGATCTTCTTATGGTTATTTTGGGCTTTGAAGCTTGATTCTTGGGATTTGGACGTCCCAAGTTGATGCACCTTCAGATCTGGACCTTGAAGGGTCGTCATGGCATAAAGGTGCCATCTTTATGGCCATGAGAACCCCCATGCATGCTATTAACCCCCCCCCCCCCCATTTTGACCCTTTAAGCTCAAATGTTTCATGAAAGCACGTAAAGTTTATGACTTTACGTGATATATCAGCCTTAGGAGCCCAGATCTACCTTTTGGTTAAGTTTTGCACATAAGAAAATCGACTTATGGGCTTGGTCATTCGTAGACTCGACGAGTCAGTTGTGGGACTCGACGAGTCATGGGTTGATTCTCCAAATCAGTTCGGGGTTCAAAGGAACCCAGTTGAGTTTAGAAGAGATTAGATGAGTCCAGAGGAGTGACTCAATGTATTAGGACATAGCCATGGCCTGTAAACCATGGGACTCAACGAGTGGAAGAACACACTTGGCGAGTCCAAGGCAATCTCCCAACCCATGAAGATAGACTCGACGAGTTGTTCATACAACTCGGCGAGTTACAGACTGGACATGTTCATATGATGAAGATAGACTCGACGAGTTGTTCATACAACTCGACGAGTCGGTTAAAGGTTGTCCCGATATCATGAATAAAGGAGAACTCGTCGAGTTCTTGCTAAACTCGGCGAGCAGAATCGGGTTGAGCACAAATGAAGGACTAGGGGACTCGACGAGTTGGCGGGCTAACTTGGCGAGTCAGGTCAACTGGAAGTTGACTTTGACCAGGATGTTCACTCTAGCCAGGGTTAAAATGGTCATTTTACCCTGACAATAGTTATCAGTGTTTTGACTAAGTGCCATTGTGGAAATTATAGCCGGGGAGTCGCCGGTGCAACAGTCAGACATTTCCCGCTTAGTATTTCAGCAGTCAGCTACGCGAGGTGAGTTTCTTTCCAGTAGGAGCGGGTCTACGACCACAATGCCGACCCGTTTAGATGATAGTAGTTCCGGACTTGGGTCCGATGTCGGGGTAGTCCCGAGAAGTAGTTTGTATGCTTGATGTCTTTGTGATTCATGCATGTATATGTGATTATGTTATATGTTACGATCATGTTTATGCTATGTTTAGTTTATTCCGGACTTCGGTCCGATACAGCGGGCAAGGCCCTAGTTATTTCGGACATCAGTCCGATGCAGTGGGCGAGGCCCTAGTTAGTCCGGACTTCGGTCCGATGCAGCGAGCATGACCCTAGTTATTCCGGACTTCGATCCGATGCAGTGGGTGAGGCCCTAGTTAGTCCGGACTTCGGTCCGATGTAGCGGTCATGGCCCTAGTTATTCCGGACTTCGGTCCGATGCAGTGGGTAAGGCCCTAGTTAGTCCGGACTTCGGTCCGATGCAGTGGGCAAGGCCCAATATTTGCTTTATATATTATTCTATGGTATGTGGTAGTTTGGGGGAGCTCACTAAGCTTCGTGCTTACAGTTTTCAGTTTTGGTTTCAGGTACTTCCACTAGCAAAGGGAAGGGCTCGGGATGATCGCATGGCACACACCCCAGTCTTCAGCCTGGGAGTTTCACTATGATATTTTGATATGACATTTGACATGAGATTTGATATGTGATAGATATAGTGAGATTTTGAAACACATAGTTTATGATTTTATACTTTGGTAATGAAATGATGGTTTTAATGATGTTTTAAAAACGAAATTTTTGGGTTTTTTTTTTGGGATGTTTCAAGTTGGTATCAGAGCCTTGGTTTGAGGGATTCGGGCACACTCCCGGGTGTGTCTAAACTCAAACTAAGGGATTTGTATGGAAATTTTCAAAAAGGAAAATCATTTTAAAAAAAAAAAGAAAAAGGGTTTTAAGAAAAAGCCAAAAAGAATTTTTGTTTTTGAAAGAAAAGAGCTTTGAAAAGAGAAAAAGGGTGTGGTGCATGCGATCAGCCGAGCTCAGGTAAGTACTCCCAAATTACCCATACAAGTTCATGCTATGTTATTAATATCTGCTTTATTAGAACTGCATGCTAGATTAGGACTAAGGATCTAGGAGGGAGGCCTTATGTGCCTGTTATACGTGTTTCAGCTCTATGAGAATTGCATGTTAGTACAAAATTGTCAGTATGCTAGCTGGATCATGATATGCTCGATTATGTGTACTCGATGCCCAAATGTTGCTTGCTTTGTGCTTTTAGGAGTTCTAATTGTCTTCCACTAGCTAGTAAACGAATATGTTAAGTTACATATTGCGAAGATTAAATAATTTCAGAAGGTTAGGTCTAGCTCTATTGCGCAGCTCTTATTTGAGTCCAACCGTTGTAGGGTAGGATCTCTCATTCGAAGAATTATCTAGTCTGAGTAATATGTAATAGTATTTGGGAGCTAGTTAGGGGAAGAAAGTAGGGAATTCTTATGCAGCTGATGGCGGAGAGTGAGTTGTTGATTACCCTAGTGCAAGCCTAGGATGAGAGTAGCAGAGAGCAGTAGCAGTAGAAGGGACTTGGTGGAGTCAAGGAATTCCTTGAGGAGAGTACGGGTAGATGTGGAAAGTAGTATGGGCCCGTACTACTGAAAGCAGAGGATCCGTACTCGAGTCGAGGAAGGCTAAGGCAATACCGGGGAACTTGTAGTAGATTTGATCCCTCGAGTTATGTTAGTAATCTGACGTTTGTTATGATGTTTTTTCAGAATGGTGCTTCTACGCCCTAGACCAGCAGTTGGCAGTTCAGGTGAGGGATCAGGTTCAACTTCGGGGGCCGAGCAGCTAGATGAGCAGACTAGGGAGTTCCTCTCCTCAGAGACCACACACGCTATTCTCGAGAAGACTCCTGTGATCTTCGGTTCGATCAAGGAGGGTATATTGGAGCTTATGGATTAGAGGTTGAGAGTGTTCCGTGCTGAGGTGGCGGCCATGATGGGGTCGTGCACGCTCACCTTCAGGGAGTTCAGAGCCTGTGGAGCTCCCGATTACCATGGGGCCCGAGACCCCATTGCTAGTACCAGGTGGTTGGCAGATGTTGCCAACGCGTTCCGCACCAGCAGATGTCCCAAGGGGGACAAGGTCAGATTGGCATCCTGTTTTCTGAAGGACAGGGCACGAGACTGGTGGGAGGAGGTCGGGAGAGCCATTGGCGATGACGCAGTTTTAGATGTGATGATCTGGGGTGATTTCACGACCAAGTTCAGGGCCGAGTTCGCACCCGTCATTGAGGTGCAACAGTTTGCTAGGGAGTTTCAGGACCTTCAGCAGACGACATAGACTGTGGCAGAGATTAATGCCAAGTTTAGGGAGAGGGCTCTTATCATTCCGCAGTATGTCGCGGATGAGGAGATGAAAAAGGCCCGATATCATGAGATATTGCGGAGTGATATCCGCTATTTTGTGAGCCGATCCAGCTGTAAAACGCTGGAGGATATGATAGCACAGGCTCAGGAGAGGGAGATCGATCTGGAGATGGAGAGAAAGAGGAAGCCGCAGTTGATGTCTGGTGCAACGAGTTCGGGAAAAAAGCCCTAGGTGTCTGATCACAGGTCTAGAGGTCAGCAGAGCCACAGTCGGTGTGGCAAGTGTGGCAGGTTGCACGATGGAGTGTGCAATCGGGGAGTTCCGGATGCTACAAGTATGGTCGGACCAGGCAGATGAGTAAGGATTGTACCGCTACTACCACTATGACCCCCACACCAACATCTGATCTTATTTGCTTTCATTGCAATCAGAGGGGACACAGAAGGTCCTAGTGTCCGAGTTTAGCATCAGCAGGACAGGTGGTGGCACCCGCTCCTGCTACCCTGAGGATTTCAAACGGCCGAAAGGGCCGGGCCGAGATGTAAGTGGCGAAGAGCAGAGCATTCCAGTTGAGAGCTGAGGAGGCTCAGATGACTCCTGATGTGGTCACGGGTATGTATCTTCTCCATCATCTTTTATTATTATTGTTTATTGCTTATGATTATGTGTTTGTCTATAGGATCGTTCCTAGTAAACGGCATCTCAGCTCGTTTGATTCAGGGGCTACCCGATCTTTTGTGTCGCTTGCGCTTAGCAAGCGATTTAGTAGAGCTCCGGGGGAGCTGGATTGCCCACTCGATGTGGAGATAGCTGATGACAGGACTGTCAGAGTCGCGAGGGTTCATAAGGGTTTTACGCTGCGGTTATTTGTTGAGCAGTTCTCAGTAGACTTGGTTCCTAGAGGGAATAAGGTTATAGTAGGTATGGATTGGCTGAGCCCTAATAGGGCAGTGATTGATTGCGAGCTGCAGTTAGTGAGGGTTCGCACTCCTAGCGGGGGAAAGTTAGTGATTCAGGGCGAGAGGCCACAACACGGACCGATTCTTTGTTCATCAGCGAGAGCGAGGCACTACTTTTAGCAGGGTTACCCGAGGTACGTCGCCTATGTTATGGATACCCGTGATAAGGGCAAGGAGACGGTTGATGATGTACCGGTGGTACGAGAGTACCCGGATGTATTCCCGGAGGATTTGCCTGAGATACCTCCTGAGAGACAGGTTAAGTTGCGGATTGACCTGGTCCCTGGTGCGGCTCCGATAGCCAGGGCACCATATCGGTTGGCTCCTCCAGAGATGTTGGAGTTGTCTACGCAGCTGCAGGAGCTGCTAGACAAAGGTTTTATTAGACCGAGTAGTTCACCATGGGGAGCCCCGGCCCTATTTGTGAAAAAGAAGGACGGGTCGCATCACATTTGTATAGACTACCGGGAGCTGAATAAGGTAACGGTGAAGAACCGTTACCCACTCCCAAGGATAAATGATTTGTTCGACCAGCTTCAGGGAGCATCTTGGTTTTCCAAGATTGATTTACGGTCCGGATATCACCAAATGCGGGTCCGAGACGAGGATGTGCAGAATACCACTTTTAGGACCCGCTATGGTCATTATGAGTTTGTGGTGATGCCGTTTGGGCTTACCAATGCTCCAGCGGCATTCACTGATCTCATGAACCGCGTGTGTAGACCGATGCTAGACCGATTGGTTATAATGTTCATTGATGACATCTTGGTTTATTCCAAGACTGAGGAGCAGCACGAGGAGCACCTGAGGGAGGTGGTAGAGACCCTGAGGAGGGAGAGACTCTTCGTAAAGTTCTCCAAGTGTGAGTTCTGGTTGCGCAAGGTGCAGTTTCTAGGGCATATTGTCAACCAAAAGGGTATACTGGTTGATCCGGCCAAGATTGAGTTCGTGATGCAGTGGGAAGTCCCGAAGTCTCCATCCGAGATTCGGAGCTTCTTGGGTTTGGCAGGGTATTATAGGAGATTTATTCAGGACTTCTCCAAGATAGCAGTTGATGGGCTTCGAGCAATACATCATTCCTATGGTGTACATGCAAACCCTAATAGCTTTTGGATCTAGTTTGTCTAATGAACATGCAATTGAATATCCAAAGCTATAAACCCTAGATCTAGCATACAATTAATCATATTAACATAAAATAGGGTATAGATCCGACCTTTGATTGTTATATAGCAATAACAATCAATCATTGGCTTCAGAAAGCTTAGTGCCTCAAGTGCTGCACCTCTAATGGAGTCACAAACACCACTAAGCAACTTGGATGAAGATGGAGGATGGAGGAGGCACCAAAAACGGCTGGAAACCCTAAAGGAACTCTTAGCCACGTTTTTGGGGCATAGGGGCCCTTTATATACATGTAGGCTATTAGGGTTTACAGCTAGGAAACCCTAATCTGACTGCTTAAGCACTAAGTAGCCCATGGACTCCTTTAACATATCCCTTGGACGAATTCCTTATGGGCTTACCATAGAATTCGTCCAACCTATATATTATTAGGTAATTCATATCCCAATTGTAATTATCTTATAATTACAACTCCAGTCCCCTAAGTTTAATTAATCTCTTTTAACCACAAAATTAATTCTTAATTAATTCTTGACCAATATTAATTAAACAATATGATTTCTCCTTTAATATATTATTCTTATAATATATTAATAAATCATAATTAAACCTTTCTCTCCTTAATTCATCCTACATATTGCTATGGTGAAGGCAACCCAAAAGCACCATGCTCATAATCGAGTCAAGTACATACCAAAATAGTTATGGACTTAGACACTAATCCAACAGCAGTACCATTGACCCGACTGACTAAGAAGTTGGTGGTGTTTCGTTGGGGTCCTGAGCAGTAGTCAACCTTTGAGACGCTCAGGCGGCGGCTGTGCGAGGCACCGATTCTCACTCTGCCAGAGGGGGTAGATGATTTCGTAGTATACTGTGATGCTTCGATCACAGGACTGGGAGCAGTGTTGATGCAGCAAGGTCACATGATAACTTATGCTTCGAGGCAATTGAAGCTTCACAAGGCTAACTATCCGACTCATGACTTGGAGCTGGGGGCGGTGGTTTTCGCCCTCAAGATTTGGTGAGACAACCTCTATGGGGTCCGGTGTACTATCTACATGGATCACAAGAGTTTGAAGTACCTCATGGATCAACCGAATCTGAATATGAGGCAATGTCGGTGGCTAGATGTGGTTAAGGATTACGACTGCGAGATCCTTTACCGTTCGGGCAAGGCCAACATAGTGGCTAACGCCCTGAGCGGCAAAGCGGTGGTGGCTCTGATCCGAAACATATGTTTGAGGATGATAGTGATGACTCCATTGCTAGAGCAGATCCGAGAGACGCAGGTGGAAGGTATGAAGGAAGAGCGCCGAAAGAGTGAGAGAATCGTAGGCTAGGTGGCCTCATTTGATTACGATAGTCGTGGGTTGTTGACCCTGCATAGGAGGGTCTGGGTGCCCTACTGGGGAGGGGTATGGCAGGTACTGATGGATGAAGCCCACACGTCCAGATTCTCCATCCATCCTGGGGCGATGAAGATGTATCAGGATCTTCGCCCAGATTATTGGTGGCCCTGTATGAAGCGGGATATAGCGTGGTATGTGGAGCGATGCCTGACCTGCAGAAGGTCAAGGCAGAGCACCAGAGGTCCCACGAAAAGATGCAGCCACTAGAGATTCCCGTGTGGAAATGGGAGGACATCACCATGGATTTCATCACAAAGCTTCCTAGGACCGCACGTGGAGTAAATTCGATATGGGTCATCGTGGATCGATTGACCAAGAGTTCTCACTTCATTCCGATTCAGGAAAGTATCTCGACAGAGAGGCTGACCGAGATCTATGTTCGAGAGATCGTGGTACGTCATGGGGTGCCGGTCTCGGTAGTATCAGATCGAGATGTATGTTTTACTTCCAGGTTTTGGAAGCGGTTTCACGACGAGATGGGTACTCATCTCCATTTCGGCACCGCTTTCCACCCTCAGACCGATGGACAGAGCGAGAGGACGATTCAGACTCTCGAGGACATGCTTAGAGCATGTGTGCTAGATTTCGGGGGCAGTTGGGATACGTATCTTCCATTAGCGGAATTTTCGTACACCAACGGCTATCACTCCAATATAGACCGGCCTCCCTTTGAGATGCTCTACGGGAGGAAGTGTAGGACTCCAATATGCTGGGGAGAGGTCGGTCAGAGAGTCATGGGGAGTACGGAGGTGGTACTCAAGACCACAGAGCTGATTCAGCAAGTGCGGAGCAGGCTCCAGACTGCTCAGAGTCGGCAGAAGAGTTACGCCGACAAGTGGCGTTCAGACTTAGAGTTTCAGGTGGGCGATATGGTCCTCCTGAAAGTATCACCCTGGAAGGGTGTTATCAGATTCCGATAGCGGGGCAAGCTGGGCCCCAGGTTTATTGGTCCATTTAGGGTTCTGGCCCGGGGGGGTCGGGTTGCTTATCGGCTAGATCTTCCATCAGAGCTTAGCCAGATCCACAACACATTCCATGTTTCGCAGTTACGGAAGTGCCTAGTGGACGAGTTCGCGGTGGTACCCCTTGAGTACATTCAGGTTGATGATAGCCAAACTATATCGAGAGGTCGGTGGAGATTTTGGAATGTAAGACGAAGGAGCTGAGGAACAAAAGGGTAGAGTTAGTTAAAGTGCAGTGGCAACACCGCAAGGGTTCAGAGTGGACGTGAGGCACTACCCCGAGTTATTTCCAGAGACAGCAGACCTCGACGACGAAGTCTAAGACAAGTGGGTGAGAATTGTAACACCTGGTTCTAGGTATGCATCTAAGTTAAGTTAATTTTATAATTTTTACCCTTGGACTCGACGAGTTGAAGGCCCAACTCGTCGAGTAAGAACGAATCCGGTTCGGGGACTAAGTAGCCTACTCGACGAGTCGGAAAACTGACTCGGCGAGTAGGTGTTGTTTGATGGAAACCCTAATTGCAAGGGTTTGCCTCCCTATTTAAAGAACATAACGCCCTTGTAGCCTCCCTTATCACTCCCTCAACGTCCAGAAAGCCCTAAACCGCCACCCTTGATCTTTGTAAGTATTTGAGTGTCATTTCTTAAGTTATCTTGTGTGATTAAAGTTGGGTGAAGAAGAGGAAGAGGGAGGATTCAAGAGAAGATTTCAGATCTAGAATCAACACCATCTTCTCCTCATTTTTTGGTAATAAAGCTTCACACTTGAATTATGATTTCCTAGATCTTCTTATGGTTATATTGGGCTTTGAAGCTTGATTCTTGGGATTTGGACGTCCTAAGTTCATGCACCTTCAGATCTGGACCTTGAAGGGTCCTCATGGAGTTGACTTCTGTCCGATGCAGGGGGCGAGGCCCTAGTTAGTCCGGACTTCGGTCCGATGCAGCGGGCAAGGCCCTAGTTATTCCGGACTTCGGTCCGATGCAGTGGGCGAGGCCCTAGTTAGTCCGGACTTCGGTCCGAGGTAGCGGGCATGACCCTAGTTATTTCAGACTTCGGTCCGATGTAGTGGGCGAGACCCTAGTTAGTCCAGACTTGGGTCCGATGCAGTGGGCAAGGCCCAATATTTGCTTTATATATTATTGTATGGTATGTGGTTGTTTGGGGGAGCTCACTTAGCTTTGTGCGTACAGTTTTCATTTTTGGTTTTAGGTACTTCCACTAGCAAAGGGAAGAGCTCAGGATTATCGCATGTCACACACCACAGTCTTTAGCCTGGGAGTTTCACTCTGATATTTTGATATGACATTTGACATGAGATTTGATATGTGATAGATATTGTGAGATTTTGAAACACATAGTTTATGAGTTTATACTTTGGTAATGAAATGATGGTTTTAATGATGTTTTAAAAACGAAATTTTTGGGTTTTATTTTTGGGATGTTTCAGGAATAACTTCAGGCATGATGGCGTATCATGATATCATTTGGCGCAATATCCTTCTACATGGTGCAACTTGATGTTCCATGTTGCTCCAAGTTGCTCTAAGCCACTCCAAGTTGCTCCAAACCACCCTAAGTTGATCCAAACCCCCTTTTTGAAGATTTTTTCCTTTGACACATGATTTGTTCCTTTCTCACATGATCCAAAGCAATCTCAGATAGTCCGTTCATTTGTCACATGCTCCATGAACCTAAAATGCTCAATTGTGATCTAAGCGCTCCATGTTAGACAAGTCTTCTTACCCCCAACAACATCCCACTTGAAAGGTTGAACAACATCATCTGCATTCCTGAAAGTGCATCCCCTCTCTCTTTTGATCTTTCTTTCTCTCTCTCTCTCTCTCTCTCTCTCTCTCTCTCCCCTCTCTCTCTCTCTCTCTCTCTCTCTCTCTCTCTCTCTTTCTCTCTCTCTCCATCTCTCTCTTTCTCTCTCTCTTTCGCTTTCTCTACCAAGCCTTTTTTTCAAACTTCTGAAATGCCAGTTGAAACCATGCAAAGCTTCAAATTCTTAGTGGTAACTACCTTGGTGAACATATCACCTCGATTCTTCGTTCCAAGGATTTTCTTTATATTTAGAGTTCCTTCATAGATTAACTCTCGAATGAAATGGTACCTCATCTGAATGTGTTTCATTCTGCTGTGAAACTCTAGTTTCTTTGCTAAGTGAACTGCACTTTGGTTGTCACAATGCTATGCACAATCTTACTGCTACTTTCCAAGTTCTTACAAGAAACTCTTCGAATATATGAGCTCTTTGGCAGCTTATGCAAGTGTCATGTATTCTGCTTTTGTGGTTGAAAGAGCAACACTCTTTTGTAACCTTGACATCCAGTTGATTGTTGTACCTCCAAATGTGAACACATAACTTGTAACACATGATCCATGTATTATTAGGTTTAGATGATTTATAAAGTTTAGTGCATGGACTCGGCGAGTTGGGAGTCCAACTCGTCGAGTGGGCACACTTAATCGCGGATACGGATCAGGACCGACTCAGCGAGTCAGAGCTGTAAAGAGAAAACCTTAATTTCAGGGTTTGCCCCCAATATAAAGATCATTAACTGCCCCTATAGCCTCCTATTTACACTCTAAAAGCTGTTCACGACTGTAATCACCCCTGGAGTGAGAGAAAGAGCTTGGTTTTGCAAACTTGGAGTGTTGAAGAAGGAAATTAGAAGAAGGAACAAGAAGGGAAGTTGTGGATCGGTCATCTACACATTATTAGTCACCCCCCTTTTGAGGTAAAAGTTACCACCTTAACCTATAGACTCTTAGATCTCTCATCTTCCAAGTAAATGACCATTTTTGGGGCAAATGGAGTCCAAACCAAGATCTGGATGTATCTTTAGGACATGGATTCGGATCTGGACCTTTTTGGGTCCTAAATATCATAAACTGGTGTCACTTTGTAGTTTAATTCCTCTCCATGCATGAAAACATTGTGTGAAGGTTAGTTTTGGTGCTATGGTCATGAGAGGCCCTTCATGCACGTAAAGTTTGCAACTTCACTTGACATTTTCACTAGGAGAGTAAAGATCTGAAGTTTAGGGCCCAAAGTACCACTTGAAAGGACCGAAAATGTATTGGACTAAGGGAACTCGTCAAGTCACACAAGTAACTCGGCGAGTCGGGAGAGTTTTCTCATTCACAACAAAGGGTTCACGACCAAGGGTGTTCGGTTGGGAGTTTACGGCTATGTACATTAAGGAACTCGACGAGTCTTTTGGGTGACTTAGCGAGTTGATGGGTTAAGCAAGGAACCCGACGAGTGGCTGATTGTACTCGACGAGTCAAAGTCAATATGGACCATTGACTTTGACTACAGACCTAGACTTTGACCAGGTTTGACTCGGAGGATAATTAAGGGCTGAGTTCAGATGTTTACTTGTTGGTTATGGGCAGTTTAGGAGGAGCAGCGAGGGATATATCCGATTTCTGTTGCCAGTTTAGCCTTTGTAAGGTGAGTCTTCTCACCATAACAATGGGTCTAAGGCACCAAGGCCGGCCCATTTTATGATAGTCGGTATTACCGTTGTGTAGAGTTGTATGGTTTAGATATGCAGTGATGTGCGGTAGAGATGGGTAGAGGTAGCCTTCAGGGCTAACGGTAGAGATTGCCTTCACGGCTAATGGTAGAAATTGCCTTATGGCCAATGGTAGAGATAGTCTTTATGGCTAAGGGTAAAGATAGCCTTGTGGCTGATGGTACAGATAGCTTTACAGCTAACTGATATGTGGTTTGTGGTAGAGATAGCTTTATAGCTAATTGATACAAGCTATGTGGTAGAGATAGCTTTTATAGCTAATGTGATACGTGGTTTGGGTGTGGGGTATGCTCTGGGGAACTCACTAAGCTTTCAACTTACGGTTTGTGGATTGTTTCAGGTACATCTGAGTCCAGACACAAGGGCAAGGTCTGATGGTGCGTCATGCACCTCTCTCACCAGTTTTGATAGGACACTCTGATTTTGTTATAATAATGTTGTAATTGAAATGGTTTTGAAACAAATGTTTTGTGATTTTCTGGTGAATGGAAAAGTAATTAGACTGTTTAAAAATGAAAATTTTCTTTGTAAAATTTGGGTCGTTACAAGTTGGTATCGGAGCCTTGGTTTGAGAGATTCAGGCACACCCCCGGCTGTGTCAGGACTCAAACTAAGGAGATGGTAAAATCGTTTTCAAAATTATAAAATGAAGAAGTTTAAAGAAAGAAAAGGACGAGAGTGCAATGTGCGTGATCAGCCGAGGCAAGTAACTAGTTTCCCCAAAGTAATAGCCATGTTATATTGATATTTGAACTTTGATGATCGTATGGAACAAGCTATGTGTATGCTTTAAAAATTGTATATGCTTAGGAGCTTACAGTCTTAGAATGATTGATTTGGCCTTATTTTCTATTCCTTGTGTGGTTGTGGTCCTAAGGTAGAATCTTTTATTCGAAAGCCTATTTGTTCCTATTCTGTGTACAAATTGTATGCATAAAGTCAGCCTGTTGTGATTGGTCTGATTGATATGGGTAGAGCAAATCTTAGGGTCGCCTAAGATTTGAGGCATGCAGTAGTGGTCAAAAGTGGCATAAAGTCGGGACAAATTGAAGTTATCATATAGAAATATGGGGAAAGGTACAGGTAGGTGTGGAAGGTAGTATTGGGCCCATACTACTGGAAGCACAAGACCTGTACCCGAACCAATGTTATATCTAACGATTTCAAGGAGGACCGGTGTGGAAAGATCCTTTGTATGGAAATCCTGATCGATACGATTTATGAATTTTCAGTTCAGCATGGTGGTGACACGTTTCGGAGCGGGGGGATTAGCATCGTAATCTGGATCAGGGAATGGATCTGGCGACACTGCTGATGTCATTGATGAGAGGCTGCGCGAGCTCATTGCAGCCGAAATGAAGAAGGATATCCTTGATGCTACCCCTATGATTTTTGGGACGGTCAAGGAAGGTATGATGGAGATCATGGAGGAGAGGCTCAGTTCGTTCAGAGCTGAGATTATTGTGGGCCAGACTGGGTCCTGAACCCACTCATTTCGGGAGTTCAAGGCGTGTAGGGCGCCGGAGTGATTTGGGGTCCAAGACCCCATCGCGAGTCGACGCTGGGTGGCAGACATGGAAAATTCCCACCGCACGAGTTTCTATCCAGAGGCAGCAAAAGTGGGATTTGCCTCGTGTTTGTTGAGGGATCATGCTCGGGACTAGTGGGAAGAGGTGACCAGGCAGGTGGGAGCAGCTGGTGTGGCTGAAATAATCTGGGTCGAGTTTGTTCGGCGTTTTGACTTGGAGTTTGCACCAGCTATTGAGGTGCAACGGCTTGTGAGAGAATTTCATGACCTGCAACACAAACCGAGGCTGTGGCGGAAATCACCGCCAAGTTTTGGGAACGAGATTTGTTGATCCCACAGTAGGCTACTGATGAGGACATGCAGAGGACGAGATATCATTCCATGCTAAGGGATGATGTCCGAGAGTTCATGAGCTTTACAGGGTGCAAAACCCTGAATGAGATAGTAGAGAAGGCCCGGGAGCGGGAAATGGAATTAGACTCCTGCACGAAGCGGAAGCCTGAGCAGGTTCAGGCACCAGTAGGTCAGGCTAAGAAGCCTAAGACCTCAGACACTTCCAACAGGGGTCAGTAGGGTCGAGGCCGGTGTGCCAAGTGTAGCAGGGTGCACAGTGGGGCTAGTCGTATCGTAGCCTCAGGGTGTTATGCCTGTGGTCAGCAGGGACATATGAGTAGGGATTGCCCCACGATGAGTTTGATCTGTGAGGGTCAACTGTCCGAAGTTATAGTGAGGGTCAACTGTCCGAAGTTACAGTGAGGGGGAGGAGCAGTGGTGGCGCTTGCACCCGCCACAATGAGGATTACAGATGGCCGCCCTGCTAAGGAGGAAGCCCCGACAGTGAAGAGTCGAGCGTTTGGGTTGACCACCGTGGAAGCTCGAGCAGCGCTAGACGTTGTGGCTGGTACGTATATATTCTTCACTACTCTATGTTTTTATGCATTGCTCTTGTGTGCATTATGCTATCTATGGACCTTTTTGGTCAATGGTATGTCGGCACATGTTTTGTTTGATTCGGGTGCTACCCGATCGTTTCTGTCTCTTGTGCTTAGCAAAAGCTTCAGGGACACGCCTGGAATATTGGATTCCCCGCTTGAGGTAGAGATTGTGGATAACCACACGGTGAGTGCTGCAAGAGTGTATTGGGGTTGCATTCTGAATATATTGGGTAGAAGGTTTCGTGTGGATCTAGTCCTGGTACCGCTTCGATGGCTAAAGGTGATCGCCAGGATGGATTGGCTGGGGGCCAACGGGGCAATGATTGACCGCGAGCATTAGTAGGTGAGGGTTCGAACCTAAAATGTGGGGGATAACTAGTTATTCACGGAGAAAGAGCCTTGCATGGATCAAACCTCTATTCGGCTGCGAGGGCTATGAGATCTTTATAGTAGGGCTGCACAGGATTTCTTGCCTACATCTCGGATACGACGGGAGACACCGTGAAGGATGTTGGCAGTGTGTCGGTTGTGCAGGATTTTCGGGATGTTTTTCCCGAAACCAGGAGTACCTCCAAAGAGGCAGTGGAGTTTCACATCGATTTAGTGCCCGGTCCCGCTCCGATAGCAAAGGCGCCATATCGGTTGGCACCACCCGAGATGCAGGAATTATCTACGCAGCTGTAGGAGCTGCTAGATCGAGGGTTCATACGTCCTAGTACTTCCCCGTGGGGAGAACCGATTCTTTTCGTGAAAAAGAAGGATGGATCCCATCGGATGTGCATCGATTATTGGGAACTGAACAAGCTAACGGTGAAGAACCGTTATCCGTTGCCAAGGGTCGATGATTTGTTCGCTCAGCTGCATGGTGCGTCTTGGTTTTCCAAGATTGATATCCGGTCAGGGTATCATCAGAGGAGGATTCAGGATGAGGACATACCGAAGACGGCTTTTAGGACTCGATATGTGCATTATGAGTTTGTGGTGATTCCGTTTGGGCTCACCAATGCCCCAACAGCGTTCATGGATCTCATAAACAGGGTGTGTAAACCGATGCTAGAGTGGTCGATGATTGTTTTTATTGACGATATCTTAGTCTATTCTAAGACTAGAGAGCAACATGAGCAACATTTGAGGGAAGTTTTGGAGACCCTGAGAGCAGAGAAGCTTTATGCGAAATTCTCCAAATGTAATTTTTGGCTGCGGGAGGTACAGTTTTTGGGGCGTGTCATAAATCAAGAGGGAATTTCAGTTGATCCAGCCAAGGTTGAGGCTGTGATGCGGTGGGAAATACCAAAGAATGCGCCAGAGATCCGTAGTTTCTTGGGTTTAGTGGGATATTATTGGAGATTTATTTAGGATTTCTCCAAGATTGCTGTGACATTGACCCATTTGACCAAGAAGAATATGACGATTCGATGGGGCACGAATCAGCAGTCGACATTCAAGACCTTGAGATGGAGATTGTGCGAGGCCCTAATCCTAGTATTACCTGAGGGTTTAGACTATTTTTTGGTGTACTGTGACACATCGATCTCAGGATTAGGTGTGGTTCTGATGCAGAGGGGGCATGTAATAGCTTACGCATCGAGACAGTTGAAGCCCCATGAGATGAACTACCCCACTCACGATATGGAGCCGGGGGCAGTGGTGTTTGCCCACAAGATTTGGAGGCACTACTTGTATGGAGTGCGGTGTACCATCTACACCGACCACAAGAGTTTGAAGTATTTGATGGATCAGCAGAACCTCAACATGCGACATAGGAGGTGGTTGGATGTACTAAAGGACTATGATTGTGAAACCCTATACCACCCAAGGAAGGCAAACGTAGTGACCGATGCCTTGAGCCGTAAGGCGGTAGGTTCCCCAATTGGGAACGTTTGTTTGAGGATGATAGTGATCTCTCCATTGTTGGATATGATCAAGAAGGCCCAGGTTGAGGGTGAAATGAAAGAAAATTGGAAGACTGAACGAATTTGTGGGCAGTATCCTCTGTTTGTTAAGGATGGCAGGGGTCTTCTGACACAATGTGGCCAGATATGGGTACCGGTAGATGGAGGAGTGAGGTAGAGGATACTGTAGGAAGCCCACAAGTTTAAGTTCTCTATACATCTAGGGGTCACAAAAATGTACAGGGACTTGAGGTTGAATTATTGGTGGCCCTGTATGAAGCAGGAAATTGTTTGGTTTTTAGAACGGTGTTTGACCTGTAGGAAGGTCAAGGCCGAGCATCAGCGACCTCATGGTAAGGTCCAGACACTACCCATTCCCATGTGGAAGTGGGAGGAGATCACAATGGATTTCATTACGAAGTTGCCAAGGATGGCGAGGAGTGTGGATGCCATATGGGTGATTGTGGATAGACTGATAAAGAGTTCCCATTTTATTCCGATTTCTGAGAGTATCTCCGCTGAGAAGTTGGTGAGTATTTATGTACGAGAGGTGGTGGCTAGCCACGGGGTGCCGGTGTCGGTAGTCTCGGACTGGGATGTTCGGTTCACGTCCAGGTTCTGGAAAAAATTCCAC
This sequence comes from Lactuca virosa, assembly GCF_052849685.1. Lineage (NCBI taxonomy): Eukaryota > Viridiplantae > Streptophyta > Magnoliopsida > Asterales > Asteraceae > Lactuca > Lactuca virosa. The sequence continues at coordinate 13,872,698 of NC_136427.1, read as the reverse complement.
GAAGAACTGGGTACTCAGCTACATTTTAGCACGACATATCACCCCCAGACCGACAGTCAGAGTGAGAGGACGATACAGACATTGGAGGATATGCTACAGGCATGCGTGCTGGATTTTGGTAGGAGTTGGGATACGTACCTCCTACTGGCAGAGTTTTCATACAATAACAGTTATCATGCTAGTATCGATCAGGCTTCATTCGAGATGTTATATGGTCAGAGGTGCAGGACCCCAGTTTGTTGGGATGAGGTTGGACACCGGGTCATGGGGATCACGGAGGTAGTGCTCAAAACTATTGGGTTAATTCATCAAGTGCGCGACCGGTTGCGAGTTGCGCAGAGCCATCAGAGAGTTATGCTGACCGACGACGATCAGACCTGGAATTCCAGGTAGGGGATTTTGTGCTATTGAAGGTGTCACCCTAGAAGGGGATCATCAGGTTTCGGAAGAGGGGTAAGCTAGGACCCCAATATATTGGGCCGTTTAGAATTTCGGCCCGGGTGGGTAAGGTAGCCTACTGCTTGGATTTGCAGACAGAGCTTAGTCAGATTCACAACACATTCCATGTGTCTTAGCTTCGGAAATGTGTCACTGACGAGGCCGTGGTCTTCTCATTGGGCAACATCCAGGTGGATGAGAGTCTGAATTAAATGGAGAAGCCCGTTACGATTCTGGATAGCAAGACCAAGGTCCTTCAGAATAAGGAATTAAGGTTGGTGAAGGTGCAATGGCAGCATCGGAGGGGTTCCGAATGGACTTAGGACCCGGAGGAGGAGATTCGAGAGCATTATCCGAAATTGTTCGTTTCAGCAGACTTCGGGACAAACTCTAGTTCAAGTGGGGGAGACTTGTAACACATGTTTCGAGGACTGGTTGGAGTTCACCGTTTGGAAAGGGGGTGTTGTGCATGGACTCGACGAGTTGGGAATCAAACTCGTCGAGTAGGGTCATGATTTTATGGACGCGGTGCTGAACCGACTAGGCGAGTCGGAAGGCCTGACTCGGCGAGTCAGTGATGAAAAGAGAAAACCCTAATTTCAGGGTTTGCCCCCTATATAAGGGTCATTATCCGCCTCTAAGGCCTCCCATTAGCACCCTAGAATCTGTTCATGGCCGCAAACCTCTTGTGTGTGGAGAGAGAGAGAGCAATTGGGAGCTTATCTTTAGGATTTTGGGGAGGATTTCAAGCTTGAAGAGGAAGTGTCAAGGGAGTAGCACTAGATCGAGTATCTATATTGTGTTGGGCACGTTATTGAGGTACTGATTCATTACCTTAAGTCTTGGACTCTTAGATCTCTTTCTTTTCACGTAAAGGACCATTATTTAGGGAAAATGGAGTTCAAACCGAAATCTAGACGTATCGCTAAGACATGGTTCTAGATGTGGACCTTTTTGGTCCTCAATATCATAAAGTTGTATCTTTTTCTAGTTTAACTCCTATCTATGCATGAAAACCTTGTTTAAGGGTTACTTTTCGGTATTACGGCCATGTGAGGCCTTGCATGCACGTAAAGTTTGCAACTTTATGTGACAACTACGTTAGGAGATTATGGATCTGAAGTTTGAGACCTTAAATGCCACTGGAAAGGACCGAATACGTGGGAACTCGTCGAGTCGCTCTGGTGACTCGGCGAGTTGGGAGGGTTTTCTCATTCACGGCCAAGGCTTCACGGCCAAGGCGTCATGACCAAGGGTTCACGACCAATGGTGTTCGGTTCGGAGTTTACGGCCGTGAACATCAAGGAACTCCACGAGTCTCTCGGGTGACTCGACGAGTTGATGGGTTAAGCAAGGAACTCGACGACTGGCTGATTGTACTCGATGAGTCAAGGTCAATATGGACTGTTGACATTGACTACAGACCTAGACTTTGACCAGGTTTGACTCGGAAGGTAAGTAGGGGCTGAGTAAAGACATTTACGTGTTAGTTATAGGCAGTTCGGGAGGAGCAACATGGGACGTAATTGACTTCAGTCTGCCAGTCCAACCTTTGTGAGGTGAGTCTTCTCACCATAGCAATGGGTCTAAGGCACCAAGGCTGGCCCATTTCATGCTAGTTGGTATATTTGCTATGTAGAGGTGTGTGATATGTATGTATGCATGATATGTGGTAGAGATAACTTTTGTGGCTAATGGTAGAGATAGCCTTGTAGGTGATGGTAAAGATAGTCTTTGTGGCTAATGGTAGAGATAGCTTCATGAGCTAATTGATATGTAACATGTGGTAAAGGGAGCTACTATAGCTAAACAATATGTGTTATGTGGTAGAGATAGCTTTTATAGCTAATGTGACATGTGGACTTTGGGTGGGGTATGCTCTAGGGGACTCACTAAGCATTAGCTTACAGTTTGTGGATATGTTTCAGGTAAATCTGAGTCCAGGGGCAAGGGCAAGGTGTGATGATGCAACGTGCACTCTATCTCTCTTTTCTGATATGGTTTGGGGACACTCTAATGTTTTGAACATAATGTTGTAATGATGATGGATTTGAAAAAAATTATTGGATTTCCATGATTTATGAAATATGGTTGTCTAAGTAAAAATGAAAATTTTATTTGAAAATTTTGGGTCGTTACAAGTAAATGGAAAAAAGATGTCAACTGGACAGTTAAAATGTACAATAAAGTCCATAAATGTCTTCAAACTAGAACAGTGAAAGCATGTACATATAAATTCCTCTCTTCTAACATTGTTGAATAGGTTGAAAGTAACCCTAGTATTCCAATTAGGGCTTTGCAAGAACAGCTAAAACGGAGTTTTAAGGTAGATCTTTCTACGATGAAAACATTTAGGGGTTCTAAACCTTGTGCAAGGAGATTTTGTTACTCAGTATAGTTTACTCAGAGATTACATTGCTGAGCTGCAAACTGATAACCCAGATACGATTGCTAGGCTTGATGTTGAATGCGAAGGAAATCCACATAGCGAAAGTAGAACATTCAGACGCATTTACATATGCTTAGGAGCTTTAAAGAAGGGGTTCACGGCTGGAAAGAGGGATTTTCATGGCTTTGATGGTGCTTTCATGAAGGGTCCATTTCCAGGACAATTTCTATCAGCCATGGTAAGTTTTAATTTTTGTTCTTTTACTTATTGTTATACATATCCAGGTTTAACTAGTATATGTTATTTATCATAAAAATGTAGGGACTGGATGGTAATAATGGCACATATCCATTGACATATGTTGTGGTTGAAACAGAGAACATAAACTCATGGACTTGATTTTTGAGTTGTCTTAGGGAGGATCTTGGCTTCAATATTAATTCTAATTTCACTTTTATAACAGACAGACCTCGAAGTTTGTGTTCCGAACTTCAGAAATCCATATCTTTCGCATACGCGCTCTGTTTTTGACGTTCTTTATATCCACCCATAGGTGAGATTATGCTCTACAACTTTCGTTTAGAATCTGTCGGCTAATTTTGATTTCATTATTATTATTATTATATTTTTAATGGTATGGGACAGGAAAAGTCTGTTAAAAATTCATAACTTCTTCATCAGACGTCCATTTTCGTTTGTCTTTTTACCGTTGAACTACTATTGACGAGATCTTCGATTCTTGTTTAGGTTGTGTCGGCTAAATATAACTCGATCTTTATTTCGAGTTTTTAGCTGTATACTGCAATACCGAATCTTAGAAAAATCATAACTTCTTCATACGAAGTCAAATTTTGACGTTCTTTTTATGAAAGTTCTCGGTTTAACGAATACTACGACTTTCTTTTAGATCACAAAGGCTAAAAATTAGTTTATCATAAACTCACTTTTTACGTCATAAGGCACCGTGTCGGTTCTGTCACACCCCCAAACCAAGGATGGCGGAAACGTCCAGGGGTGGAGGACTTCATGTATAGTATCATAACAACAATTGTAATAGTAATTGAAGCAAACACAACCAACATATATATAATTGAAAAAGTTACATCATTGTATTAATTACAAGTTTACGAATCAATTACAATATGTTGACAAAATATGAAATAGTAGACGCCTTAGCGCCCCATCCTCAAAAGCACTTGGTTACCTGTTTAATGATTTCCTGAGAATACAAGTTGTTTTGAAAGAGTGTCAACACAAAGGTTGGTGAGTTCATAAGCTTTTGTTTGGTATTATTAAAAGCCTTTCGTTTGTAAAAGTAGTATTTGTTTTAGAAAATCCAATATTTTCCTTAAAATGTATATGTAGTCTTCAATTTAAAGACCGAAATGTATAAGTAACTTTTCTTACTTATAATAAATAATGTAAGTTTAAATCGACATAAACTCGTTTAATTTTAATGAAGTTCCCGTAAATTCCAATATTTATTAATACTTTGTGTGAGTTTATTATAACCATGCTATGACCAAGGTTGCCTAAAACGACGTTCTTCGGGCGTCGGAAATGTTATGACATTTGTCACCCCAGACCTATCGGTCTAACTGTTGCATGCAGTTTAGGTGTGGGTTTGTCAAACCCAATATAGATCTATACACAACTATCACGCTCTCCCTCAAGGAGAATCTGGTTACAATACAGGACTTAATGGTAATTTGAAGTAAATGTCTCACAAAGTCATTAACGGAATTACGTGTTATGAAAACTTGGTACCGTATGGCCGTACCTTGCTTAATGAAAATATCATTTGTATAAATGTACCATTTTTAAATGTATGTGTTATGTAATGTATCATAAACTATACCTATAATAGTTTATCAACCAAGGGTAGTACGTAGTAATGTATGCAAACTATATTCAAAATAGTTTATTAAATGTTTGAATGTATCGGTTGTACTTTGATTATAATCACTTGTTATTCTTTATATTTTATATGTCCAAATCCATTTGTAAACTGATGTGTGTCTAAATATTAAGATAAAATGTCATATATTGCAATAACATATAATCACATAAAGATATACACCTTGCTCAACATGTTACAAGGTGAAATGAAATTGACAGCAACTTTTCGTTGAATACAGTTTCTGTTACTGTTCTTAGAAAATTTATAGAAAAATCATCAAGGCTCTAAATCCAAATCCGCAAATTCTGAGAGTTTGGAATATGAGTGTAGATTGTTCGTAAATTTTTATCATGATTTTTATTGATCTCTAACAGAGGTGAAAATATTCATAATCACAGACTGGTCCGGGTTTGCCTCTGAAATGACAGGCAGTTTTGTAAATATCACCATAAATTGTAGAAAAATCATATGGAGATGTGCAAGTATCCATTTTAAAGCTAAGAGTTTGAACTACTTGCACCTGGAACAGTTTTGAAAACTAAAGTATTTAAGTTGACCAAAACAGTTCGTGATCGAAGTTTATCTTTTCTGATGTAATCTGATAGAAAAAGTTTAATTATGTTCTTGATGATTTTACTTGTATTCCCCCCCTTAAAATTTAAGAAAAACATGTAAATGTAGGGGTATGAACTCACCTTATGTGGTTTCAGTAGATGAAAGTGAGAGAGAGGAAGTATTCAACCCAAGAACACTAAGAAGATGTCTTGATGATTCGAGAATCTAACACCGAATAAGATGGAATTTGTGTAAGCTATCAATGATTTAAGTAGAATGGAGTGTAATAATTATATGAATGATGAAGATACTTACTAATTAAAGAAAGAAATCCCTGAAGAAAGCCTTGAAGTTCTTGAAGTTGAGAGAAAAGATGAGAGAATTTTGGAGAGTGTCCTTTGGTTGCTAAGTGTAGAATGAAAGAACTTTATGGAGAATGAGGAGAGAGGATCAATCCTCTAGCTCTTAGAACGTGGGAAGAGCTGAAGATTGGGTGTAAAGGTCCACTAAGGAGACAAGGGGTAGTGGGAAAGAGTGGCTGATCATAAAGTGAGGTGGTGGTGGTTTGCTTTTGCCATAAATTAAGGAAAAGCAAATATTCCCTCAATAATTAGTTCAACCACTAATTCTTTTAATATATTTTTATAAAAACCCTGGAGATTTATATATTTTGGGGCCTTAGTTTATAAAATAAAGTTTTGGGTGAAAATCCCACGTTAAAATAATGAAAAACGGAGTTAAAACGAAGTCGTAGTCGAAAAACCGGTAAAAAGGGGCCGTCTGCGAGAGAGATTTGGGAGAGATTTCAAATAGAAAGAGATAGAGTGAAAACGATTTAGAGAGGTTTCGTTTGTGATTAATTTGAGTGTCCGGCTTCACAACGCAAGGTTCGTAAACCCCGTTAAACCGTGTTTTAGTGTCGTACACAATCCTGATGATTGTGCAATAGTGTTTTATCGCTTTGGTTCGTTGTTTAGCAATGTTAAGGCTAAGGAAAATCAAACACATGAACTTTCCAAATGATGATTTCTCATTAAAATAGCGAATTGTATAGTGATTACATAACGTAAACCCTAACATAGAAGGGTTATTGGAGTTGACCGGTTTGACTTGTTGACTTTGTTTGACTTTGACTTGACCGAAATTTGACGGTTGTCACATCATCCCCCCGTTAGAAGGAATTTCGTCCGGAAATTTTCATTTTGACTGGGATTTCAAGAGTTTGGGAAGAGATGTGGATACTTTTGTTTCATCTGATCCTCGCGTTCCCAGGTGAATTCGGGTCCTCGTTTAGCGTTCCAACGGACCTTCACGATGGGAATACGACTTTGTTTCGTTCGTTTGATTTCCCGATCCATGATTTCGACTGGTTCCTCCACGAAGTGGAGATTTTCGTTAACTTCGATTTCGTCGAGTGGTATTACGAGTGTCTCATCAGACAAACACTTCTTTAGGTTCGACACGTGAAATGTGGGATGCACTTTGTCGAGTTCCTGAGGTAATCGAAGTTTGTATGCTACTGGCCCAATCCTAGCAAGGATTTCGAATGGCCCGATGTACCTTGGATTTAGTTTCCCGCGTTTGCCGAATCGTATCATTCCTTTCCAAGGGGAAACTTTTAGTAGTACACGATCACCCACCTGGAATTCCAAGGGTTTGCGTCGTTTGTCTGCGTAACTCTTTTGCCGATCGTGAGACGCTTTCAGTCTTTCTCGAATTTGAACGATCTTTTCTCTGGTTTCCCTTATGATTTCAGGGCCAGTGAGGGTGCTATTAGAGACTTGCCCTGTAGCTAGCTGTGTATCCCCCACCTCAGCCCAACACAGGGGTGATCTGCATTTGCGACCGTAAAGAGCTTCGAATGGAGCGACTTTGATGCTAGTATGATAGCTGTTATTGTAGGAGAATTCGATAAGCGGTAGATGGGTATCCCATGCTTTACCGAAGTCTATCACACAAGCTCTTAACATGTCTTCCAACGTTTGAATGGTTCGTTCGCTCTGTCCGTCGGTTTGTGGGTGGTAGGCCGTACTCATGTCAAGCCTAGTTCCCAATGATTTTTGTAGAGACTGCCAAAACCGTGAGGTAAATCTACTATCTCTATCGGAGATAATGGATATCGGCACACCATGGAGTCGTACAATCTCTCTGATGTACGTTCTAGTCAGCTTCTCCATCTTGTCGGTTTCTTTTATCGGTAGGAAGTGTGCTGATTTGGTCAATCTGTCTACGATTACCCATATGGTGTCAAGCCCGCCCGATGTCTTAGGCAGCTTGGTTATGAAGTCCATGGTTATTCGTTCCCACTTCCACTCAGGTATATCCGGCTGTTGTAATAGCCCGGATGGTTTCTGGTATTCGATTTTGACCTTGGCGCAAGTCAGGCACTTGCTCACATAGGTAGCAATATCAGCTTTCATGTTCGGCCACCAGTATAATTTCTTGAGGTCCAGATACATCTTATCCGACCCGGGATGGATGGAGTATCGATTCTTGTGTGCTTCATTCATGACGACATCTCGGAGTCCACCGAACTTCGGTGTCCAAATCCGGTTCATGATATAACGTGCTCCATCATCCTTGACTTCTAAGTTTTTATCCATTCCCCTTAATGTCTCTCCTGCCACCTTTTCTGGTTTCAAAGCTTCCAGTTGAGCTTCCTTGATTTGTATGGTCAGGTGGGAATGGATTGTCATTGTTAAGGATTTTACTCGGCGGCCCGAGTACTCCTTCCTGCTTAGAGCATCGGCCACTACATTGGCCTTGCCCGGATGATAACGAATTTCGCACTCGTAGTCATTCAGCAACTCTACCCATCTCATCTGTCGCATGTTGAGCTCTTTCTGATTGAGGATATGCTGAAGACTTTTATGATCAGTGAAGATAGTGCATTTCGTGCCGTAGAGGTAGTGTCTCTAGATCTTCAAAGCGAATACTACTGCTCCTAATTCCAGGTCGTGCGTAGTATAATTAACCTCGTGCGTCTTAAGATGTCTTGATGCATACGCGATAACCTTCCCTCTCTGCATGAGCACACATCCGAGGCCTTGATTTGAAGCATCACAGTACACTACGAAGTCCTCGATTCCCTCTGGGAGAGACAAGATCGGTGCGCTGCATAGGGCTTGTTTTAACGTTTGGAAAGCAGTTTCTTGTTTATTTTCCCACTTGAATATCACACCTTTCTGCGTCAAGGTGGTGAGTGGTTTCGCAATCTTGGAGAAGTTTTGTATAAATCTTCGGTAGTAGCCAACAAGCCCAAGGAATTGTCGAATTTCGGTTGGCGTCTTGGGTGCTGACCAATTCTCGATTGCCTTGATTTTGGAGGGATCCACATGTATGCCTTTCTCACTTACCACATGGCCAAGGAAATCCACTTCTCTAATCCAGAATTCACACTTAGAGAACTTAGCATAAAGCTTCTCCGCTCTTAGTGTCTCTAGCACTTGGCGTAGATGTAGGCGATGCTCTTCTTCGCTTCGCGAGTAGATCAAGATATCGTCGATGAATACGATTACAAACTTGTCTAGGTAGGGTCGACACACTCTATTCATTAGGTCCATGAATACCGCAGGTGCGTTTGTTAAACCGAAGGACATCACCACAAACTCGTAGTGCCCATAGCGAGTTCTGAATGCAGTTTTGGGAATATCTTCTTCTTGAACTCGTAGCTGATGGTAACCTGACCTTAGGTCGATCTTTGAGAAGAAATTTGCTCCTTGGAGTTGGTCGAAAAGGTCGTCGAATCGGGGTAGAGGATATCAGTTCTTGATGGTGAGTTTGTTTAGTTCCCGATAGTCGATGCACATGCGAAAGGATCCGTCCTTCTTCTTTACAAAAAGGACTGGTGCTCCCCAAGGTGAGAAGCTTGGTCTGATGAACCCTTTGCTCAAAAGCTCGTTCAACTGACTGGACAACTCTTGCATTTCTGTTGGTGCGAGGCGGTATGGAGCTCTGGCTACGGGGGTAGCTCCGGGTACTAAGTCAATTCTGAAATCGACTTGTCGTGCGAGTGGTACACCAGGAAGATCTTCTGGGAACACATCCGGGAAGTTACACACTTCGGGGATGTCTTTGATGTCTTTCACATCTTGTTTCTTGTCTACTACGTGGGCCAAGAAGGCGTGGTACTCCTTCCGGAGATACTTTTGGGCTTTGATGCATGAGATGATTTATAAATTCGCACTAGGTTTGTCACCATAGATGAGAAGGGTTTCGTCATTTGGTAGATTGAGGCGAACGGCCCTTTCGTAACATAGAATGTCGGCACGGTGAGGCACTAACCAATCCATCCCGATGATTACGTCGAAGCTTTTTATGGTGACCGACATCAGGTCAATTTTAAATGTATGGTTGTCTAGAGTGAGAGTACACTCTGAGTATATATCGCTAGTGCGTTCTACTTTCCCATTTGCCATTTCTACTACATAAGTATCCTTTAGTGATTGGGGATTTTGTTCAAGTAATTGTTTATATTGGTGGCTCACGAAACTCCTCTCCGCTCCACTATCGAATAGTACGCATGCATAAGAGTTATTGAGGAGAAACGTACCGGTAACCACCGTGGGATCCTCGACTGCTTCCCCTTGTCCTATTGCCAGGACTCTTCCTACTCCACCAGCATTAGGGGCTTGTGCTTTGGGGCAGTTTCTTTTGAAGTGACCTGCGTCTCCACAGTTGTAGCAGGTTCGGGTTGCCCCCGTACTGGCGACTTGGTTGATTGGTCGAGCCGGCGCTTTACAGAAACGAGCAGTGTGCCCCTTCCTGTCGCAGTTGTTACAGTGCATCTCCCTACAAGCACCATTGTGGTGAAAGTTGCACTTGTTGCACTTGGGTAGGGTTCCAGCATATGGCTTCGGTGGTGCAGTAGTGGCAGCATTAGTGGCAACATGGACAGCAACAGTTTGTTGCTTCTTAACGGGGTCCTGTGCTGGTTGGCTCTTCTTTTGGTTCCAGAACTTCCTTTTGTTGTTTCCCCCTTTTGATTGATCAGTGGTGGTGGTTGTAGTATTATGACCGGCTCGGTGGTCAACAAGTTATTGTGCCAGCTCCCTGGCACTGTCAAAAGTAGTTGGCCTTGAAGCCAGGACACTACTTTGCACTTGGGGAGACAGTCCCCAAAGGTATCGCTCCACCTTTTTCTCCTCCGGAGTAACCATTATTGGGCAGAGGAGAGCCAATTCATTGAATCGGGTGGTGTAGGTTTCAAGGTCGGAGCCCGTCATCCTGAGGTTCCAAAGTTCTTGTTCCAGCTTTTGAATCTCACCTCTCGGGCAGTACTCCTTCATCATCAACGTTTTTAGTTCTGCCCAGGTTATGGAGCTAGCCACTTCGAGAGTAAGTGAATTAATCCGGCAGTTCCACCAAGTAAGGGCCCGACCGGTGAAAGTGAAGGCTGTGAACTTAACTTTGCTCGCTTCGGGGCAAGAGCACACCTGAAAGACTACTTCGGTCTTTTCAAACCATTGCATTAAAGTGATGACTCCCCCGCTCCCATTGAAGTTGTCGGGTTTGCCATTGGTGAAGTCTTTGTAGGAACACTCTCTTGCACGCCACGTAATGTCTCCGTGGTTAGAGTTTGTAGCACCCGATCCAGAACCACCAGCTCCGTTTGTCCCTATCTGCGATATTGCGGCCGCTACGGCTGCTGTTACTGCAGCCTGGAACATCGCAGGATCAAACTGTGGAGGCAGCGGCGGAGGAGGTGTTGCTGTGTTGCCGGAAGGTCTTGGTCTTCTCCTTGGCGGCATGGTTCTGTGATAAGTCGTAAACCAATGTACTTTTAGTAAAAGTATATTTATAGGAAGAGAAATCTTTTATACATAAAGTATATTATTACGTTGTTTTCCGGTATGTTTACGATACATACGATTTTATACTTTTAATTGACCCAATACATTGGGTTATGAGGTAAAATGAAAGTATAAAATATTTTATTTGAGTTTCCTTGTTTCCAAGTATATGACTGTTTGTAAAAGTTTCACATATACTAATTTAGTCGGGACATAATTAATATATTATATTTTAAAATGATCTTTATCGGTTACTTAATTAGTTGCAAAGTGCATACCAGTCATATGTGATTAAGATATAATAGTCCTTCGAATAAATGACCCTAACTCCAAGACCACAACCAAACAAGGACAGGAAGTGAAACAAAGATACATAAATTCTAAGTTTATAGCATCTTAGTTACATATGACCTTAGCGCATCCACTTAGCAGCTATTGATCTATAAATAAAAACCTATTTAATTCTCAGATAATTTATTATAGTAACACAAAATACTCCTATAGTATTTGTAAATGTTTAGTTTTGAGTTCTTAAAGTATCCTTTGTAGTCTGTTATTAGGTTTGTTAGATTTGTTGCCCATCCTGACCATCCCCCGGTATATGCAAGTCAATTCCCGGACAGATATAGTTGATCAGGCTATATCCTTCCTAGATTTAATCCACATATACTAAGGCATACTCAAAATGTTCAACTCTTCTTCTTTTGCTTTATGTTTTCGCTAGTTATGATACCATGCGAGCATGTAATGTATGTATGTATACTTTAATCAAGAAAATCATTTATTTTCTAAGAGTATATTTATTTGAAAAATGCACAAATCAGAGACTATTAGTCCCAATTGTGTTTATAGTTTGTATATCTTATGTGGTTTGATATACTTAATTCACTATAAACTGTGCTCTGATACCAATCTGTCACACCCCCAAACCAAGGATGGCGGAAACGTCCAGGGGTGGAGGACTTCATGTATAGTATTATAACAACAATTGTAATAGTAATTGAAGCAAACACAACCAACATATATATAATTGAAAAAGTTACATCATTGTATGAATTACATGTTTACGAATCAATTACAATATGTTGACAAAATATGAAATAGTAGACGCCTTAGCGCCCCATCCTCAAAAGCACTTGGTTACCTGTTTAATGATTTCCTGAGAATACAGGTTGTTTTGAAAGAGTGTCAACACAAAGGTTGGTGAGTTCATAAGCTTTTGTTTGGTATTATTAAAAGCCTTTCGTTTGTAAAAGTAGTATTTGTTTTAGAAAATCCAATATTTTCCTTAAAATGTATATGTAGTCTTCAATTTAAAGACCGAAATGTATAAGTAACTTTTCTTACTTATAATAAATAATGTAAGTTTAAATCGACATAAACTCGTTTAATTTTAATGAAGTTCCCGTAAATTCCAATATTTATTAATACTTTGTGTGAGTTTATTATAACCATGCTATGACCAAGGTTGCCTAAAACGACGTTCTTCGGGCGTCGGAAATGTTATGACATTTGTCACCCCAGACCTATCGGTCTAACTGTTGCATGCAGTTTAGGTGTGAGTTTGTCAAACCCAATATAGATCTATACACAACTATCACACTCTCCCTCAAGGAGACTCTGGTTACAATACAGGACTTAATGGTAATTTGAAGTAAATGTCTCACAAAGTCATTAACGGAATTACGTGTTATGAAAACTTGGTACCGTATGGCCGTACCTTGCTTAATGAAAATATCATTTGTATAAATGTACCATTTTTAAATGTATGTGTTATGTAATGTATCATAAACTATACCTATTATAGTTTATCAACCAAGGGTAGTACGTAGTAATGTATGCAAACTATATTCAAAATAGTTTATTAAATGTTTGAATGTATCGGTTGTACTTTGATTATAATCACTTGTTATTCTTTATATTTTATATGTCCAAATCCATTTATAAACTGATGTGTGTCTAAATATTAAGATAAAATGTCATATATTGCAATAACATATAATCACATAAAGATATACACCTTGCTCAACATGTTACAAGGTGAAATGAAATTGACAGCAACTTTTCGTTGAATACAGTTTCTGTTACTGTTCTTAGAAAATTTATAGAAAAATCATCAAGGCTCTAAATCCAAATCCGCAAATTCTGAGAGTTTGGAATATGAGTCTAGTTTGTTCGTAAATTTTTATCATGATTTTTAGTGATCTCTAACAGAGGTGAAAATATTCATAATCACAGACTGGTCCGGGTTTGCCTCTGAAATGACAGGCAGTTTTGTAAAAATCACCATAAATTGTAGAAAAATCATATGGAGATGTGCAAGTATCCATTTTAAAGCTAAGAGTTTGAACTACTTGCACCTGGAACAGTTTTGAAAACTAAAATACTTATGTTAACCAAAACAGTCCGTGATCGAAGTTCATCTTTTCTGATGTAATCTGATAGAAAAAGTTTAATTGTGTTCTTGATGATTTTACTTGTATTCCCCCCCCCCCCTTAAAACTTAAGAAAAACATGTAAATGTAGGGGTATGAACTCACCTTATGTGGTTTCAGTAGATGAAAGTGAGAGAGAGGAAGTATTCAACCCAAGAACACTAAGAAGATGTCTTGATGATTCGAGAATCTAACACCGAATAAGATGGAATTTGTGTAAGACATCAATGATTTGAGTAGAATGGAGTGTAATAATTATATGAATGATGAAGATACTTACTAATTGAAGAAAGAAATCCCTGAAGAAAGCCTTGAAGTTCTTGAAGTTGAGAGAAAAGATGAGAGAATTTTGGAGAGTGTCCTTTGGTTGCTAAGTGTAGAATGAAAGAACTTTATGGAGAATGAGGAGAGAGGATCAATCCTCCAGCTCTTAGAACGTGGGAAGAGCTGGAGATTGGGTGTAAAGGTCCACTAAGGAGACAAGGGGTAGTGGGAAAGAGTGGTTGATCATAGAGTGAGGTGGTGGTGGTTTGCTTTTGCCATAAATTAAGGAAAAGCAAATATTTCCTCAATAATTAGTTCAACCACTAATTCTTTTAATATATTTTTATAAAAACCCTGGAGATTTATATATTTTGGGGCCTTAGTTTATAAAATAAAGTTTTGGGTGAAAATCCCACGTTAAAATAATGAAAAACGGAGTTAAAACGAAGTCGTAGTCGAAAAACCGGTAAAAAGGGGCCGTCTGCGAGAGAGATTTGGGAGAGATTTGGGAGAGATTTCAAATAGAAAGAGATAGAGTGAAAACGATTTAGAGAGGTTTCGTTTGTGATTAATTTGAGTGTCCGGCTTCACAACGCAAGGTTCGTAAACCTCGTTAAACCGTGTTTTAGTGTCGTACACAATCCCGATGATTGTGCAATAGTGTTTTATCGCTTTGGTTCGTTGTTTAGCAATGTTAAGGCTAAGGAAAATCAAACACATGAACTTTCCAAATGATGATTTCTCATTAAAATAGCGAATTGTATAGTGATTACATAACGTAAACCCTAACATACAAGGGTTATTGTAGTTGACCGGTTTGACTTGTTGACTTTGTTTGACTTTGACTTGACCGAAATTTGACGGTTGTCACAAGTTCTATCACGAAACTTCAATAAGTCATAACTTCTTCATTATAACTCGGATTTCGATGAAGTTTTCTCCTAAACGTTTCTAACGAGATAATTTAAAACTTTCATTATCTTTAGTTTTACTTATTTCCAACTTAAATGTTATATTTTCGTTAACTTTAATATTTGACTTTCGATTAGAATCTCATAAGACTTCCAATACATTCTGAATGATTCTAAACATAGTTTTACTTCAAATCTCGTAAAAAATATCTGTTAGAACTCAATGCTCAAAATCGTATAATATTTAAAAATATTCATTTTTAAACTAACAAAACATGATAACTGAAGGTGTATGTTACATTTAAAGACCTTAACTCTTTTTGCTGGCCACCTTACCAGCCTCCCTGTCCGGAAAAAAGCCTAGATTCGTGTTTCATTTTGCAAGCTTGTGTGTGGTGAGCTTAGAGAGTTGTTTCTGGTGATTCTTGAAAGGAGCTTGGAAGTGGGAATCATCTAGCTTGGAGGAAACACCTTAGATCCAGAAACTCTTCTTTGATGGCAACATTTTTGAGGTATAAAGTCTTCACCTTGTCATGTATTCATCTAGATCTCCATATGTGAAGTTTGAGCATGATTTTTGAGTTTTGGTTGAGTTGTCCAAGAAGATGAGGATTCCCAGGGTTGATAAGTTTGATCTGACCCCTTCATGACTCCTCTTGACTTAAAGTTGCAAACTTTATTAGTTTCTATGTCCCATTCATGCAATAAGTCCCTCACTAAGTCTCTATTAAGCTCTTGAGAGCATTTCTAGCTTGCATGGACGTAAAGTAAGAAACTTTACGTTAGTTTTTGACCTTTGGACTTCGGATCTATGTTTTGGGACATTGTTGTGAGAGTTTAAGAGCTTAATCGGTTAAGACTCACTCTAATGAGCCTAAGGTTTGATTTTGGATCTTTATAGATGGTTAATAAGGGTAAAGTTGGAAACTTTACCCTTCTAGGCACCATTTTGGAAGAGATTTAAGATTAGGGGACCTTGGTTTCGTTGGAAACAACTTAATGCAATTAGAGGTTGAATTTCTAGTCAATTCGGCGTGTTCATTGGTGAACTCGACGAGTTGATGGGAATTTTCCCGACCAATATAATAAGAGGGGAAACTCGGCGAGTTGAAGGACCACTCGGTGAGTTGGGTTAATTTGGACCACTGACTTTGACTTTTGACTTATGACTTTCAGCAAGTTCGTTCCATGGGGTAATTGTGGTAATCTGAATTTTAATAAAGGGAAGTATGGGCTTAGGGTAAGGAAATTATAGGACTGGGCCCAATTTGGAAAATTGGGCCATTAGTGGGCCTTTATGGATCGTTTGGTTTTGGGTATGAGAGTTGAGTTATATTGGGCCAATGGTTGCTTTGTGGGTCCTTTGGCCTTTCATTTTGTAGTTGGGTCGTAAATTTAGACAAGGCTAGCTAGGGGTAAAATGGTCCTTTTACCTTAAGTAAGGAGTTTTGGTTATGGATTTGAGCTCAAATGCTAATTGGGAGTATTATTGGTATTGATAGTTTGGGAAGCCGTCAGGGCAGAAGATAGGTGTTTCTTTCAGTGAGCTTCAGCCATCAAGGTGAGTCTCATCACTATATTCATGGGTCGAAGGCACTAATGTCGGTTCATTATGTGTTATGTAATATGCGATTTGTTTATGTGTTATGCGGGTTGTCTATGTGATACTTGCATGGAAGATCACCGGGGGGGGGGGGGGGGAGCCCATGGAAGTTGGATATTAGACCATGGGGGAGCCCATGGTATTCTAGGTAAAGACCAATACGGGGAGCCCATGGCAATTATATGTATGTGCTTGATAATCTGTGGTCGTATGTGTTATGGTATTTTTGAGAACTCACTATGCTTTATGCTTACGATTTTTAGTTTATGTTTCAGGTACTTTGGTTTCCAAATGGAAGAGCTCAGGATGATTACAGAGCACACACCACATGTTTCCACTTTCTGTGATTACTCTGGTTTAATGATGCTTTGCTAAATAGTGGTTACTCTGGATTTATGGAGACAATCTGTATTAATGATTTAATAATCTAAAAACAAAAAGTTTTATGTCGTGATTTTCGGTTCATTACAAGTTGGTATCAGAGCCTTGGTTGGAGGGAATCAGACATACTATCGGGTGTGCATGAACTCAAGCTGAGGATTGGTAAAGTTTTTAAAAACAAAAGTATTTTTTTAAAAAAGAGTTTTCTAAAATAAGAGAAGGGTGTGGTGCATGCAATCAGTCGAGCTCAAGTAAGTTTCCCGAAATACCCATAGATGTTATATGTTATGTTTCATTTATGAATCGGCAAATCGCATGCTAGTTAGGGATAAGGATCTACTGAGTTTTTGCATGATAGAATGCTAGGAGTGATACCTTTGTATGTTTATTGTATAAGCTGGTACACTTGCATGCCAGAGCTGATTAGTTAGTGATAGATTGGCTTGAGACGTGTGATGCTTTGTCATCTTGGGAGTATTGGATGCTATACTATAACGGAAATATCTATTGGTATCAGCAACTGCTAAGTGTATGCTTTAAAAATTGTATATGGCTAGGATCTTATAGTCCCAGAATAATTGATTTCACTACTACAAAGCAGGCCTTTACTGACATACAATTTATGATACACATTGATTTATGATACGCAAAAGTGTGTGACCTAAAAATTATGTTATGTTTGTAGAAATTTGAAGGATTTAGGATGCACATTTTTGCGTGTCCTAAAATTAGTGCTAGAAAAATAAAACACGGAGGGCGCTTATTATAGAATGGGTGTCATCTATATATGTCGTTTTACAATTTTTAATGAAACACACATTCTTTAGTTAGAAGCAGGACAAGAAAAGCCAAAAAACTAAAAAAGCCCTCTACCCTCTTTGCCCTAAGCATCTTTTGACGCATCTTTCTTTTTCCTCACACTGTTGTGCAACTTCTCAATCAAAGAACCAAGGTTACGATCATCGACAATCTTGATGCCTTCATCTCATGATTGATTGAGTTTTCTCAATCTATCATTGTCAATAGCAAGTGCTTTCATCGCCGGTCTACCCTCTTACTTCCGGTGAACTGTGGTTCAACGTTCTCTACTTCTTCAACAGGTATGTGAATCAGACTTGCGATGATGCCGAGAGCATTTGCCTATCATCCCAATATTTATCTTCACCTTCCTCTTCCATCTCTTCCACTCCTAGAAGTACATCCCTTACACTTGCTCTAAGGATTTTTATTGGAACTAGGGTTTCAGTTCTTAGTGAAATCGAAAGGGGTTTTGGTCACCAAACCATGAAATTAAGTGGGATTGTCCGTCATTTTCTCTTATTTTAATATCTTCAATTTTGATTTTTATTTTATGTTTGTGTTTGCAGTTGAAATTCAGTCAACATATATAATTGAAGGGATTACATGGCTTGCAAGGGATAGAAGTAGACTAGCATCCCCGTCTATTGAATTTCTATATTTCTTTTTACTTGCTCCTATAAAAAGACTAATATTTCTCTTGTTTATCTACATCAATAGTTGTATTGAGAGACACATGATTGTTGAGGACAAATTGATGAGGCAAAAGGCTAAGGTGCTAATTAACGAGGCTGCTTCTTGGTCACTTTGTGGTATTTATATGGGAAAGGTAACTTTTACCTTGTTATTCATTTGGATGTAGGTTGGATTTGTATATAAAATCAATAGCTTTTTGTATATTTAAACAAACATTTGATTATAGTTTTCTACTTTTTGGGGTCCCATCAATTTATAGTTTCTTTCTTCTCTTCCCATTCGTACAGGGAATGAAGAGCTTCCGGAAGATCTTATCTTGATATCAAGCTTTTATGCTTACTCACTTTGTTTACCAATTTCACTAATGCCAAGAATTTTGTATTGGTTAATTTATCTTAAAACTCATGTTTTATAGTCTTTACTTTAATGCTTTACTTTAGTTACCAACAACTTCACATCTGGAGGCTTGTCAATTTGTTCCAGCAGATCAGTGCCTAAAATTTGTAATCACAATTGATATTTAGTTCTGTTCATAACTATAGTCACTATTTTCGTTTTCCTTGAGCTTTCCACTATGCATAGAAAAAACTGCAAACTTCTCATATTCAGATGGTGATCTTTATCATTAGGTATTATTAAGGACTAAGGAGAATCAAATCATCTGAAGAACATCATGTACACTGCAATGAGGTGTAATGCATGCTTGAGGGAGCTGGAAGGACGAGCTTGAAACATGATACCTATTGCAAGATCAACATGTAACATAAAGTTGTCAGTACCCAAGTTTCACAAATTTTCCATTCTTTACAAATTTTCTTGTAATGATGTTAATACTGGTATTGATGTTTATTTTAATAAGTTTTGTACTGACAAATATCACCAAAATCTTCTGATCTATATGGAAAGTATACATGGAAGATAGATAAGTTCTCACAAATTAAAAAGAGAGAACCTGAAAGCAGTATATTTAAAGTAGGTTTCTATAAATGGTATGTGTTCTTTTTTTATATACTGTTTGTATTCTTATTCTTTTTCATATCTTTTTATAAGATTCTTAATATTGGTTTTAGTTGTAAGTATATCTTGATCTACCCCCAAGGGAGTGATGTTTGTAATCATCTGTCTTTATTTATTTGTGTTGCAAATTATGACAAGCTTCTTCCAGGTATTGGTGAACAACATTTCTTTCAGTTTCAAGCTTCTTTTTTATTATGTTTGCTTAGAATAATGAGAAAAACGTCAAAGTAGGATTCTACAATAAAAAAATCAATGACAACTTTTTTTTAACAGGATGGAGTCATTTTGCACAATTCACAATAGATGTGGTGAATAAAGACCCCAAGAAATCAAAATATTCTGGTTGTTTTTTTTGTTTTTTTGGAATATGTATTAAAAAAACAAGGTTGTAATTGTCTATATATAAATTTTCAGACACGTTATATCGCTTATGGGGTATATATAAATTATGAACTATAAGTTTTTATGGCTTATGATAGTAAATGCTAACATGTGCCACTTGTTTTGAAGGTAGAGAGTAGATCGCCCATTCAGATGCCTTGATTGTCAATATAAGAGAGAACTTGTGAGGGTATATTTGTCAAATGTAGAGCAAATATGTCGCCGATTTGTTGAAGAGAGAAGAGGAAGGCTTGGAAAGCTGATAGAAGACAAAAATAGATGGACAATGTATGCAATTTTTCTGTTTTATTTAATTGATTTTTTAACTTAATGCATAAAGAAATTTCCCTTGTTGTTTCTTCTGTTTCCCAAGTGTGCCTTCATTTTCTTCAAAAGTATTTTAACATGTCTTCTTTTCCTTTAGCTTTCAACTTTGCTTTCTGACATAGGACTCAACATACGTGAAGCACATGTGTTTTCAACAAATGATGGCTATTCTTTGGATGCATTTGTGGTTTATGGATGGCCTCTTCAGGTAATATTTGTAACAATTTGCTTTGTTATTTTCTTCATCTCTTATTGTTGGGGTCTGAAACTCTGAATGTTATTATATTCTGATCAGGAAACAAAGGCTCTATATGTAGCAATGGAGAGAGCAATTTCTAGGAGTAAGGTACTTCATATCTTTAGTATTATTTTTTATTATATATATCTTTATTTTTATGAAATATGTATTTACTTTTGTTAACTTTGTAGGGTTCATGGTCGGGTTCTAAACATTCAAAATCAGCAATAGAAAGAGTAGTAGCTGCTGAAGCTAGTTTTATAGATACATAGATACACATAAGATTACTCAAAATAGAAGAAAAAGTTGCTTTTGGATCGTGTGGTGATCTGCAAGTCCATTATTATTATTATTATTATTATTATTATTATTATTATATATGGCCATTATTATTATTGTTTAATTTAACTCTGAATATTCTCTATCTCTTTTTATTCTTGGCAAGGCATCATGGTGTTTATGTTGGATAGGAAGTTGCTATCAAAATTCATAGATCTGAGCACTTGAATGAAGCATTGGGTAGATTTTTGAAAGTGTTATGCTCTAATAGGAAAAATATGAAAGCACAATGCTATAATCGTGATTGGACGCTTGTATAATCACGTTCTTTTATCGTAATTTTTCTTGTGTTTGGTAGTTTTTGAGAAATATGGAGCAACAGTGGTATTTTTTTCTTTACATCTATTTGTTAAATTGCACTTTGAATGTCTTGTTTGATGATTCATGGGGGATATGATCTACGCAGAACTCCAACTAAAAACATAAACCTACCTCCAACACTTCTATCAAGATTTGATCTTTTGTGGTTGATCCTTGACAAGGAAGATATGGACAATGATCTTGAAATGGTATTTACTATATACTATTTACATTATTATGTCCACCACAACAGAGAATCTCCTGCCCTTGGTAGTTAAGTTTTTCATGTCCTTTAAAAGTATTTAAGGAGGTGTAGGAAGAACATCATACAAGCATTTACAAGGAGTTGTTGTATCTATTCAGACTAGGGTTAGAGCAATGGCTGGAAGAGATGAGTTCAGAAGAAGAAGAAGGAGCAAGGGTACAACTATAGTTGTGAATTCTAGCAGAATATCGTGTACGTGTTCTTGTGCTACTATTGTCGATTCAGGAACATCTTTGCTTACTAGTCCAACTATATGTGTAACATCCGAAATTCTAGGTATCATATTTTAATTATTTAGTTTGTGTCAAGAAGAGGGACTCGACAAGTTGACGCCTAGACTCGTCGAGTAGGAACGCGATTGCTGACTGGATTTAATGAATGGACTCGACGAGTCGGCAGGTTGACTCGACGAGTCCGTGCTGCGGACAGAAACCCTAAATCCCCGGGTCTGTGCCCTATTTAAGGAACCTTATGGCCCTCATTTGCAGCCACCTTTACCCTTGAGAGCACCAGAGGACCTGAGAGCATTATGAGTGAGAAAAGAAGTCATTTTCATCATTCCTAGTGTGATTTTGCAAGAAAGAAGGAAGCAGGGCAAGCTAGGCAGATTTTGGAGCTCAGATCTTCCACCATTTGATCAGAAGAGACTGTTAGAGGTATAAATCTATGCACATTCTCATGTATATGGTGATCTACTTGAATCTAGGGTTTTCATATGCCTTCTTTAGCTTGGATTCGAAGTATATGAGGTCCCAAGGTGGGATTCTTCTTAGATCTGGACCTTAAGAGGTCCAGAGAGTCCTATCTATCCTGCTTTATGCTATTCCTTTGGAGATATGAACCTAGGTTGCCATTTTAGAAGCTATTTCACCAAAAGAAGCCCTTTGAGTGTTGCATGAGTGTAAAGGTTGGACCTTTACATGATTATTGTGTGTTGGGAGGTCAGATCTATAGGTTAGAGAAGCAGATCTGACCTCAAAAGGTCTTTTGAGTGTTGCCATGGAGGGAACTCGCCGAGTCCATAAGGGGACTCGACGAGTCGAGTCGGGTTGCCCCGCGATTCGTGACCAATGGTAACCCTTCGAGTGAAAGGTTAACTCGACGAGTCGAGTGAGGTTTTATGAGGATTAAGAAGACATGCATGGACTCGCCGAGTCACAATAGTGCACTCGACGAGGTTGGTCAAAGTTTGACCATTGACTAGAGTTGACTTGAGTTGACCGTAGGGTTTTGGTCAAGCTGGTTCAAGTCAGGTCAGGGAGGGGTAGAATGGCCTTCTACTCATTCTTTAGGAATGAGAACAAGAGAAAGTATTGATTAGAGATGTTATTATGTTGATAGGAGGAGGCTAGGTCGGGTTATCGAGCACGAGAGGTTATCCGACATCATACGAGGTGAGCCTTCTCACTATACTTTACCTAGAGTGGTAATTCTGTGTGACCGGAAGGTCTTATGTGCTATGATGAGTATATGTTGCATTTTGTTATATGATATTTATGTGTTATGTTATGTTATGAGTATTATGACATGAACCGGAAGGTCAATAGTGTATGGGTCGGAAGGTCAAGATGATACGGACCAGAAGGTCATAGCAGTGGGATCGGAAGATCTACCAGAACTATGGGACGGAAGTCCCCTGAGACACATTGACCGGAAGGTCTTGTAGAGTTGTAGCCTTGAGTGGCGTATGTGTTGTATGTGGTATTTTGGCGATCCCACTAAGCATTTATGCTTACCGTTTATGTGATATGTGTTTCAAGTACCAGCGAGGATCGCGGGAAGGCGCCGGCATGATCTGTACACATTGATGGAGTTTTATGTATTTGAGATCTTGGGAATTGTTTTATTTGAATGACATGTGTTACATTGAGTTTTGATATTTTATATGAATGAAATTATGTTTTTTTTTTAAAAAATGAAAAATTGTTTAGGAAATTCACATTGTTACAATATGTATCTCACGTGAAGCTTTTGTTAGAACTATTAATCTTAGGGATTTCAAGATTTTCATATTTCTTCTATCTAATTAGTTTGTAAATTTTTGTTACAACTTCTATTGATTTGTTTATCTTTCCATGGAACGATTATTTGTATGACATTAAATATTATGCAATGGATTGTATTTTTTTGTACGATATTTTATTTTCTATTATGAGACATTAATTACAAATTTAATTTGAAATTTAGAAAATCAGTAAATAATATTTTTTTTTAAATATTAAAATTACAAATACGCAAAAATGTGTGTCATCTTCATTTATGACATGGCCTTTCTTGACAGGGGATTTAGTGATACACAATCTGAGTCGTAGATGCGCGTCGTAAGGTTACGACATGCAAATGTGTGTCAACTTCCTTTATGACAGGGCCTTCCTTGACACGCAATGCGTGTCGTAATTACGAGTCATAAATGTGTGTCGTAAATAGACAAAGTGCAAAAGCATGTCGTCTTTCGTTATGACAGGGACTTCCTTGACATGCATTTTTGTGTCGTTTGAGCGCTTATGTGACACCGAAAAATTTCAAACAAAATTTCTCATTTAAAAATACGTATATCCCATTATCACATTCACAAAATCCCATAAACATCAAGTTATCAAAACACATGTTCCAAAACACAATCCAGGATCCTCAAAAACATAACTCTAACTCGGGTGTGTGTGTACAATCATGTCAGTGCCTTCCCGTGATCCGGAG
Organism: Lactuca virosa; assembly: GCF_052849685.1. Lineage (NCBI taxonomy): Eukaryota > Viridiplantae > Streptophyta > Magnoliopsida > Asterales > Asteraceae > Lactuca > Lactuca virosa. The sequence goes on along the minus strand of NC_136427.1, from coordinate 13,848,972 downwards.
AGCTACCTGAAATAGATAACACATAACACGGTAAGCACGAAGCTTAGAGAGTTCCCCAAAATACCACATACATTACATTAGCCACTCGAGGCTAGCTCAATACAACCCTCTGGTCAATGTGTCTCAGTGGAGACCTTCCGGTCCCACAACTCGGGTGTACCCTCCGGTCCTAACTAAATAAGCTCTTAATAATAATACTCAACATAAATCACAAAGACAGAATGCAGAATTTCACAATACACAGGTAAGCACATAAGACAACTCAGTCACACAAAGATACCACTCATGGTAAGTATAGTGAGAAGACTCATCTCGTAAGCAAGCAAGCAAATAGCCTCGTACACGAATCCCGAACTAGCCTCCCCCTAACACATACAGTAAATATCTCTAATTAATACTCTATCCATGACTCTAAACAAACCAAGGTTATTCTCTCTCTATCTCTCTCTCTAAATCTTGGAGTGAGTAAAAGACCATTTTACCCCTCCATGGTCTCCATTCCTCATGTTTGACCAAACTCTAAAGTCAACAGAAGTCAAACTCGAGTTAACCGTAAAAAATTGTCCTAACTCGTCGAGTGCACTTATGCAACTCGTCGATTCCCCTCATTTACTCAGAAGTCTCATGAAATTCAGGCTCAGCTTGTCGAGTTGATCCCCTAACTCTCCGAGTTATCGCATGAAAAAGCTCATCGGAACAAACACTATACGACTCGTCGAGTCAACTCATGGACTCGGCGAGTCCCTTCAATCTGACTTCTTATTCAGACGTTTTTAAGTAGATCTACCACTCCAAACACTAGATCTAACATCCCAAGACCCAATTGTCACATAAAGCTTCGATCTTTACGTTCATGCATGGTATTTTTGCTCCAAGATGCCAATACATGCTCCAACAAGGTTTTAATGCACAAGCTCTTGTCTCTAGGTTAATAAAGTTCAATTCTTTGGATTCACAAGGCCTCCCACCATCTAGATCTAAGGTTTCAACCTCCAATCATGCCCAAGGGACTCAAAGACCCAAAAGGGATGAGAGAAAACCCTAGAAACTCCCTAAACCAAGACCTCATAAGGAAATGATCAAGTTAGCAACTTTTTACCTCTAAATGAACCTCTAGATCCAAAGCCTCCTATTGATCCAAGCTTTGATGTTCCCCACCTCTCTTCCAAAAGTGCACTAAAAATCACAAGATTAGCTTCTCTATCAATCTCTAGCTCAAGTGAATGATTAGGGATAATCTTAAGGGTGTAGGGTGACTGGTGAGACGAAAATGAGTGCATAAGGACCCTTAAATAGGCCCAACCCCGGGGATTTAGGGTTTCATCACACAGCACCAACTCGGCGAGTCGACTCTCTGACTCGTCAAGTCAGTTCATTAAACCCTTGTGCCCAAAACGACTCCACTCGACGAGTTGGGCTCACAACTCGTCGAGTCAATCAATAACTCTCAAAAAGTAAATACTTAAATAATATACCTATGAGACCGGTTGTTACAGTTTACGACACGCATTGTGTTTTGTAAAACACTCTTTTGTAGTAGTGTTTGGCTTTATTTCTTGCTCCTTGTCTGGTTGTGGTGCTAGGGTAGAGCTTATTATTCGACAGTCTATTAGATCATGTTCTGTGTATAACTTGGATGCATAAGGAAGCCAACTGTGAGGGTGGAAAATGATAGTAATAGTTGTGGTATGTGGGTTGAATATCCGATGATCGATTATGGATTGGAATGTTACTGCAGGAATGTTTCTTGCTTTATGCTTCGTGGAACTCTTGTATAATGGGAGTTAGTCAGTAAGTGAATATGAATATATTCAGTAGGTGGGTGACTAGCATTATGGGAGTTCTTCAGCAGCTGATGACAGGGTGAGGTCGGGAACCTAGGAGAGCCTAGGAAGTGTTTTAGCAAGTTTTATTGTGTTGTTTAGTGAGCTTTGGGTGCATCGTTATGAGAAGGTGGCATAGAGGATTCGGAATGACTATTGAGGAAACTATGGATAGGTGTGGAAGGTAGTATTGGGCCAGTACTACTGAAAGCACAGGATCCATACTCGAATCAAGAGAGTCCTGGAGAATCTAAGCAGTTGTGGGAGGAGGATCCTTGGTGTATTTTGATCATTGGTATGTTGTATCTCAGTTTGGTGATGAGAACTCTTGGAGCTAGTTCTGGTTCTTGTTCTGTTCCCAACTCGGGAGCATGTATTGAGATGATTAGCGAGCAGCTGTGGGATTTCATCTTGTCGGAGGTTACTCGCAGTATTTCAGAGATCTTGGATGAGCGCTTGGGTGCAATCCGCGCTGAGGTCATGGCTATCGTTGGAGCTCGCAATCTATCTTTTTGTGAGTGGGATATCAATTTGGAGCACCTGGGGCAAACGGGGCTAGGTCAGGTGCACGTAGGAGGGGGTCCTGGGAAGAGACTCAAGACTTCAGATCAGCGAAGGAGTGACCTGTGGGGCCGGGTTCAGTGCAACACATGCGGGAAACTGCACGATGGATTTTTTTTGTTCCAGGGGTATGGGTCGCTACAAGTGTGGCAGGATTGATCATGTCAGCAGGGATTGTGATGTGTTTTGAGCATTCTAACACTCCTAAGTGTACATGCAACCCTAAATACCTTGGATCTATGTTTTCTCTATTATACATGTAATTATGAACTTTCCAAGGTATTACCCTATCGAGCATACAATACTTGATACTTGGGTAATCAAATGGATAGAATACATACCTTTGTTTGATGTAGCTTGTCTCCATGAAGCTTGAGTGCCTAGTGCCCCAAGTGTGACACCTCAAATGGTTCACACAACACCAAATGCACATGGAATGACTTGAGAGAAATGGAACACTCCTTGAAATCGTCTAGCCCTCATATTCACACATTAGTGCACGATTTCTTGAGCCATGGGATTCTTTTATATGGTGGCTATTAGGGTTACACCATGTAACTCATAACTTTACCTATTCCTTATGCTCCATGGATTTTAACCTCCATGGACTTAGTCCAACATAAGGAATCTTGGATCACAAGCCCACATATATAAGAATGAATGATTTACACAATCAATCCATATATTTAATTAGTCTCCTTTTGATCACTTAATTAATTCCAAATTAATTCTTGATCAATACTAATTAAATAACCTTATTAATATATTAGAATTTATAATATATTAACCAACCTTAAGTGTTATTTCTCTCATTATAGTCTATCCAAATGCATGATGCCATGCAACCCAAATGGACCATGCCGGGTCGGGTCAAGTCTTACCAATTATAGTTATGGACTTAGACATTAATCCAACAGTCTCCCACTTGGATAAGTCTAAAAGTATTATTGCGTATGACTTCAGGAACCGATCAGCAATCGTAGCTCTCAAAAGCTTCTGTCGAACTCTGACCTTGTCGATGAACTCTGACCTTTGTCAATGACTTGTCCATTAGATAAGGGATCATATATTCCTCCATTCTAGATATCATATGGACTGAGACATGGATTATCAATCATTCTCTCTGTCCATTTGTTGTTTCCCGATTTCCGATTCATGATGACTGACTGATTGAACAAATCAAATCAGTCGTGGCTTGGCCAAGCACTCACATGTATCATCTTTAAATCATCGAGGGGACCACATATATCGCTTTTATCCCGAAGGTAAAAGGAATGGATAAACTTCGACTCATATGGCTTGTTCTACTACTTGTTGAATCATACACAAAGGCACGTTTTATAACATCGAGTTACCGAATGCGTTTTCGTGCAATCAATGTACAACCAACTCATAGTAACAACTCATATCTCTAGGTTTGAAAAATATAAGATATTATCGTCTCATGATCACTCATGATAAAATCCATGAAGTGATTCAAATGAGCGCGGGTTGAATCCAATACTCAGAACTTATGAGCACTCATGAGTGTTGTAGCACCACTTTGTCCACCAACTTGGACCTCTACAAACCAACCCATGACAGTCTTGATTCATATCTACTTCGAACATATGACCGACTGTGGATGGTTTGAATAACTTAATCATTCAGGAAGAGCGACTTAGTTATTCTGGAAGTCAAAACATGCAAAGTGAAACACAAGAATAAATGAATCAAATATGGTATCAAACCCTATGAATATAAATAAACACTTTTATTTATCACCATACTGATTACTCATTATTCATTGTTTCGGTTTTATCAACTTTATACTTGAATTAAAAACACTAGTTGTCCCATTCTCCAAGCATGTACACTATGTTTTTCTTAAACAATAGCTTTGCCATACACCAAGTATGCACTCTATGTTTGTCTATGATCCTTACTTTGTGAAATAAACCAATTGAACAAAATTTCAATGATTCTAATTTCACACTTCCAAATCCTTATCAAAAAATGTGAGAATTTCAAATTTCTATCATTTATCGAAATCTGTTTAGATTTTAAACTTATACGCACTGACCCTCCTGTAATAAATATGTACAAAGTCACAAAGACTTGTCAACATTCATTATAAGGTATTCCAATGAAGATCAACTTCATGGAAATTAAGTCTCATATTCAAAGTACATAGCTTTGAACATGCTTCTTGCATTAAGTTTTTCTAATCTTACACAGATAACTTCCACCTATGGAGACAACTCCATATTCTCATTTTGATTATCACTTCTGAATAAGAGATGCCTCTTTTCAGAATATGTCAATATGGTCCTTCCAAAATTAGCACTATACTTCCAACTGTCCCTGAGCAACCAATCTTTGGTAAACCTCAGATTGTCCTCGACAATTGCTTAATCATTTTAGTCATATCCAATTCTAGACCTTTTCCCTTCTTAATGCCTCTGGGCATTTGGAAAAATTTAGAAATGACAAATATTATAGCACATGCAATCGATCATATACCCAAAGCAAATGGTACACGATTCATGATGTCTCACATAAAGACATGATTCTAGACCAGTCTTTTGCTACAATATTTTTATTTGCCATGTTTTCAAAATTTGACTATGAAGAGGGATGCCGTAATCATAATCGAATTTTGAGAACGCAATATATAGAATTTCCTTAAGTTGAACCAATCCAACATGAAATTCATATATATATTCTTGACTAAAGATGATTAAGGTCTCAATCTAAGCCTTTAGAACTGAAATGAAGTATATCATCTCCCTTAATTATAGCAAAACAACTTTTTCAATCCCTGCAGCCTCACGAATTGAAACTTTTGTTTTCTATAATTAACATTGCTAACTTGCAACACTAACAATAATTATCATGCTCCCACTAACATGATGATTATTAGCATAACACTTATGCTCCCACTAGCTTTGACATCTACTCAGAAATCAGCTGGACTTCTAGAAATCAATACTTTATTGACTTCCTTACCAAAGTTCAGATTTCTGATACGAGATGCTTTGATAAAACTTTATCAAAATCATACACCTTTCCTTAGATAACATGCATGTGTGTCTAAACAATTTCAGAACTATGAAAAGGGATGCCGTAATCATAGTCTCAATTGTTTAGACCTTTTGCCATCTGCTTCAAATCTACTTGGTGGAAGTGTTTCCTCACCATCATTTTCATGAATCGGAGAGAAACCTTATGACCCTTAGATTTTATGGTGTATGTGTTCTTATCCATGTGAATCGTCAAAACCATAGTCACAAGACAAGGATAATGACAAATCCAAACTCATATGGACTGAACTTATGCAATCTTAACTTCTTGCCACCTGGCAGTACAGGGCCTGCCATTGCTTCCAAGTTGTTATGCAACCAATTGAGAATTTTCAGAACTCCTATGCAAAGCCAACTTTAACTGGAATGGGAACAGAATATGTCAACACGATAGGTTATAAACCTCAAGGCGTGTGCTAGTGAAGAACCTCAGGTTTTATTCTTGATTAGTTCTTGAAATTCTTTTTAGGATCTTTAAGACTCCCACTGTCCTCTTGACATATAAGACTATCTTGCCAAATATTCAAGAGATAGTGCGGATTCTTTATCAAGACAAACACTTCACACAATTGGCCTTAGTTGGTCTTTGTTTTATCCAAAACATCACAACTTACCAACTTCAAATGTACAAGAGTAGGAAACTTTTACTCTTACATTTGACAAGTGTTATAAACCTTTCTTTAAGATATGCCAATCAACTTATAGTCTTGGAGTATGACTCTAAAACTTGTTTTGAAACGAAGTATGACTCATCTTCTTGATTTAACCATTTCAACAATTCATGACTCCTCTTCTTAGTCATAAGAATGCACTAAGATGTCCTTAGAAGACCAATTGTGATGTGGTTCTTAAATCATTAATATGATCACAAAACATGATACTAAAGTACTCTCCTATCTTTTCAGATTTGAGAAAACTTTTATCTTTCTGCCTAATTTGATTCTTCTCATTCGTTCTGCCATACATTGAGACTTTTCCAATGTTTCAGAATTATACTTAAACTTGTAAGTATAACCATATTTACTAAACTTTAGTAAATCAAATAGTCTTAACGAGCTTTGTGGTGGACATGACTAGTGCACAAGAATGTGTACTCGATCCCTTTAGTCCTTCACTTGACTCACACATCCATGTGAACAAGTAATTAGTCTTGATTTTCCAATGCTTGAAAGTTCTCATTCATCATACTATTCAACTTGCATGATTCCAAGTTTCGGTCCAATTGAAACTTGGGCGATGAGGAACTTTCCTGATTTGGTAAATTTAGACACTACCACAAATGAAAGAATCAAATCCATTTTCCAATATTGCTGTCAGTGGAATCATATAAGCAACAATTTTCCACAAATGCCATTGTAAGGATACTTTAAATAAATAAAATTAAACAATTTTCTTTTATTATAAAACTTTGCGGAAAAACTTATCCTTACAATCCACATGAAAAATTGTTGTTATCTATTCCTTGCTCAAAATTCTGATGCGATCGAAATCCACCTTTGCGATCAGAATCAACATATACTTCCTTTAAGATTTCTCTCTATTCTTTGATTCTTAAAACATCAACATGTGACCCAGTCACATCATGTAATGAGGATCTCAGAATAGAACTTAACAGAGTTAGATAATGGGCTCTACCTGATGTAGAGTCAAACTTATTGACTTTAACATCCTTAGGTAAATTTGGCAGCTTTGCAATCAACGCCCCTTCCTTTGGCAAAATAAACATATGGATCCTTTGGTAATGGGACTATCTCAGACTTAGCCTTTCTCTTTACCATTTGGTCAACCGGGTTGACTATGGCCAATCCCTTTCCATTGGGAAGAGAATGCTTTTTCTGGATTTCTAGTGTCACCATTGTCACTGTCCATAAAGTTTTTGGGAAGTTGATCTTCTAATCAAATTTGCTTTACTATCGTTCCAAATCATTGCTGATTCAGCAGCACCAAGCAAATAGATATGATCATTAAGGTTCATGTCATAGTCTGTTTCATAGTAGTCCCAAAGGAACTCACTATGTGACTTAGAAAGTGATTGAACATCCAACTTTCTCAAGACTTTGACACCCAACTCTCCCAGCTTGTCAATATGTGACTTCATCTCTAAGATGTGATCACACATAGACCTTGCTTGCCATTAGGGCTTGAGTGACCTTGAACTTGTGGGTTAGGGAGAATAATTGGAGGAGGTGGAGGAAGTAAAGTTCCAAGAGATTTGGGAAGATCATAGATGTCTGAACTAGACATCTTTTGGGAGATATTCAAGATAGTTGATCTAAAGTACTTAATATAACACCCAATATGAAATATGAAGGCTAGGATCCAACAACCTATTTATAACTGGAAGAGGGATGTCGTAATCCGAGTTATAAAATAGTTGAAGGTAGGTAAATGACGATTTACCAATTTCCACCATGAAAAACGAAATAATGTAATTAGGTTTTTAATTGGATTTGAAACTCCTAGATCTTTTGAGATTCATTGAACTTTTCAATGGCATGTTTCAATCTCGAGTGTGCCCTTCAGGTTTTGTGACTGGGATGCCGAGGATCACAAAACAAGGTGTGAAGTAACCATGCAAATATACTTGGTACCGTTAATATTTACCCCTCAATCGATGTGCCGGTTAACCACACGAGCTCCACCGATACTATGATAAATATTAAGTTACCCTTTGCCTACTTTGTTAAATCCAGGTTAGTGTGCCGGTTAACCACACACGCTCCACTAACGGTTTAAACAAAGTGCAAAGTGTAATTTCATGGATTAGCACCTTATTCACATTTTCCTAAGTAACTAAGATTGGGAATTTATAAGTGTTTAGTTACTTAGTATTTATCATTAATACTTTTAATGAAGGGAGAATTATAGTCCTTGTCCTACCCGTTCGGCTAACGACTCTCCACCAGTCAAGGAAGCGGTGGGTGAGAGTGGACACCCATTAAACTGCCATTTTATAGGCAGTAACCTTATACCCCCCTTATAGACCGGCTTCATGAATGAGGCCTACTAACGGTAAGACTGACTTGCTCTTATACATATATTTATTATTAACTTATAATACTATAAAGTATAAGGGTTGAATTTTAACTTTAAAAATTCTAAGGGCTAACTTGGAATTAAAGTATTCATGGGGAAAACTTTACAAATTCCAAAACTTGAGGGCAAGTTTTGAAAATATTCAAAACTAATTAATTCCATAACTTATGTGTTTAAAGTAGTTTTAATTAAAAAAAAAACTCTTCAAGTTCCATAACTTGAGGACAAGTTATGGAAGACTTTAAACTAATAAAAGAATGTAACTTTTCTTTATTTTTGTAACTTATGGAACTAATTAAGGTTACACATTTTATCATTTAATGAAGTGACTCTTGAACCTCCATAACTTGAGGACAAGTTATGGAGTCATAAAATCATTTAATGAGGACAAGACTCTTCATTTTTTTAACCATTGCCAACTTTTTATGAGTTTTATGAAACTTAAATGTGACTTTTCATATAACTTGAGGACAAGTTACAAAAACACATTTTAGAATCAACTCTTAGATTAAAATGGATTGAAAACACATAATCAATTAACTTTTCTATTAATCTAATAAACTCATATGAACAAAGATAATTCACATCAAATTTTTTTCCAAGTAATTAGCATAACTTTTAAACTAATAGAATTTGATTTTTCAGCTAATTTTGCAAGTATAACAAGAAAACAAGCCTTGGCTCTGATACCACTGATGGGTTTTGAGCATTCTAACACTCCTAAGTGTACATGCAACCCTAAATACCTTGGATCTATGTTTTCTCTATTATACATGCAATTATGAACTTTCCAAGGTATTACCCTATCTAGCATACAATACTTGATACTTGGGTAATCAAATGGATAGAATACATACCTTTGTTTGATGTAGCTTGTCTCCATGAAGCTTGAGTGCCTAGTGCCCCAAGTGTGACACCTCAAATGGTTCACACAACACCAAATGCACATGGAATGACTTGAGAGAAATGGAACACTCCTTGAAATCGTCTAGCCCTCATATTCACACATTAGTGCACGATTTCTTGAGCCATGGGATTCTTTTATATGGTGGCTATTAGGGTTACACCATGTAACTCATAACTTTACCCATTCCTTATGCTCCATGGATTTTAACCTCCATGGAGTATCCATGGCTCACCCCATGGACTTAGTCCAACATAAGGAATCTTGGATCACAAGCCCACATATATAAGAATGAATGATTTACACAATCAACCCATATATTTAATTAGTCTCCTTTTGATCACTTAATTAATTCCAAATTAATTCTTGATCAATACTAATTAAATAACCTTATTAATATATTAGAATTTATAATATATTAACCAACCTTAAGTGTTATTTCTCTCATTATAGTCTATCCAAATGCTTGATGCCATGCAACCCAAATGGACCATGCCGGGTCGGGTCAAGTCTTACCAATTATAGTTATGGACTTAGACATTAATCCAACAGATTGTTCCTATGGAGCAAGCATGTTATTATTTCTCTATGACCAAGTGGGCCACATGAGAGTCGTCTATTCGAGGAGTAGGGAGGTGTAGAGGGTGCACTTACTTCGTCCATTTTGCAGATCTTTGTTCGTCGTGAGGTTAGGGCAGGAGCCCCATCAGAAAGGAGTCGGTCATTTCAATTCCAAAAGGTTAAGGCTTGTGCTCCAGCAGGTGATTTTACAAATATGTTATCTTTTGCTTTCTCTTTGATTGTTATCGGTAATTATGTTTCTTGGAATGATTTGTTGGTACAGGTAAGCATTATATTTGGTTTAACTTCATGATATTTTTGGGTTATATCTTCAAGAATTGTTGTATGCCTTTTGCTCGCTACGAATCATTAGTGGGTTATTGAAGGGGAATCTCTCGTTCAACATGATCTAAGTGTTCGGTCGTATTTTGGGTGGTAGTTAAGATTGTATTAGGGGCATTGTGTGGTGGGTTTATGGTTAGGATTTAGCGGGTTAATTCTCCAATATCGTCAGGATTCTGTGGTATTTCCAGTCTTGTTGATTAGCTATTAGGGACGACTTGGGAAGTGGTCCATTGCTGAGGTTTTGGTTTGGGCAATAGTTTTGAGGGTTTCAAGTGTTGGGTATTGTATCATTTTATGTACTTGGGATCATTAGTGTTGTTGGAATTCAGGAAGTATTCAACGGATCTTCAGGGTTTGTGCATTCTTTTGGGATGGTTAGTGATGGAACACCAACATTGGTTAGCATTGGTTGTCAGCGAGTTGTTAGAGGGTAGGAAGGATTGGGAATCCTTCAATTCTCATGTGCTGCGAGAACTTAATCGAAACAAAGTAGGTGAGAATCGTTTGGGTATTAAGGAGCATGAGCGGTTATGAAACTTGGATAAGTTTCGCATCTCCGTCCGGGAGGAAAGTGACCCAAGTGGCTGTTTGGTTTGAAGGTTGTGTGAGTTGGGAGTTTGGGAGACTTTCCAATATTTGAATCGTGTCATTTGGTGCTTGATAGCTGGCTTTGGGGAACCGGTTTGGGGTCCCATTCATGATTTGAGTTCAGTTTTGATGTCCAGTTAAGTGCATGCTCGACTCTGGATAGGTTCGGTCTAATAGATCGGCAATAAGGTTTTGGGCAGTCGTGGTGTGGTGAAAGTGTTGTAAGACTACGGGGGAGTTGTATCATTCACTAGTGATCAGATGGGGTCATATTGTCATAAGACTATGGGGGAGCCATAGCATTCACTAGTGATCAGTTAGGGTGAGAGTGTTGTAGGGTTGCAGGGGAGCCGTAACATTCGCCGGTTCCTAGGCAGTGGTAAGATGGTGCCATTGCTCTCAGATTTCTTCAGAAAAAGGGTACCATCGGAGGTGATTTGGATTATCTAATCGATTAAGATTTCATAGAGTACTCTTCAGGATTTCCTGAGCTGGGCAATCATTGTGTTTGGCTAGCAATGGAACACTAGTATTGTTCAGCGTAGGGTATGGTCGGTTAACGCTTTTGAGGGTAAAATATCGGAGATTTATAAAGTTTAAAAGGTGGAGAGCATGGTTGGATGGAAGTATTGTAAGGCTGAAATTGGGTCATAGTATTCATTAGTTCGAAGTATACTATTTGTGTGATGGCCACGAGCATGAAAGGGAAATCTGTTTGTGTCGCGGACATGCTGGCCAGGGTTGTCGGGAAATTATTCTCTGTTTTAGGATTGAGGATCTTCGGAGTCCAGGGGCGAGCCCAGATGATTATGGGAATTCAGTAAAGATCTATTAGACACCGTCGTGTCAAGGGTTTGGATCTTGAGTTACAGTATCATGTGGATGATCAGTATGCTATGCAGTAGGGTTTGGGTTGGGTAGCCTTGTTATTTGGTGTCTTGGGAACCTAGCGGATGGATCAGGTGCGAGACTGGTAGTCTCAGGGGTGGTTTGGTAATGCTATTTATACCTCGGTCTAGTGATGGGATGTCCAGAATCAAAATATTTTGAGTGTAGTGTAAGTGCATCTTTGTTAATCTTGGGTTATAAGCGAAGTACCAGATTGGATTCGATTAAGACTTCGAGTCGGGATTTTCTTTCAGAAGTCGCGAGGGGCGACTGTGTGGAAGTATTTGTCTTAGCAACCGGGCAGGAACCCGGTATTTCAGAAAATTGGCAAACAAGTTGGGACTAGGGAGGTCTCGGTGGATTTGGCAAGCAGTATCAGTGTTTCGGGCAGTATCAATGCTTCAGACAATTTTATTGATTTTGGTTTCTGTGTATGGGTGAAGTATCTGGGTGTTTGGGAAATGTTAGGTCACTCACAGCATGAATAAATAATCTCATAGTAATTGATTTGACCATATTACGCAGCTCACGTCTGAGTCTAACTATTGTAGGGATGAATCTTCTACTCGAGGGATTACCTGAGCCTTCTGCCGAGTATAAGTGTTATGTAGTTGTATATGGTCAGTGACCTTATTCCCTTTGAAGTGTTTGTTGGTTCGAATCTCTATGAGGTTGGCATGGTATCGGTTCAGTGTGAGAGATCTGACAAGGACTCAGACCATTGAGGCTGTAGGTTTTGAAATTTAGGCGAGATAGTATTGGGTTTTATTCAAAAGATTTAGAATCAGATATTCGCCAGGCTTGAAGAACTATTTCAGGGATAGTTTCAGTAGATCTGGATGGGCCGTTGTATGATCAGAATTATTGTAGCACCTGGTTCTTGGTACGTATTCTTTTATTAATATTTTTGCATTTTGGCCTTGGACTCGGCGAGTTGAAGGACCAACTCGCCGAGTAGAAGCGGGATGAGACGCGGGGTTTAAGCTGTGGACTCGACGAGTCGGGTCCCGGACTCGGCGAGTAGGCCCTGTCTGGACAAAAACCCTAACCTGAGGGTTTACACCCTATTTAAACACCTTAACTCGGCCTCCTTCGTCCCATTTTCTCCCAGAAGACCCCCATAGCAAACCCTAGCCGTTATTGAAGCAATCTAAGGCATTTGGAGTGATTTTGGTGCTTTTGTGACCCAAGGAAGGAAAAGCTTGAAGGATCAAGAGGAGGCTAGAAGGATCCAATTTTGAGCATCATTTGCAGTCTACAGAAGGTATAAAGTCTATACCTTGTTTGTTCTTTTGATAGATCCCATTTTGTGGAGTTTTAGGGCTTCTCTAAGCCATTTTGGTCACCAACCATGATTGCAAGCATGATTAGGGGTTGATGTTTCAGATCTAGGCCCTTAGAGGGGTTATAAGGCAGAAAGGAGTGGCTCTTGCACTCAAAGAAGGCCCCATGCATTGTAAGAGAGTGTTTTAGGACCTTTTGAGCTCAAAGTCCCATGCAAGCACGTAAAGGTTGTAACTTTACGTGCTAGATCGATTGTAGAAGCATAGATCTATCTTTTGATCAAGGGTTGTACATTAGAAATCGAAGATTTAGTGAGAGGATGTGACCAACTCGACGAGTCCATTCTTGGACTCGGCGAGTCCAAGGTTTCTGTCCCATATCAGTTGAGGGTCATAAGGACCCAGTTGAGTGTGGTAAGGTTTTAGGGGGGTCCCGGGGAGTGACCCAACGTTCTGGACTACGCCATTGTTCTGGAAGTTCATGGGACTCGGCGAGTGCATGAGCAGACTAGGCGAGTCCAAGGCAAACTTCTTGAGGATGAAGATGAACTCGACGAGTTGTTCATACAACTCGGCGAGTAAAGGACAGGACCTGTGTATCAGTTAAAGATGAACTCGACGAGTTGTTCATACAACTCGGCGAGTCGGATAAGGATTCAGTCGATGTACATTTAGAAGGAAAACTCGTCGAGTCATCGCCTAACTCGACGAGTAGAGACGGGTATAAGGAAAAATGGAAGGATAGGGACTCGGCGAGTTGGCGAGCCAACTCGGCGAGTCAGGTCAACTAGAAGTTGACTTTGACTTTGATTTGGTCAGGGGTAAAATGGTCATTTTACCCTAAGAACAGTTAGCAGTGTATGACTAAGTGTTTTGTGGGAATTATAGCCGGAAGATTTCCGGAGCAGCAGCGGCAGCAGTCAGAGGATTCTCGCACAGATCATCAGCTACTACGAGGTGAGTTACCTTCCAGTAGCGGTGGGTCTACAGCCACAATACCGGCCCACCAGTAGGAGTTGTATGATTAGATGATTGTCTTTGTGATATCATCTAGGTTTGCTACTACCTGATATGTTATATGCTAGCATGATATGTTATATGTGATAGTAGTAGAGTTCGGTTGTTAGGACCGAAGGGTAGGTAAGACACCCCAGATATGTCTGATAATATGTCCGATTCAACTTCGTTATGAAATCCATGATAATCTCTTCTTATTTCTAAACAGGAATGTCTAACGGCTCCATCTTGTCATGAGGCCGCTGAATGGAGAATCTCGATATGTGTGCCTCCTCCATCAAAATCTATCGTACACCTCCTTAGTAAGGAACACACACACTCCGATGGAGAGGCAATAACCCCTGGCTATCATAATTGAAGGAAGCCACTTGACCCACTATACACTCACTCTTCTGGTGCTCCTCCTTCATAGCCTCAACCTGAGCCTCTCGAATCTTCTCAAAGAGTGGAGTAATCACAGTCATCCTCATACATATATCCCATATCGGAGTCGTGACCGCCTTGCTGCTGAGAGCATCGGCCACCACATTTGCTTTCCCGGGATGGTAAAGGATCTCATGATCATAATCCTTCAACATATTTAACCATCGACGTTGCCTCATGTTCATATTTGGCTGATCCATCAAGCACGTCAAGCTCTCGTGATCCGTGTAAATAGTATAACGGACCCCATAGAGGTAATGTCGCCAAATCCTGACGGTGAAAACCACATCCCCCAGCTCCATATCATGTGTCGGATAATTCGCCTCATGAGGCTTCGACTGCCTCGAAGCATACGCAATAACCCGACCCTTCTGCATCAGAACTGCACCCAAACCCGAGATGGACACATCACGATAAACACATGAAATCCTCAACACCCTCCGACAGGGTCAGAATCGACGCCTCACACAATCTCTGTCTCATGTCTCGAAAGCTACCTACTACTTAGGCCCTATCCGAAAGTGAAAGTCTTCTTCGTCATTCGAGTTAGAGGAACTGCGATCTTGGACGAATCCTGAATGAATCTCTGGTAGTAACCTGCCAACCAAAGGAAACACCAAATCTATTATGGAGACCTCATAACCTCCCACCTCACAACAGCCTCGACCTTGTCCGGATTGACAAGAATATCATTCTGGTTGACAAGGTACCCCAGAAAATGCACCTCGTGCAACCTGAACTCATACTTGGTGAACTTCACATACAGTCTCTCCTTCCTCAGAGTCTCCAATACCTCCCTCAAGTGCTCCTCATGTAGCTCCCGGGTCTTAGAATAGAACATGATGTCATCAAAGAATACAATCACAGATCGATCCAACATCAATTGGCACATATTGTTCATGATGTCCATGAACGCAGCTGGAGCATTGGTGAGCCCAAAGGGCATCACTACAAACTCGTAATGACCATAACGAGTGTTGAAGGCTGGCTTCTGCATATCGTCTCCTCTAACCCTCTTCTGATGATAATTTGATCGAAGATCAATCTTGGAATACTAAGATGCACCCTAAAGCTAGTAAAATAAAAATCATCAATCCTCTGGAGTGGATAACCGTCTTTCACTGTTAGCTTATTCATCTCCCAGTAGTCAATACACATCTGATGGAACCCATCCTTCTGTTGGATAAGGTGTCTAAGTCCATAACTATTTCTGGTATGTACTTGACCCGACCCGGCATGGTCCATTTGGGTTGCATGGCACCATGCAATTGGATAAACTAAAATGAGAGAAATAACACTTATGGTTTATTAATAAATTATAAGTTCTAATATATTAATAATATTATTTAATTAGTTTGATCAAGAATTAATTTAGAATTAATTAAGTGATCAAAAGATAACTAATTAAATATATGGGTAGATTATGTAAATCTTCCATATCTTATATAGTGGGCTAAGAGGCTCCATGGATTATCAAGTTGGGTTCCACCCATAGGATGCTCCATGGGAGTTACAAACCCATGGGTCATGGAAATGAAGAGTCATGACACATTAGGGTTTACATGGTGTAACCCTAGATGTGTCAACACTATATAAGAAACCCATTCTCCACCAAAAACAGCTACACATAAGAAACAAGAGGGCTAGGCCGATTTTAGAAGTGTGTATTCTCTCTAAAGTCATTCTAAAAGCATTTGGTGTTGTGTGAAGCATTTGAGGCATCACACTTGGGGTGCTAGGCTCACAAGGTTTCAAGGATCATAAGCAACAACAAGGTAAGTTATTATATCTTTCATGCAAGTTAAAATTTGTTCCCCGTGTATGCTAGATAGGAATATAACCTTGGATTTTGGAGTTAAACTTTTGATGTTAAACTTTATAAAATTTGGATTTTGATGTTAAACTTTATAAAATTTAGGTTTTAGGGTTTTTAGGGTTTTGGAGTTTAATAAACTTTGAATATCAAAATAAATTGAATATTTGAGACTTCAAATTATCTTATGGTATTATAACTCTTTTATAGTTATAAATAATGTTTGTAATTTATTTTTATCGGTTTATTGGCATTCTATGTAGTGATTCCAAGATCCAAACCGAAATTGAGGAATCAAGTATACTAGTCCTACTCTTCAACTTTGACTTAAGTTTCTATGAGACTTTGACCTAACTTCTACTTCTAGGTCAAGTGCATGATGTGTGTATATGATTCATGAAATGTTGTTCGAGTCAAAGAGTGACCCAAATATGGATAGTCACTACAACTTAGTAGATGTAGAATTCACATATCAATGTGAAATCTAAGTACACCATCCATTGCTTCTATCTGTTTCCAAGTTTCTACTAGGTTATAACTTAGCTTCTAGTTACTAAGTCTAATATGTTTTGTGCCTATATGTGCAACTAAGTCTAGTCAAATCTAGAACCGACTTGAATTTTGACGGTTGTCACATTCTCCCCCGGTTGAAAGAATTTCCCCCCGAAATTCAATTCGTGACGTATTCTATTAGAACTCAGTCGAGTACAATTATATAGCTGGAGAGGTGGTAACTTTCAGTGTTCTTTGATTATTTCGGGTTTATTTCCTCAAAGGAAGAACCCAATTCTTTAGCTATAATCAAAGTAATGTTTCCTTAATTCGAGTTCTACAGTCTAGATTGCGAGAAATTAGGATCATGGAAATCATGATCCGACCATGGCGACCTAGTTGAAAAGATTATCTAGTTAGATATTATCTAACTTAAAAGAACGTTATAAGTTTTGCTGAAGCACCCACTGCATTGAGCGTTAAATCCGCATTGATCCTCAAGTCGCATTCTAAATTAACACTAAGTGTAAATTCGCCGCCTAATAAAGAAGAGATTAGGAACAAGTTGTTCACTTTCGGGTTGGCTACTATATCTGGAAAATATATGTTCCAAAATAAGAAGGGGTAACACGAATGAAAGGGAAGCGATCGAGGGTAAGTTCCTAAAAAAACATACTAAGGGTAGGCAACGAAGTTTTGGTACATCTCCAATGTAAAGGCTATTTAAGTGTCGGCTACAAAATAAATTACGAAATGATTGAGGATCTCCGAGGCTATAATTACTACTACGGTTACTCTTACAATAATAGATCTATATTCGAAGAATATATATATTTAGAGAGTCAATGTTGCAAATGGAGGCGATTAAATCACATTGTGTAGATAGCATTTTAGGTGTTTAGAAGTGATAAAAATCTCACTGTTACCAAAATGTGTGTTTAGAAATGATAATTAATCTCACTATTATCAAAATATGTAATAATTCCAAGATAACGAAAATACATGTGTGGTGATCAAACGAAGTAGTAAAATAATATAAAGATTAATTAAGGTTACAAGTTTAAGTCATCAATAAGGGAATTTATACAAAAATATTTTGATTACTCTTTTGAAAAATTGTCTAATTCTCTAAGTCAGGACAAATTCAAGCTTTTGAGTCAGAATATTTATAAAAACAAAGTTGAGAGTTTAGGAACTCAATGAAAATTACAAAGTAGAATGCTATTTTAAGAAAGGTGTAAAAATATCGATCATTGAAAATAGTGGATTCTTAATTTAGTGTTTCTACAAAAACAATCATTTAGAGAATATATATAATAGTAAAATTCAAGACTTTTGATGTATTTAAAGAAAAGAAGAAGTATAAGAAAATGTATTCTTTCACATATATTTTATGGATTTAGAAAAATGATAAGAACAATGGTATTCTTCTTGTGTATTAATTGTAAGAAAAATACAATGAAAATTACATTTTAAATCAAGTTTCCGAATCTAGAACGAAAGAGCAATGTGAATAAGGATCACTTGTTTATAGAGATTTCAAAATAAAAACAAGATGTATATAATAAAAGGTGTAATTGAATATATCAAAGCTGACTAAATAAAAAGTATGCCTCACGACTATACACGTATTAATCGCTCAAAACGGAAGGGTAGACTTCTAGCCTTTATGTGTACGAACATGATACCAGGAGGGGCAAAAGAGACAGAAATAAAGTTAGACAATACAATGTATTATGTTAATATTATGGCGTGCGAGATCTAAAATCGGAAGGAGAGCGAGAAATAAAGTTTGGGGGAAAGAAAAAGGAAGATAGCGGCATCAATGATTGATATTGTTAAAATTATAAGAACAATACCTATAGGTAGATTTAAAACCAGGTTGAGATATATTTCAAACTTCAATATTTGATGTATATTGATGATTAAATAGACATGTGGGAGTTCTAAAGTGTTTGCTAAGGATTGCTAAAAATTCATAAGTTACATATTAAGTTAAACTCCATTTGTGAAAAAGAAGAAGCCCTACAAATGACAATTGAAAATCTGACAATTTTGACTTTTTAAACGGAAGTCCAACAATGATTAAAATGGATAAGGTAAAAACTCAATATATTTAGAAGAATAATTATTCATTGTTGAGAGTGTATCACTGGAAATTTAAAAGTGAACACTAAGTTTTCAAATGCTATAATTTTTAAAAACTTTATAGATTATAAAACTATATTGAAGCAAAGTACACAAATAATGTATGTTTTGAAATACAAGCATTAGAGATGTCTTATAAACATGTTTGAAGTAGAAATTTGCATAAATATCATGTTGGGTTTCGAGAAAACACAATAAAGTAAATTACAATGTCTAAATGAGAAAGCTGTTAAAAATGTCAAACAAAAGTGTTTTGAAGATTCAATGAAGCTTTTACACATAAAATGAACTTCAATGTCATAGGTCTATGTTTTGTAGCAAAGAGTTTAAACACGATTATAAAAGAAAATGTTTCTAGTTTTTCGAAGACGTGTCAAAATGGTAAGCAAGGTTGAATATGGTTTATATGCCCTTAAAAGCACATCTATCCATTGAAATGTATTTGAAATGAAATTAAAATAGCAAGGTTAAAACCAATATTGGTTAAATTGTGTTTTAAAGAAAATGTTAAGTTAAAACAAGTTGTCAAAAGTTTTTAGCGAGAATACGACTTACATTGTTAGGAAAGGTCTAGTAAGTTGTATGAAGTGGTTATAAAATATTTTATCGATGATAAGTAAAACCGATGAAGAGAATTAATTTTTCGATGGATGATTAAGAAGCGCAGAATAAGTATGTTAGTGTAGCTGATCGTACCTAAATACTAAGGCGAGTACAAGGCGAGTACCGGTGTCTTTTCCTCAAAATAAAGGACAAGAAAAATTGTTTGTAAAACGTTTTATGGTGTCAATGTAGTTTCGTGGCCTTTTATAGAGGTTAAAGGGGCATCCTATGTTAAGTTTTAAGCTCAAGGTGGAAACAACCTAAAGCTAAATTCGTAGTGTAGTAGAGAAGTCTCATGTATGGGTTAAACCTCCTTGTGTTTCCTCGTTAGTCGAATTGGGAATGCTCTCCAATGATATCCAAGTGACTACTTAGAAACGACTCATCTACCTCCTTACGCGATGCTCCAATTTTCATCCGTGTCGGTATCGGAACGCTTTCTTAGTTGTAACTACAGTACGAAGACGATGAAGAGGTATTGAGGAATAATTGGTATAGGTTTCGACTTAAGATTATTACTTGTGTATATCTAGCTACTAATCTTACATCTAAAGTCAATAGCTACCAAGGAATACCCGTTCTTAGTACTATGTGCATTGCTCCTAGAGTGGCTAGTGATATAACCTAAGTGGTTAACTTAGCACTTGATAAGGGACAAGAATATTTTTAAATAAAGGCATTGTTATAAAAGTGCACTTAGTTTCTAAGTGTATCTAGATGAATGCCTATAATATGCAATGCTCGTACGCACACCGAAAAATTTTGTTTATCAAAAGTTTATGTTGAAAATTGTTTTGAACATAATTCTACTATAACCGTTTCCAGTCTCACATTAACTTTCCTTAATTAAGCATAGTTGGCCAGGCTATACTTAATTAAAGTCTGATAATCCATACTCGAATTAGTTATACCAGTAGTATGTTCAGTATTTTAAAAACGCTTAGAATTTTTTTGGCTATAGTTGTGGTTCTCCAAAGGAAAACTGGTATTCTCTATAACCTTCGGCTCTGATACCATTTCCTGTCACACCCCGCTAAAGCGGAAACACGAGGCGTGGCAGTATAAAGGGTTTCATAGCAAAAGTTAAAAGACTACACCAACCATAGTATTAAAAATCATTACAATTTTACAATGGGTTTGAACAACTTTTAAAAGAAATTACAATGTAAATTGAAATACAACACATGAGAATGCTCCTAAAAGTGAAGTGTCCCTAAGTGCCACTTACTCGATGATTCCTGAAAAAGCATGTAAAACGAGTGTCAACTATAAAAATAGTTGGTGAGTACTCACAGATAAACAAAATAATATTGGTTCCATGAATTGAAATCAAAGTTTTGATAAAAGTTTCCAATAATAAAAGTATATTGTTAAAATGAGTAAATAAGTTTGTAAAAACAAAGTTCTTTGTCATCATGAGAGATAAAGTATGTTGCCCAAATAAGATGCAACATTCATATTCTCATGGAAGATAAAGTTCGTTAGTCAAACGAGTAAACAAGTTTCATTGCTAAAATGAGCAATCAATTTCGTTGCTACAAGGAGCAAACAATTTCATTGCTAAAACATGTATATAAGTTTTCAGTAATAAAAGTTCGTTGTTGTAATGAGAAACAAAGTTCATTGCTATAATTAATAACAAGTTTATTGCTATAACGAGAAACGAGTTTGTATGTGTATGAGCAAACAATGAGTCTCAACCAAACCTATGACTGAAGCCCTATCAAGATCTATGCTTATCGTTCCATAGATGAATATGGTATCATGCACTCCAACAATAGGGCGAGTGAGGAGTTGTCAATTCCTAATAGCGTTATCCATAATGACCATTGGCTCAAAGAGTTAATGGTTAGAGATAAGGGAAGGGCCTTAGTACGATAAGTTCTCATTTTTCGTGTTGCATAGACATACATAGAGAGACATAGCAATAAAATAACAATCATGTTTGATACAAATCAATTTAAATACAACATTCAAATAATAGTTTTTCGGGACATGCTTTTCCACCCCAAAACATAAAAACTGAAAATAGGGGAGTGCGTGAATACTCACAATATGAAAAATATAGCAATAAAATAACAACCAAGTTTATACGAGTCAAATAAATACAACGAACATAAAAAGTTTAGGACATGTTTTTCCACCCCAAACATTTAAAAACCGAAAATAGGGGAATGCGTGAATACTCACAATGCATTTAGATGATGCAAATGGTGCCTTGAACTACGTTCCACGTGTACCACTACCAATTCCTACAATAATGGTATTCGCTAGTGAGTCTCTAATCGAAATCTAACACTAGTATACTTACTACTACAATAGAATTATGCCAATAATGTGTCAAAATTTAATATTGATAAGTTACAAACATTTTTCTGTGGAAATTAAGTTTCAAAGAATCAATTGTTATATAACAATTTAAGTGGAAAATTTCCATTATTGAAATGTTAATATTTAACATTTTAGAGGTGTTCCAATGATTAAATATTCAAAACTAAATCAATTTAGTCCTAAACTTTCCCAAACTTTGCATTTAAGTTTTAATTGAAGTCAAAGACCTTAAGATAAATTTTCTTGAATTTTTGATTTGTCTGACTATTTTTCACGATTTTAGTTTCTTGAATAACCATAAAATCATGAAAAATACTAAGCAGTTAATAAAAATTACCAAACTTCAGATTTTGGTTCTAAATGTACTAAACGACTTCTAGATAAATTTTCTTGGATTATAAGTATGTATAACCATTTTTCATATATTTAATTCTCTAAATAGATACAAATTCATGAAAAATAGAAATCAGTTTCCAAAATTACCCAAACTTTTTGTATTACTGTTATTAAACATTATTAAGCTGGGAAAAATATAGAAATTGATTTCCAAACTGATTAACCAAATTTTATGAGTTTTGAGCATTTATTCTAATAAAAATTGAAATAAATAGGAAACAGTTTCCAAAATTGCCCAAAGTTTTTGTAACACTTTTATTATACATGTAGAAGCTGTGAAAAATATAAAAGATATTTTTCAATTAGTCTTTCTATTTTTCCTTGTTTAATCCTCTTAAATAATCATTAATTGAATAATAATTATTAAACAGTTAAAGTAAATTACCAAAAAATTTGTACACTTCATTTACAGAGTAAATAATCTAGGAAAAATACCAAATATGATTTTTATATACTGAAATCCGATTTTGTGTATTTAAGTGTATTTAATCTTAGAAAATAGGAGAAAAATAGTATACAAAAGAGAAAAATCATCAAAAATTTTATGTAGCATCCCAATGTACTACAAGGTGTTCTGATAAATGTTTATGAATTTTGGATAAGCAGAACTATTTTTCCTGTTTTTAGTCCATAATATACACAAAAATCGGGGAAAAATAGGCATACATTATGAAAAATTCTAAAAATATTTTTCTAAGTCTTCCACAGAGAGTATAAGCTGCGAAAATTATTACATAACCTTTTCAAATTATCTAAAGCGGTTTTATGATTTATTGGGGCTAAACAAAAAGAAAATTCAAAACCATATTAAACAGTAACAAAAACCGATGAAATTTAATGTGGGGTCATTA
Organism: Lactuca virosa; assembly: GCF_052849685.1. Taxonomy (NCBI): domain Eukaryota; kingdom Viridiplantae; phylum Streptophyta; class Magnoliopsida; order Asterales; family Asteraceae; genus Lactuca; species Lactuca virosa. The sequence goes on along the minus strand of NC_136427.1, from coordinate 13,825,847 downwards.
TTTAGCATAGGGGTCATCCACGAATTTACCTAGGATTTATAGACCTCAGAAAGTATATTATAAGATTTATTGCCCTATTTTATTTCAAAAATTATAACAATTCGAGAAAAATGAATTAGTTTCTGAAAATTTGTTGAACATCTCATTTTGTTGGTGGGAATCTGGGAAAAATCGGATTTGGTCAGAAAAGTTGTTTTAGATATTTATTTGGGAATAAATCCTTTATAAACCTATTTGAAAGCTTTTTAACAACAAACTTTGATCATCAAGCATCTAAGCTTGAAGATCATCACATGCATATTGGTTTGAAGACCATTCATGAGTTTGAAATGTTCAAAAATCGTTTTTGATAGAAAACTTTGGATGCATGTGGTGTTTTTCACCCAAAACTTGTAGAAAAGGTGCATTATGTTGATTTTGACTTAGGTTTTGGTCCTGGGATTTCACCATTTACAACATGCATGTTGTTTTTGGGTGAAATCCTACCACCATCATCATCAAAACCGTGAGTTTGAGCAAGTGTTCATGATTTTACCATAGAATGGAGTAGAAGAAGGAGAACGTGTAAGAAAGACCTTCAAAACTAGAGAGAAAAGTGAAGGAAAGTAAAGGATTTTTGTGTCTACCTTTAAGAATAACATCAAATGATGAAGATTTTGTGCTTGAGAAGTGTTCTTGGCTGTATAATTTTCGTGAGTTTAGAGAGAGATTTGAGAGAAATGAGTGGAGTGGGTGTTGGAGTGTGAGAGAGAGTGAAGAGGGGAAGATGGAGTGTGAGGGTGAAGTGAATGATTAAAAATTTTGGGAAGAGGGTGCCTAGGAAAGAGGGGGGACGAATTTTGATGAGGAGAGAGGTTCCCTCACTCTTCCATTTTTATAAAATTCTAATTATTTTATAAAAACACCAAATTTTTATAAAATATGCACCTTAATATAGTTTTTACTCATAAAATATTGATTTTTGACTTATAAATTAAGGGTAAATGTTAATGACTTAAATTTTTATTTCCTTGATTATATTTCCTTGAATTTAATTATTTTAAGATAATATTATAAGTTTCATAACTAATTTTATAAAATTCTTGATGTTAAACTTTATAAAATTTAGGTTTTAGGGCTTTTAGGGTTTTGGAGTTTAATAAACTTTGAATATCAAAATAAATTGAATATTTGAGACTTCAAATTATCTTATGGTATTATAACTCTTTTATAGTTATAAATAATGTTTGTAATTTATTTTTATCGGTTTATTGGCATTCTATGTAGTGATTCCAAGATCCAAACCGAAATTGAGGAATCAAGTATACTAGTCCTACTCTTCAACTTTGACTTAAGTTTCTATGAGATTTTGACCTAACTTCTACTTCTAGGTCAAGTGCATGATGTGTGTATATGATTTATGAAATGTTGTTCGAGTCAAAGAGTGACCCAAATATGGATAGTCACTACAGCTCAGTAGATGTAGAATTCACATATCAATGTGAAATCTAAGTACACCATCCATTGCTTCTATCTGTTTCCAAGTTTCTACTAGGTTATAACTTAGCTTCTAGTTACTAAGTCTAATATGTTTTGTGCCTATATGTGCAACTAAGTCTAGTCAAATCTAGAACCGACTTGAATTTTGACGGTTGTCACAACTTAAGAAGTGTTAGAATGCTCAAAACCCATCAGTGGTATCAGCGCCTGGTTCGTTTGTTGTTTTTTTTTTTGTGTGCAAACAGCTTGAAAAAAAATCGTTTTTCTGTTTTCTGCTCGTATGAAAGTTTGCACATTTGTTGCTGGAAATGGACTAGAAACATTACCCTAATAGAGTCACATTCTATTGCCATGAAAAGTCACATTGGAAGCGGAACTGCCCAAAGTACCAGCAAGATGTGAAGGATGGGAAAGTTAAACCCAACCATGCAGGTATTTACACTATCTTATCTAATAACTCACCCCATTCTAACTCTTGGGTCCTTGATACCGGTTGTGGTATTCATATTTGTTCTGATTTGCAGGGACTAAGAAGAAGTGAGAATGTGGAGCATGGAAGAATAAACTTAATCATGGGGAATAGGAAAGCTTTACCTGTCACCAAGATTGGAGTTTATACTTTATCGCTAAGTAGTGGGTTTAGTATAGATTTGAATAAATATTGTTATTCGCCAGAAATGGCAAGAAATATTATTTCCTTTCATGCAATGTATAAACAAGGTTTCACCTTTTCATTTGATAATGAAGTTGGTTCGATTAATGCTTTCTTTAATAATGTTCTTTATTTTAAAGCATTACCTTGTGATGGTGTGTATGAAACTGTATCTGTGGTTGATAACTTAGGAAATAATGTATTGTGTATTGATTCTGTTAATGATAATAACTTGGATAAAGCATCATTATGGCATTGACGTCTTGGACATATAAGCAAGAAACGCATAGGACAACTCCAAAAGGATGGAGTATTGGAGTCATTTGACCTAAAGTCAGATGATAGTTGCGAATCATGCTTACTTGGAAAAATGACAAAGTCACCCTTCACAGGTTCTTGTGAGAGGGGTGAAGGTTTGTTGGATCTTATACACACGGATGTGTGTGGGCCCTTCAAACATGCCACAAGGGATGCTAATCGTTATTATTTGACTTTTACTGATGATTACAGTAGATATGGATATGTCTACTTAATCAAGCATAAGTCAGAGATTTTTGAGAGGTTTAAAGAGTTTAAACAGGAAGTCAAGAATCAATTGGGCAGGAACATTAAGATGCTTCGATCCGATCGAGGTGGTGAGTATCTTAGTTCAGAGTTCCTCGACTATCTTAGGGAATGTGGGATTGTCTCACAATTGACACCTCCCAGGACACCGCAGTTGAATGGTGTAGCTGAGAGGCGTAATCGAACCTTGTTGGATATGGTTCGTTCCATGATGAGTCGAGCTTCGCTACCAATCTCATTTTGGGGGTATGCCTTAGAGACTGCCGCCCATATCCTTAATCTAGTTCCCACAAAGAAAGTTGCCAAAACTCCTCATGAGATGTGGACTGGTAAAGTACCCAAAGTAGACCACATTAAGATTTGGGGTTGCGAGGCTTTCGTGAGACGCGAGACTCATGATAAGCTCGAACCTCGAAGTGAGAGGTGTATTTTCATCGGCTACCCACAGAAATCCTTTGGTTACCTCTTCTACAAACCTAGTGAGAATGTGGTCTTTGTAGCTAGGAGGGCTTTCTTTCGAGAGAGAGAGTTCATAAGCCAAGGAGACAGTGGGAGGCAAGTTGACCTTGAAGAAATTCAAGAGTCAAGTGGTGAAGGAACTTCAAACCCTAGCACTCAACTTGAGGAGGAAACTTCTGTTGAGCCAATTGACAAGTATGTACCTCTGAGGCGTTCCACAAGGGTTAGGAATGCACCTGAGCATTACTATGGATTCCATATTACTGCGAAAGGTGATACACTTATCAGTGATGAGACACTGATAGGTCTGGATGAACCTAACAGTTATGCGGAAGCCATGGCAGGCCTTGAGTCAGCCAAGTGGAAAGAGGCAATGGATAGCGAGATACAGTCCATGTGTGACAATCAAGTTTGGAACTTGGTTGAGAATGTACCAGGTCGTAAGACTGTAGGGTGCAAATGGATCTTCAAGAAGAAGACCGACATGGATGGTAATGTACACACTTATAAGGCACGACTGGTTGCAAAGGGTTTCTCACAAACTCCGGGAGTTGATTATGATGAGACCTTTTCTCTAGTGGCCAAGATTAAGTCTATTAGGGTTCTGTTAGCCATAGCCGCATTTCATGACTATGAAATATGGCAAATGGATGTCAAAACCGCTTTCCTTAATGGAAAGTTGGCTGAGGATGTTTACATGAGTCAGCCAAAGGGTTTTGTCAACACAGAGTACCCTAATAGAGTGTGTAAGCTTGAGAAATCCATTTATGGGTTAAAGCAAGCACCTCGCAGATGGAATCTTTGCTTTGATGAGAAAGTCAAGGAATTTGGCTTTTCTAGGAGTGAAGATGAATCTTGTGTATATGTCAAGGCTAGTGGGAGTATAGTTAGCTTTTTGGTATTGTATGTGGATGACATACTACTCATAGGAAATGACATCCCAAATCTGCAGGAAGTTAAGTCCTGGCTTGGGAAGTGTTTCTCTATGAAGGACCTAGGAGAAGCTGCCTATATTCTAGGGATAAGGATCTTGAGAGACCGGAGTAAAAGACTAATTGGACTTAGTCAGAGTACCTACTTGGATAAGGTGCTGAAGAGATTCGGCATGCAGGACTCCAAGAAAGGAGAGTTACCCATCCAGAGTAACGCCAGATTGAGTAAGACACAAAGCCCTAGTACTGAGGCTGAGATAGCAGAAATGAGTCGAATACCTTATGCTTCGGCTGTAGGATCGATCATGTATGCTATGACGTGTACTCGACCTGATGTAGCCTTTGCTTTGAGCATGGTTAGCAGGTATCAGGGGAACCCTGGCAAGGCACACTGGACTGCGGTAAAGAATATCCTCAAGTACCTACGGAGGACTAAGGACTGGGTCCTTACCCTCGGTGGGAGTGAAGACTTGAGAGTTGTAGGGTATAGTGATGCTAGCTTTCAGACTGATAGGGATAATTTCCGCTCTCAGTCAGGCTGGGTCTTTACCTTAAATGGAGGAGCAATTTCTTGGAAGAGTTCCAAGCAAGAGACAGTGACTGATTCAACTTGCGAATCAGAGTATATAGCAGCTAGCGAGGCAGCAAAGGAGGCGATATGGCTGAAAAACTTCATTGGAGACCTTGGAGTTGTACCAGCTATTAAAGAGCCAATGGAAATTTTCTGTGATAGTGAAAGTGCAGTTGCCTTAGCCAAGGAACCAAGGGATCACGGGAGATCCAGACACATCGACAGAAAATACCATTTCATCAGACATCGAATAGAAGAAGGACTCCTCGTGGCAAAGAGGGTATCATCGGATGAGAATCCAGCAGATCCCCTCACGAAGGGACTGACTCGGGTTAAACATCTCCAGCATGCTCGGAGCATAGGGCTGAAGGATGATATTAGATTTTGTAGTTAGATAACCTTGAAATTTGTAAAGTGTAATTAACATTAGATGATGAATAAAAGGTGTTTTATTTATGAGTAAAGTGTTGCTATCTCTTGTCGATCATTTACTATATTTCTTTTGCATGTTTTGACTTCCAGAATAATTATGTTTGGTATATCATATTATTCGAACCTCCACAGTCGGTCATATGTCGGAAGTAGGTATGAATCAAGACTGTCATGATTGGTTGCAGAGGTCTAAGCTGTTGGACATGGCTACAACACTCATGAGTGCTCATAAGTTCTGAGCATTGGACTCAACCCACGCTCACTCGAATCACTTCATGGAATTTATCTCGAGTGATCGTGAGACGGTAATATCATATAAGTCCTCAAACCTAGAGATATGATTTGTTACTTATGAGTTGGTTATGCATTGATTGTACGTTAACGCATTGGTAACTCGATGTTATAAAACGTGCTTTTGTGTATAATTCAATGAGTGGTAGAACAAACATATGAGTCGAAGTTTATCTGTTCCTTCTTGGATTAGAACCTGATATCTGGGCCCCTCGATGATTTTGTTTTGACCTATGTACCGGGCCCGGTCAGAACTAAGTTGATGTGTTCAATTAAGTTCTTTGTCAAACAAATCGGAAATCGGGAAACAAACTGCTCGACAATAAGTAAGACATTGCTCCATGTATTTGTCCGGCTGATATCTAGAACAGAGGATTATATGATCACTTATCTTAAATGGCGTATCATCGTCTTCTCAGTTCCGAGAGACCTTGAAAGAGCTACGATTGCCGATCGGTTCTTGAAGTATTGCAGTTATAGTTATTAGACTTATCCAAGTGGGAGACTGTTGGATAAGGTGTCTAAGTCCATAACTATTTCTGGTATGTACTTGACCCGACCCGGCATGGTCCATTTGGGTTGCATGGCACCATGCAATTGGATAAACTAAAATGAGAGAAATAACACTTATGGTTTATTAATATATTATAAGTTCTAATATATTAATAATATTATTTAATTAGTTTGATCAAGAATTAATTTAGAATTAATTAAGTGATCAAAAGATAACTAATTAAATATATGGGTAGATTATGTAAATCTTCCAAATCTTATATAGTGGGCTAAAAGGCTCCATGGATTATCAAGTTGGGTTCCACCCATAGGATGCTCCATGGGAGTTACAAACCCATGGGTCATGGAAATGAAGAGTCATGACACATTAGGGTTTACATGGTGTAACCCTAGATGTGTCAACATTATATAAGAAACTCATTCTCCACCAAAAATGGCTACACATAAGAAACAAGAGGGTTAGGCCGATTTTAGAAGTGTGTATTCTCTCTAAAGTCATTCCAAAAGCATTTGGTGTTGTGTGAAGCATTTGAGGCATCACACTTGGGGTGCTAGGCTCACAAGGTTTCAAGGATCATAAGCAACAACAAGGTAAGTTATTCTATCTTTCATGCAAGTTAAAATTTGTTCCCCATGTATGCTAGATAGGAATATAACCTTGGAATTCAACTTTGCATGATAATTAGACAAACATAGATCCAAGGTTATTAGGGTTGCATGTACACTTAGGAAGTGTTAGAATGCTCAAAACCCATCACCTTCTTCTTCACAAACAAGATCGATGCTCACCATTGCAAACTACTCGGTTGAATGAACCCTTGGTCTAATAGCTCCTGCAGTTGTGTAGAAAATTCATGCATCTCTGGAGGAGCTAACCGATATGGTGCTTTGGCTATCGGAGCCGCACCAGGAACAAGTCAATCTATAACTCCACTTGCCTTTCAGGAGGCACTCTAGGAAAATCCTCGATAAACACATCTTGGTATTCCCGTACAATCGACACATCATCTACAATCTTCTTACCCTTCTCCTGGGTATCCATAACATAGACGACATAACCGGAACAACCTTGATGGAGATAGTGTATGGCCCTAGTTGTTGAGCATAGAACCCACCATCACTGAGCTCTCTCTCCCTGAACCACTAAATCCCCCACCCTACTTGGGGTCCGAATACGTACCATTTGATGCTCGCAATCAATCACTTTCCTACAAGGGCTTGAGTACTTCATCCCTACAATAACCTTGTTCCCATGCAAAGGAATAGGAACCAAATCAATAGGCTACTACTCGTTGAATATATGTAGAAACAATCCTGATGAACCCTTGATACTCGAACAGATCGACCATCTGCAATATCAACCTCTAATGGACAATCCAGATCCCCCAGAGCTCCAACAAACCTCTTGCTTAACACATGAGATATAAAAGATTGGGTATCCCTCAAATTAAACAATAACAAGGCAGAGATACCGTTCACAAGGAAAGATCCTAAAACAAAACACACAAATATAAGCAGAGAAATCAACATAAAAATTTGTTAAGGAGATGAGACATACCTATTGTAGGGTTTCAAAGTACTCCATGGATTATGGCAATGGGCCCCCTTGATGAAGTGTAGGTTAAAAGCCCAAGACTTGTCTTTTCCTTATAAATAGTCATGTTTTGTTCATAATTAGGGTTAAGAGTGAGGCAAAATGTAGCCGACAAACACGTGAGGTTTCTTATGTAGAGTTAGATTTTGTAGTCTATTCTGAAAGTGTAATTTATTCCTCATGTTTTGAATAAATCAAGTGATCATTCGACATATCTTCTATATTGTGTGTGTTCTTATTTTCCACATCTTGTTCATCAAATGAAAATTAGGGTTTTAATCCCAACAAGTGGCATCAAAGCGGGTCTTTGAAGATCTATTGATTTTTGAAGTATCGGTTCTTGATTTGATGATTTTTTGCACAAGTTATTGAAGATTTTTGGTGTTTTGGCGTCTTGGAATCAAAATTCTGTCCAAGTTACTGTTCATGGACATTTATGGTGTTCTTCTATTGTTCATCTGGTATTTTTTTTAATCTTATTCGTTCTTGTATTCATATTGGATCTGGTCATTAGCTTAATCTAAAATTCATATGATGTTAGTCATTTATTTTGATCCAATTGGATCTATTCGAATCTTATTTTGATATGGCCCAAATTCTTGGCCGATTCACTATTCATGTTCCACATGTTTGTTAACGATCCAGTTTTTCTTTAGCCCTAGTATTATATCTGCTTTCCGATTGTGTCTTCTGTGTTCAATTTAAACATCAATCGTTTCTTTGATGCTGTCATCTTCGACTTTACCTTTGTTCTTCCATTCATGAGTTGTAATCTGTAAACGATACTATTATCAAAAGCAATTTTTGATTTTGGGTGAAACTTGTCAATCCATTCTTTCATTGAATATCGATTTTGTCTTGTGATTGTATTGATCTGAGAGAGTTGTTTTTGGTATTTGTCAATAATCGATTTTGATGGTCAATGAAAGAAAAGTGAAAATTGGATTAAGTAAACGAAGGCAGTTGTTGCGATGGACTGGCAATTTTGTTTGTTAATCACACTTTTGGAACGAGCCTTCACTGTTAATAGGTTTAATCAATATCTTAAATTCGTATTTGGAGCATCATAGTTTGAATAAATTATTCCTCAATCAAAATTATGAAGACAGTTGAACAGAGGCTATAGGAGCGTAGTGTCTCGCATCAAATTGTTTCTTTAGGTTTCGCAATTGTTGATTCGCAATCTGTGATAAAACTGAAGCCAGAGTGGATGTGTATTTGTTCGAAATTGCTAGTCAAAGGACAAGAAAAAATTGGTTTAAAAGTTCTTACCTGTGAACGAATCGAATCTCAACTAGGATGAACAATGGTAAAAAACGAAAAGTCAATATTGACTGTGATACGCATCGGGTTTGTGATAGACTGATTTGGAGCAAAAGGTCAAGAAATCTGGGTTCGCACTTGCTTTCACCCAAGATCATTCGGGGTTTCATACTTTGGATTCGTGTTTGACATTGGTTTACAACGAACATCTTACCTGCGAACGTTCGCTTTGGGTGTGTAATCGTCTGATTCGGAACGAAAGGTGCGACTAGATTCGGATTCGGACTCAAGAACCTGTGCATGGATTCGCATGTTTGCGCTCGGAGAGAAAGTAAATGGGAGTTGTTTGGATTCGTGCTCTTCAAGATACGATAACAAGCTGTATCAGAGGTTAAATTGGGAAAGATGACTCATGTTACATTTTTAGTCCCTACAATTTCAGTGAATTGACACTTTTGGTCCATGTTGTATTCACAGCTTGGCAATTTTGGACCATTTCCAGAATCTATTACAAATGAAGAGGAGTATGATGCAGATTTATTATTTTATTCCCCTAACTTTCAGCAATGTGACAGTTTCAGCCCATTTTTCGAAAAGTTTGCAAATTTAAGGGTTAGTGAACAATTTTGGATTCTTTAATGCACATATTTTTCCGTGAACATAAAATTAAGGATTCCATCAAGTATTGGCGGTTCGGAAAGTCATTTTTCGTGATAAGGTCAAATATTTTCGACTCTTTCGAATTTTATAGTTCATTGTATATACCATTTTGTTGTGTATATCATTTTGTCGTGGGGGTGCATAGTAAGTTTTTATCCATTCAATATCATTCTCATGACCATTTGAAGGTTTTATAATTACGTCTTTGCTTATAAATCCGGGGAGAATTTGGTATGGCCATTCGAAACTGGATTTGTGACTTTTCAAATTTGAAGATTTTTTATGAAGCTTGTGGTAGAATTATGAAGGTAGCTTTTACAGTAGCAATTCTTCATCGAGCTCTTCTAAAGCTTTTACAGAGAATTAGCCATTACAATTGTAGTTCTTCATCGAGCTCTTCTAAGGTCTTGATATATCTCCGACTTCTAGTATTTTCTCGATCAAGTGGTGTTACGAATCTTAAAATTTGGGTTGTTACATGATAAATTTTGGTGGCTTATATCATTAGCTTATTCAAAGATCATTGTGACATGGAATGGGAGTTCTTCAAAGAGAAGAAGTGATTTGGTTTCTTAATATGGAAATGGGTTTTTATGGTGGGTTTGGCTTTCTTGAAGATCTTTGGGATTACATCAGAAAATGAAGTTGCAAAACATTACTTTAGTGCTTGGTTTATATATATATATATATATATATATATATATATATATATATATATATATATATATATATATATATATATATATATATATATATATATATATATATCATAGAACATGTTTTTGAAGACTATTGAAGAATCAAGATTAATGGATTGCTTCAAATATTCCTCGTCGCGAGATCTTTTCTTATTTGCCAGATGCTTTTTTTGGAAGTTGAAGCCTTTTCATCCATTCCATACTTTGAGGGGGAGATTGTAGGGTTTCAAAGTACTCCATGGATTATGGCAATAGGCCCCCTTGATGAAGTGTAGGTTAAAATCCCAAGACTTGTCGTTTACCTATAAATAATCATGTTTTATTCATAATTATGGTTAAGAGTGAGGCAAAATGTAGCTGCCAAACACTGTGAGGTTTCTTATGTAGAGTTAGATTCTTTAGTTTATTCTGAAAGTGTAATTTATTCCTCATGTTTTGAATAAATCGAGTGATCATTCAACATATATTCTTTATTGTGAATGCTCTTATTTTCCGCATCATGTTCATCAAATCACAATTAGGGTTTTAATCCTAACACCTATCACCACAACTGGTGTAGCATGAGCCTCCTTGGTTGTTAGTTGAAAATCCCAACTCCTCACAACAGGTGCATCTGCCTTGCCCTGGCGACCACTAGTAATCCGTAGATTGTAATGGAAGCAAATCAGATTTGATGTCTGGGTAGTGATGATAGTAGCAGTGCAATCCTTGCTAAATTACCCTGTCTAGCCGTACTTGTAGCCACCCAAATGACCCGCTCTGTAGGCCCCATCATGCAACCTGACGCATTTGCCACAACAGCTCCGACCCTGCTGGCCCTTCAACCTAGAGTCGAAACCTTTAGGTCTCTTCGCCGATACCCCAATCGTATGCCCATGCTCCACCTTCCTCTTACTTATGTGCTCCAAATCAATAGCTCATTCCTGCGCCCTGGATATCATGTTGTCCAGAGTCGGGCATATAGAAAAACTAACAAACTCCCTGATGTCAGATCTCAGCATGTCATGGTATCGGATCTTCCTCATCTCCTCATATGCCACATACTAGGGTACAAACAACACTCTTTCTCTGAACTTGGAGGTGGTCTACGCCACAGTCTCATTCGTCTACCTCACATCTAGAAACTCCCTAACTAACTGTTGCACCTTAACAGCCGGTGCAAACTCTGCTTGAAACCGGGTAACAAAATCTGGCCAGGTCATGGCCTCAATGGTTGGGGCCCCCAAAGTATAACCGACCTCCTTCCACTAATCTTGGGATCGCTCCCTCAGACATCCCGTAGCAAACTTCACCTTCGACCCGTCGGGGCAGAAGCTCGTCATATAGGTACACTCAGTGTTAGCTATCCAACACCTGGCTGCAATGGTATCCTTCACCTGAAAGAAATCTGGTGCCCCACATCCCCTGAAATTCTTGAAGGAGAGAGTGTGGTCCCCAGACTGGCTTGCGAATAGATCGGCTCTGAAGATCCAAAGTCAATCCTCCATCAGCTCGATGATACCCTCCTTGATCGACCCAAACATCACCAGGGTTACATAAAGGATGCCTCTAGTAACCAATGATGTAATGAACTCACATAGCCTCTAATCAATTGGTTTAATGCCTGTGCCCGAACCATATCCGGATCCTGAACCCCGTTCTCCATGAATTATCACCACCATACTAAAACATAACTACATAAACACTTAGTAAACAGATGAGAAGGTTCACACTCTCGAGCTCCCTAGATTCATCGTGGACTTCCTGGTCTCGGGTATAAATCATGTGTTTCCAGTAGTACTAGCCCAATACTACCTTCCAAACCTATTTATACCCTCATCAAGGACTACCCTAACTTCTCCAATTCGCTCTTTCCCAACTAGTACACTCCTCATACTATAAGGCATCCTACACACCAATGCATCCCTCAGGGACTTCCTAGGGTTCCCTTCCTCATCTTTCTCTCCTATTAGCTTCAGAATGAACTTCCACTAATATAATCTAACTACCACATGAACATAATCACATACTATCAATACTAGATAGTTCTTCGAATAAAGGGTCCCACAATACAACGGTTGGACTCAAACAAGACTTACACAACATATTTAAACCTATCCTTCTAAAATTATCAACTCCTAATAATATGTTACACAACACATTCACCCACTAGTTATTTGGTACCAACAGAATTTCCTAAAACACAAAGCATGCAGCATTCGAGCATCAAGCAATTCAAATTAGAACATAACCTATACATGTCATCCTATCAATTAATTGATCTGATACTAGCAAGTGAATCTATAACTCATACAAATAGGCACATAAATTTATCTCTCCTAGAATTCTATCATGCAATCCTGAGCAAATCCTTATCCCCTAATCTAGCATGCAATCCTCATATCATAGCATAAAACATATAACATGTATGGGTATTTTGGGAAGACTTACTTGACATCGGCTGATTGCACGTAACACACCCCTTTTCTTTTATTAAACCCTTTAATTAAAATGTTTCTTTATATGGAAAATCTACCAAATCCTAGATTTGAGTTCAGGCATACCCGAGAGTATGTCCGAATCCCTCAAACCAAAACTCTGATACCAACTTGTAACTTCTTAGAAATATGGATAAAATTTTGTTTTTAAATTTCATTCAAAACATACAATAATCATATCAAAACAGTCGAAAGTGTATCATAACAACATTTTATCAGAGTACATGTTCCCAAAATCACATAATGTGGATAATCATGGGTGGATGTAGTGCGATCAGGTCGGGCCCTTTCCCTTCGAGCTGGAAGTACCTGAAACATAAATTGGAAACCGTAAGCACAAAGTTTAGTGAGTTCCACCAAAATACCCCATACCATACAAACATATAATCAAGCATATTTGGGTGCTTGCAGTCCCTTTCAGTCTATTTCAACCAGTTATAGCCAAGCATATATGGGTGTTGCAATCCCCTTCGGTCTATTTTAACTGGATACATCCAAGCATATATGGATGCTTGCAATCCCCTTCGGTCTATTTCAACCGGTACCAGGTCTATTTCACTGCTACCATTACCATATAATATCATAACAAAAGAATCACAGAGACATCAAACAAATACAGGCATAACAAACAATTATCACGAACAATCATCATAGTACAAACATAAGCTAGTGGGCCGACATTGGTTCCTTCGACACACAAATACAGTGAATGAAACTCACCTTAGACTGATGGTATCAAATCATACTCGAGCTCCTGACTTGCGAAATCCACTCCCTAATTCACAAGTATAAAACCCTAATCAGAAATTAGGTCAATAATCTAACCCGTGAATCCAAACCCTAATTCTTGACTTAAAGCAAAAGGGTTTCTTCACCCTTTCCTCAATGGACCTCCCCCATCAAGGCTTAAATCCATACTAGCCCAAAAAGGCATCCCGAGAACAACTACAAGGCCCTAAGACCCAATATGGCCCAAGAGCTCCTAAAATGGTCTAGAGCCCATAAATGTTCTGCTGCTACAGGTAGGCTTGACGTCCAAACCTAGACAAGTAAAAAATTCCAACAAAACGGGAGCCCAAAAATCTCTTAAGCCCACAGACTTCATGCGCGTGGCGTACATGTACGCTTGGTGTACGTTGTTGATCCGGAATCGGGGCACTGGCCCAATACGCACAGCGTACTCAAGAGTATGCCCGGTATATTGGTCAGTCAGCCCAAAAATACTCCAATATCTTAACCCATTAAGCTTTATCGTCTAAATTTTAGATCCAAGCTCATAAAAGTGTCCTAAGCCATAAAGTTACAAACTTTATGCTCTTGCATACCTTAATGGGACTCAAACCATGAATTAGGACTTCTATCTCTTTTAAGTGGTCACCAAGTCATGCATGGTTTAGTCTTAACCTTCAAGATACGATTTTTATGACTTCATACACCCGTAAGAGTCAAAAAGGACAACTTAAATGGTCTGGAGTAGCCTATACTCCAAAAGACCAAGTTGTGGGACCAAAAGATGCTAAGTTCTTCCCTAAACCTGGATCTATGTTTAGAATGAACAAGTTTCAAACTTTATACCTCCAATGAGCTAGAAATGATGCACAAACTCTAGATCTACAAGCTTCATTTTCTCCTCAAGCTTCCTTCTTCTTCTAAATCACAAAAGAACAACAAAAACTCTTTGTAAGCTCAAGAATGCTCTCAAGATGGCTAAGGTTTTGAGATTATCAGTAAAAGGCAATGGGGATTGAAAATGTGATGAACTTGAAGGACTTAATGAGCTTAAATTGGGTGCAAACCCTAAAAATTAGGGTTTAACCCTGGATTAAGTATGCCCAGCATATGCAGGGATCACTCTGATACGTGAATGCAAAGAGTAGATCGTTTGTACCTAGTGTACGCCAAACGTACTCATTGTCGCTTCCTTAATAATAATTTTTTATAGAATAATATTCATACCTGGAGATTCGGGCATTACAGTTACATGTTCCTATAACACATCTACAAAATAACTATTGTTTAAAGACAATAACAACACTTGTTTTATCTTCAGTAAGAAATACCATTTGTTTGTAATCAGTTGGTTATTTCTTCTAATCACCTGCACATAATATCACTTATTAGTGTCACCTTAAGTATAGCATACTTATGTAAATGATGGAAAAATAAATTGTTCTATCATATAGATATTTGAAGTCTTGTCCAAGTCAAACTTCTTCAACTCGATGAGATTAGAGAAGCAGTTCGTCTTACAATGTCTAGTTTATTCCACAATAGAAACAACATTAGTCATTTAGATATTTTCTTAATTTTTTAGGTTAATGCTTTATTCCCCTTAACTGTATTTGAGTACACAATCTCTTAGACTTCCTTTATCAACTTTAATGTCTTAATTCGTTAAGACACCTATCCCAAATTAAGATCTGACCATAATAGCATGTATTAACCCATAAAGTCACCGACTTTAATCCTTTGCATGACTAGAAAGGAACCAATACACAAAAATCTAACTTTTATCACACTCTAAGTCACTTAACTCATGCATGGGCAAAGGGAAATGATCAAACAACCATTTTTATGAATCTACAAGACCTAGACCACATGAAAGTACAACTACAATGCTCTGCAGTGCTCCATACTCACAAAGGTCCAAGCTTTGGGAAAAAACGCTCATAAAAACTCTTCTATAAAGATTTAAAAGGAAACACATAAAGGTATAAAGTGTATACCTTCAGAAGATGCACAAAGTGAATTACCCTCTAAATCTACAGGCTTTCAAGCAACGCCCCCTTTTTCAATAGCCTTCTCCTTTAACAAATGATCACTAAAATCACAAATAAGCTCCAAACTCTCACATATAAAGCCTAGATTCGAGATTAGGATTTATGAGGGAAGGGTGGTTGATAAGAAATGTCAAAGGGAGGCATAAGGTGGATTAAATAGGGAGCAAACCCTTAAAATTAGGGTTTATAGACTGAGCTAGTACGCCCCACATACCACAGGTACGCGCAACATATTAGCAAGGCTTCCGCGGTCCAGTTTTCTCATAAGTATGTTGTGTGTACCTCTCGTACGCCACAATATAGGCTCAAATGGAAGCCTTTTTACAACAAGGGACAACATATGAAAATTTTATATAGGCTAAGGGATAAAATGAAAATACCTGAAAATCAGATGGTACATGCATCTAATATTTTCGCATGATTCAAAATTTCCCGAGTATATTTGGATTTGTTTAGGAACTGACCATCATTGGTGTAACCCACTTGAATCCACTCACATCTTTAATAGCAAATTATTTGTTTAACCTTTCAATAAATGATTTGACAACAATATCTTGATTTTTGGTGAGTATCAAGTCATTCACATATGACCAATAAGTACATGATACGTGAATCCTTTTTAAAACTAAAAAGGGACGCATAAACACGACTACAAGTGAACCCGTTTGATATTAAAAATGAGCTAAACCAATGAAACCATGCACGTAGTGCTTGTTTAAGAACATATAATGCCTTATTTAATTTACACACATGATTAGGAAATTGATGATTAGTGAAGCTCGGTGGTTGTTCCATATAAACCATCTCATGAAGATATCCATGTAAAAAATCATTATTTACATCGAGTTGATGCAAGTTCCAGTTGCTGAGAACAACCAAGGAGAGTATAATTTGAACAGTGGAGGCTTCAGCAACTAGGCAAAATGTTTGTGAGTAATTAATACCAGATAGCAACAATACAAGCTTTATGACGTTCAATAGAACGGTAGGAATGAAACTTGGCATGAAACAACCATTTGGACCCAACAATGGGATGATTGGATGGACACGGTACAAGGGTTTATGCATTGTTTTTATGTAATGCATCAAGTTCATTATGCATAGCCATCACACATTTGGGATTTTTTAGGCAAAAGAGCAGTGTATAAGGCATAATGAGTGAAATGTGATTAGTCGACACGATGTCGGGGTTTAAATATACCCTTTTTGGCACGGTGACATTATGGTGGGTGGTACATGGTGGTATTGTTCATGTAAGCGGGGTTGGGGTAGTTTAGGGTGATTTAGGGATAAAAGAGGTTGGGCATAAGGGGAAGGAATCATATAAACCGGCATCGACTGAGATGGGTTTAGGAGATGAGTCAAGGGAGGAGGATTCAGTGAAGCAGGGTTCATTAGATTGGGTGATATGAGGAAGTCCATGAAAAAGTGGAATGAAGGGTACGATAGATTGGGTGTAGTAGGCATAAGTGGGTTTTAGTAGGGAGCATTTGAGGGATTTGATGGATGGAATGAGTTTTCTTCAAATGTAATTAACCGAAGGTTGGTAATGGTATTATTTCTTCAGTACCATGGAATGGAAAAACATCTTCATCAAACCTAGTGTGGCGCGTAACCTAGACGCGTGATGTAATAGGGTCAAGGAAACAATATCCTTAGCAGATGGGAATAGAGCCGACAACAGTGCATGGAATGCTTTGTGGGGTGAGTTAATGTTAGGTATAATCTCGTAGATAAGGGAACACATGACAAGCAAAAGATCGAAAAATGTTATAATTGGGTGGTTGCAAATATAAGGTTTCAAGCGAAGACTTGCCGTCAAGTATTTGAGTAGATAGGCTATTGATAATGTAAACTGCCACACCACCGTCCGGGGGCAGAAATGTCGAGCTATGCGACGTAGAGACATTGAATCATGGTGACATGTATATTGAATAATACACAAAGTTATAGCACAAACTTTACTTTTATTTATTACAAATTATTCAGGGTTACAATGTTTGGAGTTCATACACACATCCTATTCATAACTAAGAATAAAACAAACAGAAATGAATTCCAACAACTTCCTTGATGACTTACTTCCTTCCACAAGTACTCTCCACACTTATCTTCTTGAGAATACATGTATTTTGAAAGTGTAAACATATAGTTAGTGAGTTTACATGTTTTATAGTTTTTTGTTTTGTCTTCAAATCTCTCCCTTCCAATTATCTTTGTTTAATTTAGATATGTACGAGTAGTTACTCTCCATCTGATTACTCGTAACATTGTCTAAGTACCAAACTCTATCCTTATCGGTGTTGGACTCGATCTTTAGAGGGATGTATTTTTCTTAATTCAAAAACACCGTTTCGTGGTGTGATGCGTTGCAGTCATGCCGGACCCTTTCCTTTCGCGGAAGAAGTACCTAAAACCAAAAATGTAAACCATAAGCATGAAGCTCAATGAGTTCCCCCATCATACCACATACCATACAATAAACATACTGTCAGGCATATTTGGGTGCCCGACCTACCCTGTTGATCAGCATACTGTAACAACCCGTTATTTCAAGTCAATAAAAGTTTAAACTGTAACCGTGTGCAACTGCATTACATTAATACAATAAGAACTTTGAATGACAGAAGGGCATGTTTATATAAATTATTGTATGATCATACTTTAAAAATCATACCTATATAAGTTATACATACTTACATTTTGAAAACCATACTTATATGGGTTATATATATATATATATATATATATATATATATATATATATATATATATATATATATATGTATGTATGTATGTATGTATGTGAAAACCATGATATATTAAGTTATTATAAATCTATTACTTTTTGTGTTTTCACCTAGGTCCGAAATCCCCTAGCTTGGACCACATATGGCCAAAAACACATGCTTTATTCAAGTCCAAATCCGAAAACCGTCCCATGAAGTAACCTAGATCCGAAAACACCCCCTTCTAGAAGACCTTGAGCGAAATCTCTTTTCCCTTTGACCTTAGGAACGAAAACTCTTTTCCCTTAGGCTCAACTAGGCCGAAAACTCATTCCTAGAACATATTAAGTCCAAAAACCTTCTTTAATATATATTGTTTAATCTGAAAACACTCCTAAATATGTTATCTTTTATCCTAATTCAGCTTCCTTATGTGATAATTACAATAACCAATGCAAACATCAACTCAACCTCTTATCCTTTCCTTCATATATGAGTCACAACTTTGGATCATTTCTTATTTTCATCTCGAGTACACGAAAACCCTCCACAATTCTATCTCAAATATTTAGTCTATTACATTTTGATTCAAGTTCTAGGAGACATTCACCTTCCTTACAAGTTATAATCCTTGGTAAGTTATCTTCATATTATTAGTGTTTTATGAAAACACTTGTGTTATTTGACCACCTTATTCACACATTAATATGTGTTTAAAAATTAGGATTCGATTATCATTACGTGCTCTAAATCGAAGTTCACCATTTCTATCCCGTAACTAAACCGCTATCACATACGAGGTGAGTTCATACACCTACATTTTTCTATGATTTTTCTATGTTTTAGGGAAGAATACAAGTAAGACACAATAAAACTTGTGTTAAAATAAATACCATTGTTTATCTTTTCTTGCAGTTTATATAACTATTATGTGAAAACATTAAATATGCAAACAACATTATTACCAAACAATGTAAACATTTACATGCAAAATATGTTAAAAAGAAATGGTTATCATTTTCAATAAAACCTACATTTTAAACTATAATGAGTATAGTTTGGGAAACATTCACATTATTTTACCTTTCGGGACAAAGAATCGTTTATATAAAAATACGATTATTTTTATATTTTATAAACATTATGAAAGGAATAACAAATTTCATATACGAACATTTTCATTTCAAAAACATGTATATCATTGGAAATTTGTGAGTCATCGTCTTTGTCGTACCTACCAAAGTATACATAGAAGTCCTGTTTTTTAATGAGAGTCTCCTCCCGGAGAGCATGATACTTGTGTATAGATCTATAAGGAACTGATGATCCCGCACCCTGACTAATAGCTACAGCCAGACCAGGAGGTTATGGGTGACAAATGTCATAACTTTTCAACACCTGAAGAACGTTGAGGCAGGCAATTCATTTCAGCAAGATTATGAAAACTCACATGATAAACGACTATACGTTATTTTACGTGAAATCGACAATACACTTATTTTACGTAAAAACGCATCTCTTCAAATAGTTTTATATATAAATAAAACTGCATATTACTAAACTAAGTATGGCATTTATACTTGTTCATTTCAGAATTTATACTAAGTATGGCATTTATACTTGTTCATTTTGGTCTTGGAAGTTTTAAGACTACAATTCATTTCTAAGGAAAAATATAGGATTTTTCCAGAATAATCATCATTATTTTACAAGCAAACGACTTACAACTCATTTTATGGAAAATATAGGATTTTCTGTAAACAAACGTGACTCCTTTACAAAGAATGGCATACAATTTTTCATATAAATATTTATGAACTCACCAACTTAAATGTTGACACTTTTTCAAATAACTTGTATTATCAGGGAATCTGTAAAACAGGTAAATCATCAGCTTTTGAAGAGCGGTAAGGCATTAAACAATCTTTTGACATCATATTGTAATTGACTTTTTGGGAACATGTAACGCCTACAATGTGTGAAATCCCCATTTTCACGGCCAGAAAAGACCGATTTGTTTATGCTTTGTTTGAAAATCAGAGTAACATTTTAATGAAAAGTGTTGCAGAATTTATCCCCAGAAAACATGATAAATACGTTATCAAAACATTTCCGATGAAATGTATTTTTATTCATTTTCAAAACATCGGGATGTCATCATCAACATAGAAACATAAGCATAAACAGAACGTACATTATTTTACACTAGTGATCTACATCTCTTTTAAATCTCTCAGTGAAAAGTAGCTTTATATCGACACCTGTGATTCAAATAAACTTGAGTGGGTCAGGTTGGGAAACATGGTGAGTACATAGGGTTTTCAATACATAATAATATAGTTATTATGTTTAAACATCAAACAGTCAACCCAATTACCCATCCCCATTATCTTCTTTACTCTTAAGGATCTACCCTAAGAATCAACTATTCCTCGTTCATTCATACCTAAGGATTATCCTAAGGAATAGGCACGAAGTCCATCGTTGCTAGGGTTTATACAACAGGAACTAAGTCCATAGTCATCAGGGTTTATACAATAGGTACTAAGTCCATAGTCGCCAAGGTTAATACAGCAGGCACTAAGTCCATAGTCGCCAGGGTTTATACAATAGGCACTAAGTCCATAGTCGTCACGGTTTATACAGCAGACCCTAAGTCCATAGTCTTTAGGGTTTATACAATAGGCACTAAATCCATTTTCGCTAGGGTTTATACAGCAGGCACTAAGTCCATAGTCGCCAGGGTTTATACAATAGGCACTAAGTCCATAGTCGCCAGGGTTTATACAGTAGACATTAAGTCCATAGCTATCAATACTCATTCATAAAGCACTAATTCCATAGTTACTAAAGTTCATTCATCGGGTACTAAGTCCATAGATACCAACGTTTATCTAATAGGTACTAAGTCCATAGCTACCATCGTTTATTTAATAGGCACTAAGTCCATAGCTACCGATGTTATTTATTAGGCACTAAGTGTATAGCTGCCAATGTTTACTCATATCATCTTTTATCTCTCATCATTTGTCTACCCATGTTTTACCCAACATATTTGTAGATATAAAATACACATACAGTTTAAATCATTTAAAACATGTATAAAATTCGCCATCCAGCATAGATAGCAAGTATACAGATAATATGCACACATAGCACATAATTCATAGACTTGGTCATGACTGACGCGGACAACACTCGGTATTCCATCCACCCAGGTTTAGATAAGATGTATCTTGACCTCAAGAAGCTATACTAGTGGCCTAACATGAAAGCAAAGATTGCTACCTTCGTTAGTAAGCGTCATACTTGCACCAAGGTTAAGGTCGAATACCAGAAACCCTCAGGTTTACTACGGCAACCGGAGATACCACAATAAAAGTGGGAGCAGATCACGATGGACTTCATAACCAAGTTGCCCAAGACAACGGGTGCTCTCGATACCATTTGGGTTGTCATAGACAGGTTAACAAAGTCCGCACACTTCCTGTCTATCAAAGAAACTCACAAGATAGAGAAACTAACGAGAACCTACATTAGGCAGATCATACGACTGCATGGTGTTCTCATATCTGTTATCTATGAAAGAGATAGTAGGTTCACTTCAAGGTTCTGGTAGTCGCTGCAAAGTTCCCTAGGAACTAGGCTGGAAATGAGTACAGCCTACCATCCGCAAACCGACGGACAAAGTGAGAGGATTATTCAAACTTTAGAAGACATGTTGCGAGCCTGTATGATAGACTTTGGGATGGCATGGGATACTCATTTACCCCTTGTCGAGTTCTCATATGATAACAATTATCACACGAGCATAAATGATGCTCCATTTGAAGCCCTCTATGGCCGAAAGTGCAGATCCCCTCTATGCTGGGCTGAGGTGGGTCACATACAGTTAGCTAAAGGACGTGTTCCTGACAGCACTCTCACAGGTCCGGAGATCATTCGGGAAACGACAGAGAAGATCGTTCCAATTCGTTAACGATTGAAAGCCTCTAGAGACCGACAGAAAAGCTACGCAGACAAAAGAAGGAAACCTTTGGAATTCCAGGTTGGTGACCGTGTTCTTTTAAAGGTCTCACCCTAGAAGGTCTTGGTACGCTTCGGAAAGCGTGGAGAGCTAAATCTAAGATACGTAGGGCCTTTCGAGATTGTCGCTAGAATCGGCCCTGTAGCTTATAAACTCAAACTACCTCACGAACTTAGTAAAGTACACCCTACTTTCCACGTTTTGAACTTGAAAAAGTGTCTGTCCGATGAGACTCTTATAATCCCACTCGACGAGATCGAGATCAACGGTAGTCTGAACTTCGTGGAAGAGCCGGTAGAGATCATGGACTGAGAGGTCAAGCAAACGAAGCAAAGTTGTATCCCGATAGTGAAGATTCGCTGGAATGCCAAGCGGTGACCTGAATTCACTTGGGAACACGAGGATCAAATGAAACTGAAATATCCTCATCTTTTTACTTAGTTATTTGTAATTGCTTAAACTCTAATTTCGGGACGAGAATCCCTCTAACGGGGGGATGACGTGACAATCCGAAATTTCTGTCTTGTAAAGTCAGTTAGTTCAATCTAATGTCAGACTTGTTTTCCCTATCTTTTAGCCTTGTTAAGGGTCTGTTTGAGTGTTCTAAGCCTAGTACATTCAAGGATTGGGTGTTAGGAAGTATCTGCTAGAGTTTAGTGTGCAACATTTAGGCCGGAAAACTCCAAGTCTTGGAGTTTACGGCCGTAAACTAGATATTACGGTCGTAATCTCTTGTGTGTCCGTAAAATCCTTCAATATTGGGGACATTCCTTCATTTTTCCTCACTTCTCTCATATCCAAGTCAAGAAAGTTAATTCTCTCTCAAATATCATCAAGATTATTCATCTTGATCTTCAAAAGTGTAAGTGATCCTTCCATCTTTTATGTTGATATCCTTCTTAATCTAGTAAAACTCTATGATTTCATCCATGAAATTATCTCTTTTAGATAGATCTTCAAATCTCCATCACTTACACAGAGAACACCAAGAACACCTACTAGTTCTTTGGGCTGTTAACACCCCCTTCAAGCTTCAAAACATAAGTATTCTTCCATATTCTAGTTATACTTTAGAAGCTCCTAACATACACCCTTGAAAACAACCTCTTCTTCATGAACATCAAGATTTTACGGCCATAGCATCTCCCTTGGCCGTAAACCCTTATGAAGAACTTCATTGGCCGTGAACATCATTGACCGTAAACCCTCCTCATGATCTTCTTTGACCGTAAACCCCTATGGCCGTAAACACCAAAGGTGTGGCCGTAAACTCCAAAGGTGTCATCGTGAACCCCCTTAATACAATAATATCTAATTGTAACACTTCAATCCAAGTGTTTCCTAGTCCCAAAGGTGGTTCTCTATCATGATTAGTTGGTATATACACTAATTATATATATATATATATATATATATATATATATATATATATATATATATATATATGTGTGTGTGTGTGTGTATGTGTCATTATATGCTTAATAGGATTCGTTTGTGCTCGAGGCTTCACTTGACACTTAGCATCATATTTCCATCTTTCATTCGAATCACTCACTGCAGGTGAGTTCATACCCGTAACTTATCTTTTAAATGATTTTAAATGCTTTTATTAGGGGGGGGATACATGTAGAACATTATAGTTATTATTCGAATCACATATGGTTAATAACTATCAAACAAATGGATTTCTTATACTTTAAAACTGTGTTATCAAACAAACTACTCTAAAACATTTTATCAAACTCTTTTATATACTAAACTCCTTATCAAACTCTTTTAAACTTATATATTGTCAAAATCATGTCTATACAGATATAGTTATATAAATAAGGTTGAAAGTGCTTAGCACTGATAACTCGCTTTATTTCCTGTTCCTTGTTTGGTTGTGGACTTAGGGTATCAATTGTTTGTCCGAATGTCATTTGGATCTTAGTTATATATTATGTATATATGTATAGATATAAAAGTTCTTACATCAGTTCAATACCTTTGTGAAGCAAAGGTGTACAAACACACTCATTCATTCAAAAAACATTACTAGTAAACTATAATAGGTATAGTTTAGAAGGCTACTACTAACTATTTCTAGTACAATGAAACATACAAGAGTCGGTTCATACATGAGTCAGTTCAGACATACTATAACGAGAAACAGAAAGAACATACTATAATGAGAAACAGGGAGGAACATACTATACAAAAAGAACATACAATAACACTAGAACAGATAGAGCATACTATATAAATACAAGAATACTATAACATTAATGTGAGCCACTACTTCATGGCATGGCATTATACTGCTGTGTCACGTTTTGTAACCAGAGTCTCCTGGAGGGAGAGCATGAATTTGTGTATAGATCTATACTGTATTGACCATCCTACACCTTGATGTTAGCTACAGTGGGACCTGCAGGTCTATGGGTGACGAATGTCATACCATTTAAACGTCTTCGAACGTCGTGTTTTACTAGTCGATCAAGCATGGTTACAATCTGATCACATTTTACCTTAATTAACAATTGGTTTAAGGTAGTTAGTACAATAGTAGTTACTATATACAATACTACAGTACATCATTATTTTCCCATTTGCATTCACTTTGTGATTTTCTCACATAAACGAAAATGTAAACTATATTTTGGACGATAGTCATACTTGGGAAAAACACTCACTTTTACAAACAAACAACATGCAGATCATTCGGGCCTTGGTAGAAGGCTACATTTCATGATAAGTGGAAAATATAGGATTTTCTAGGAGATACAAACCTTTACAACAAACTTTTACAACAAACATTTACAAACACTTTCTTCAAACTTATACAAACATTTGACACTAAATAATTATGAACTCACCAGCTTAAATGTTGATCATTTCTTTCAAAATAACTTGTATTCTCAGATCACCAGTAGAGAGGTACAGATGACGGGTTTTGAGAAGACGAAGCACTTTGAGACTCGTATTTTATATATATATATATATATATATATATATATATATATATATATATATATATATATATATATTTAGTGTCTTACAAATACATTCAAAACACACGTGTATAAATTATACTATTAATGCAATGGATGATGTTGTTGCTTGTTTTACTATTATGCATTCTTATGATACTATACATGACATCCTCCACCCCCGAATGTTTCTGCCAATTCGGTTTGGGGGTGTGACAGACTGATATCAGATCTTTGTTTATAGTGAATTGAGTATATCAACCCATAAAAGATATACAAATTAAAAACACATCGGGATTAAAATACTCTGACCAAGAGTTTATACTTTTAAATAATAAAATATTTAACCAAAGTATACATACCTACATTCATACTAAAATCAGTGGCATACTAGGACAGAACAAAAGTATTGCGGTTGTTAAACAACACAAGTAGGTTTGGGGACATATAATTAGATCTTGGAGTGATATAGCCTGATCAACTATATCTTTCTGAGAAGTGATTAGCATGTGCCTAAGAATGGTTGTGGTGTAGCAACATGTCTAAAAACTTACCAACACTACTACAATGAAAACTTTAAAACATAACATAAACTTAAAATACTATAGGAGTATTTTGTGTTACTATAATTACTTATTTGACAACTAAAAAGGTCTTTACTAGTAGGTCAATAGTTGCTGAGTGGGTAAGCTAAGGTTATATGTGACTAAGGTGTCATAGACTTAGAATATGTGATCTTTGCTTTATTTCCTATTCCTTGTTTGGTTGTGGACTTAGAGTTAGGGTCACTTATTCGAAGGTCTATTTTGTTTTAGCTTCATGTGACTGGTATGTACTATGCAAGTATTGAAGTAACTGATAAGGATCGTTCTATAATTATCTTAAGTAATGCATCTATTAACTATCTCTTTTATCCGTATTCTCAAGTAAATAACATGGATGGATTCCATCCCCCTGGCGACCCATACTTTCCCAACCAAGGCAATGGTGAATGCCTTGATGCAGAGACAGAAGAGAATCAGGCAATTCTATTGGATGATGACTTCGCAGAGAACTTCCCGGAGGATTCTGACTCCAAGACAAAAGTCAATAATCTACCCTTAGTGGCTCCAATAACAAATCCTAATCCTCATCCGACTTTTCAAGGCCTGACACCTCTATGGGCTGAGAACTTGGGTAGGTGGAGCCGTGAGCAGGGTCAGCCCTTACCCTACAATGGTGACAGAAGTTTCTACAATTTGAGCGAGGGAGGCTCAGCAGACAGAGTCCTGCCTATCCTGGTTCGCAGGGTTGCTAGAATTGATGAGCAGGGTAGGGCAGCCATCGACCGGGTCATGGAGGTTGATGCTGATGCGGGAGTCAATACAGTTTGCCTTCGCCATATAGAGACTGCTCATGGAAGAACCCTGAACCAGAATGCGACCCTGCAGAGAGAACTTACTGCAACCCAAGCTGAAGTTAGGGAACTTTGAGCTCGTCAGGCAACGTTTGAAAGGCGCATGCTAGACATGGAGTGTCGTCTGGCAGACTCAAGGACTCATTTGAGCGGCTCTTGTCGCAAGTAGAGTCTACTCTACTTTTTCTTTTGGATGTATTTAGGTCTATGTATAGACTCTAGTATTAATTTCCCGTGTATTTTGAAAACCTTGGACTTTCAGTCTGCTAGGTCTCTATGATGTCAAAATTTTCTTGTTATGGTTTGATGTAAGACCTACTTCTAGGTCATTTTCCCCGAACTTAATACATCATTAATGCCAATATTATTGACAGACATCTAATCTTATGGGAAATCTTTATCCAAATGCTTTCATCTTTCTATTCTTAGATCTCTATTTCAATCACACCCTGATTTGTTTTGTTAGGCTATGGCGATTTAGTCCATGGACCACTCTCATTATACTCACAATTTATTCTTACTATCATCTTCATCTTTATAAACTTTTAGTTGAATAATGCCTCCACAAAGAGTGATAAGGCGTAATCCTCCAATAACTTTACCTCAACCACCTCCTCCACTATACGATCCTGCAGCTCTCCAAGCTATGGTATCTGCAGCTGTTGTGGCAGCCTTAGCTCAATTAAGCACTAGCAGTACTAACGGGAGTGGTGCAGCTGTGCAATCTACTCAAGGTGATGCTCCCGTTCGTTCTAGGGAGTATTCGTATAAGGACTTCACCAACTGCAAGCCCAAGTCCTTTAATGGGAATGATGGAATCATTTCCCTCTCGCAATGGTTCGAGAAGACGGAATCGATCTTTGAGATCTGCTCTTGTCCGGAAGGGAGCAAAGTTAAATTTGCTGCCTACACCTTCGCGAACAGAGCCCTGATGTGGTGGAATAGCCATGTCAAGTCACTAACCCTAATAGCGACTAATGTTATGGGTTGGAAGCTCTAAAGGAGCTCCTGATTGAAGAGTACTGCCTGATGGGCGAGGTTCAGAAACTTGAACAGGAACTCTGGAGCCTAACCATGAAGGGCTCCGACATAGTTTCCTACACCGCCAGATTCAGCGATCTGGTGGCACTATGTCTGGGAATGGTCCCTACTAAGGGAAAGAAAGTTGAGAGGTATATTTGGGGACTGATGCCTCCATTCCAGGGGAATGTCTTAGCTTCAAAGCCCACAACCTTCGACAGTGCCAAGCGACTGGCACAGCGACTCATTGATCATGTAGTCCGCACCTCGACAACAACAACAACGCTGGCCATCCCAAAACCATCTAAGACCACTAACAACAAGCGAATGTTATGGGGTAATAAGAAGAACAAAGTGGCGCAGAACTCTGCCAAAAAGCAACAGGTCGTGGCTGTACATGCTTTGATAATACCTACTGCTATTGCGCCAATGAAGCAGTATGATGGGAGCTTGCCCAAGTGCAACAAGTGTAGCTTCCACCATAATGGACCCTGCTGGGAAATGCAGTGCTCTAACTGCAACAGGAAGGGGCACACTGTCCGTTTTTTCAAGTCTTGGGCAAGGCCCATCAACCAAGGCCCCAACATGGGCCAAGCTTGCTACATATGTGGCGAGGTGGGTCACTACAAATGGAACTGCCCGAAGGCAGGGAACGTAGGCGGCGTAGGAAGAGTTTTGGCTATAGGACATGAGGAAGCAGTAGCCGACCCTACAGTGGTCACGGGTATGTTTCTCCTCGATAATTCTTATGCATGCATATTGTTTGATAGTGGAGCTGAGAGGAGTTTCGTGAACCAAAAATTTGCTCACTTACTTAAACAACAGCCACGCGCACTGAAAGAACTGTTCATTGTAGAAATGGCTAACGGAAAGACTGAGAGCACTAGCAGTGTATACATAGGATGTACCCTAACTCTAGATAGCCATTCATTTCCAATCGACCTTATGTCGGTCTCAATTAAAAGTTTCGACATCATAATCGGTAAGGATTGGTTGAGTCTTCATCGTGCTGACATCATGTGTTATGAAAAGGCCGTACGTCTTAATCTACCGTCTAACAAAACTCTAGTTATCTATGGCAACAAACCCGATACGAACCTTCATATCATCTCGAGTATACAAGCCCAGAAGTACTTACGAAAGGAATGTCATGCATTCCTTGCTTATGTTGTCGATATGAGCCAAGAGACGAAAGACACAAAGAACATCCCAGAAGTATGCGACTTTCCCGACATTTTTCCAGAAGAACTACCAAGATTGCCACCATAGCATCAAGTCGAGTTCAGAATTGACTTAGTTCCAGGGGCTACCCCAGTAGCCAAATCGCCTTATTGTCTAGCACCAACTGATATGCATGATCTATTTGGTCAACTTAACGAACTGCTCAATAAGGGCTTTATTAGACCAAGCTTCTCGCCCTGGGGACACCGGTCTTATTCGTAAAGAAGAAAGATGGATCATTCCGTATGTGCATCGACTACAGAGAACTAAACAAGCTTACCTTCAAGAATCGTTACCCTCTACCTTGCATAGACGATTTGTTGGACCAACTGCAAGGTGCGAATTACTTTTGAAAAATTGATCTAAGATCTGGGTATCACCAGTTATGAGTGTTAGAGAAGGATGTTCTGAAGACAGCCTTCCGAACTCATTATGGACACTACGAGTTTGTAGTGATGCATTTCGTTTTGAAAAATGCACCCGCAGTATTCATGGACTTAATGAATAGGGTGTGCCATCCTTACTTGGATCAGTTTGTCATTGTATTCATCGATGACACACTTATCTAATCTCGTAGTAAGGAGAAGCACAGTAAACATCTCCGACAGATCTTTGAAACGCTACGGTCAGAGAAGCTCTATGTGAAGTTCTCAAAGTGCGAATTTTGGATCCAAAGAGTCGAATTCTTGGGTCAAGTGGTTAGCGAAGAAGGAAATCACGTGGACCCTTCCAATATTAAGGCCATTCAGAACTGGTCAGCACCGAAGTCGCCTATAGAAATTCGTCAAGTTCTAGGCCTTGCTGGCTACTATCGCATGTACATTCAGAACTTCTCTAGGATCGCAAAACCGCTTACTACATTGACTCAGAAAGGCATGACCTTTGACTGGGAAGAGAAACAAGAAAAAGTGTTCCAAACGCTAAAGCGAGCCTTATGCAGCGTACCGATACTATCCATCCCAGAAGTGATAGAAGACTTCGTGGTTTATTGCAATGCATCCAACCAAGGACTCGGATGTGTCCTTATGCAACGAGGTAAGGTCATCGCCTATGCCTCAAGATAGCTAAAGATACACGAGGTCAACTACACCATACATGATCTTGAGTTAGGAGCAGTGATATTTGCTCTAAAGATCTGGAGACACTACCTGTATGGTACAAAAAGCACTATCTTTACAGACCACAAAAGCATGCAACATATATTCAACCAGAAGGAGCTCAATATGAGACAATGACGGTGGGTTGAGCTACTCAATGACTACGAATGTGAAATTTGTTATCATCCCGGTAAACCCAATGTAGTATCTGACGCCCTAAGTCGGAAAGAATATGTGACATCCCTATTTTCACGGCCAGAAAAGACCGATTTTGTTTATGCTTTATAAAAATCAGAGTACCTCTTTTTAATAAAAATGTGCGGAATTTGTTCCTAGTGAAACATGATAAATACGTTATCATGGCATTTCCGAAGAAAAGTATTTTTATTCTCTTTAAAACATTTGAGATGTCATCGTCAATACAGAAACATAAGCATAAACAGAACTTACATTCATTATCACTAGTGATTTATATCTCCTTAATCTCTCAGTGTAATGTGACTTCATATCAACACCTGTGATATAAATAAACTGAGTGGGTCAGGTTGGGAAACCTGGTGAGTACATAGGGTTTTCAACCCACAATAATATAATTATTATGTTTAATCATCAAACAGTTAACCCAATTACCCATCCCCATTATCTTTTTTACTCTTAACGATCTACCCTAAGAATCAGCTATTTCTCATTCATTCATTCCTAAGGATTATCCTAAGGAATAGGTACAAAGTCCATCGTTGTCAATGACACAGCTGTCAAGCACAGCTGCTAGTTCTATCACTTAGGCGCAACTGCCAGAATTGTGACATTCTCTATGAGGCGTAGCTGCTAATATTGTCCTTTGGGCACAGCTTCTAGGGTTATCTCGTTTATTGAGAATATTGTTTTCGAGAGTCCACTCGCAATACATGTCAATGGGTTTTTAGAGTACACCAGTGAACACATCGATCACAACACCTACAGGTTGCGAGTCTGCTAGTGTTCCACTGGACTGTCTAGAATAGTCTGTGGTTGTCATCCATACTCTGCTAGATGACGGGACCAACATTTAGGAACAAGGCTTCTCACATCGTCCACGTCTCACCCTTACCTCATGGTCTATATCACCTCTCAACTCATCATCCAACTCATATTTCATCTACCCATGTTTTACCCAACATATTATGTAGATATAAATACATATAGAGTTTAAATCATATAAAACATGTATAAAATCGTTCATCCAGCATAGATAGAAACTATACAGATAATATGCACACATAGCACGTAGTTTATATAAAATACTTCATATCTATGTGTAAGATGAAAGGGACCATGCACTCACTTGAAAAGGTAGCGATTTCGAACTCAGACAGCGCTTCGCTTTTTAAAAATAATTTCCTTCGACGAAACCTAGTATTATTACCACTAGGGTTTAGTCTAATTATTCACCGAGACTAATTAATAGTCTAGCTATTATTACTATTATATAAGCATTAAACAATACTTATATAACCCGTAATAATAGCCCAAGTACTTATTATAAGTTCCTAATAACGTTACTATAATTAAATAAAAGGTATATTAAAAATAGCATAGGTGTAGCTCACTTACAGCGGGTTTTATAGAAAACAGGGCTTTGCTTGGAGCAGCGTTCCCGAGCCGAAAAGCTCTTCTTCTTGGAGCCGTCGAGCACTCCGGGGCTTCCGCCTCGTGCTAGGGAGGTTCCCTAGGCTTTTTGGGGGGTTTCGGGGCTAGAGAGAGGTTCTAGATAGAGAGTAAAGAGAAGAAAGAATGGGAAATGTGTGAAGAAAATAAGGGTGGGAGAGGTTCTATTTATAGGGTGAAATATGGCTGAACTTGGTGCCACATGTCACCATCTGGTGGCAAGACTTGGGGAGAAAGCAATGGCCAAGATTGTGCCACGTCACCCATTTTCGCACAGCACACTTCTGACTTCTAAAATCCATAACATTCACATACGAGCTCCGTTATTGACGTTCTTTATATCCACGCGTACGTAAAAATAAGATCTACAACTTTCATTTTGACTCCGTCGGCTAATTCTCGACCGATCTTAAATTGAATAGTACGAAAAGATTATACTGTTAAATGTCCGCGTAAAATTCATAACTTCAACATACGGACTCTGTTTTCGTCTGTCTTTTTACCGTTGATTTCCTATTAATGATATCTTCAATTCTCATTTAGGTCACATAGGTCAAAAACTACTCGATCTAAAATTCGAGTTTCGGGTTGTGCACTACTAAGCCAAATCTTAGAAAATTCATAATTTCCTCATACGAAGTCAGATTTGGGCGTTCTTTTTTTGTATGTTCTCGTTTAAATGTATACCACAACTTTTGTTTAGATTTCTAAGGCTAAAAACTCATCCATCGTAAATTCACTTTTTACGTCTCCCGGTGTCGTGTCAGTTTTGCCGTAAAACTTCGACGGACCATAACTTCTTCGTTATAACTCGGATTTCAACGTTCTTTATATGTACGGAACCCTTGAGACGTAGTATACAACTTGTTTAAGATTATTTATTCTAAATAATATTTTGTTAAAAATTCGTTTTCGACCCCTATTATCTCTAAATTGACTAGCCCGGATCTACGGTCGTTACAATTATCTCCCCCTTAGGATGATTACGTCCCGAAATCATCAACGAAACAGGGCTCAGATGATGACTCCATACATTATCTCTTCATCCTAAGTAATAACCGTAACACTTATGTTTCTTCGAACGAATATCTAACTCTAATACTTCCTGATTGTAGGCGGTGCTCGATCTTGCACTTGCTCCCTATCTCACATTAGACTCCAAATTATGACCTTCAAGTCACAATCTCGATCCTTACTGGAGACAGCTTCTTCTTATTAAGTTAAGGTATTTTATTACTAAAATGGACCGATGTGTCATATTCTAATGACTTATATGTTGGATTAGTGTCTAAGCCTGTAATTATATTTGGTATATACTTGACCCGGTTGTGCATGGTCCTTTTGGGTTGCCTTCACCAAAGCAACTTGACAAGGTAATTTAAGGAGAGAGAGAGAGAGAAAATACTATGGTTTATTAATATATTATAAGAATAATATATTAAAGGAGAAATCATCTATATTTAATTAGTATCGGTCATAAATTAATTAGGAATTAATTTGGTGACTAAAAGAGATTAATTAAATAAAGGGGCATAAACTGTCAAATGTATGATAGTTAAGTTTTGGGCTAAGGAAACCTAATGGACTAAGGGGGGAATGAAATTATGATGGGGATCCATCATATTTTCGTCCAAGGCCTTATTCTAGAAGGTTCCTTGGGATGCTTGGTGGCTAAGCTGTCCATTAGGGTTTAGACTGAAACCCTAGTAGCCTACAATATAAATATGACCCCTAGGCTATGAAAGTCGGTTACACTTGACTCCAACAGAACCCTAGGGCCGATTTTAGCATCTCTCACCCTCTCTCATATTTCCTTCTTGCTTGTGGTGTTTGTAAGCCATTAGAGGAGTTACAATTGTGACTCTAAGCTCCAAGAAAGAAGAATCAAGCTTCCATTGAAGAGGTAAACATCTAGATCTTATTCTATATGTTAGTTTTGTTATATGTATGCTAGATTAGGGTTTATAAGTCTTGGATTCATTGCATGTACAATAGAGAAACCTAGATCCAAGCATTAGGGTTTGTATGAGCACATAGGATTGTTCTTATGCATAAAACTCATCAGTGGTATCAGAGCCATGATTGGTTTCAATTGTATGTGATGCTTTAACTGTTTGATTGCTGAAAAATCTTTTTTTATGCTATCTGTTTGATGAACTCGACGAGTTCCATGAGGAACTCGACGAGTTGGATGAACTCGACGAGTTCCAATGTGGACTCGACGAGTTTAGCTGTCAGACAGAGGATATTTTGGGGATTTTGTTGCTATTTTGTCATGGGATTAATGCCTAAATCGTTTTTTGAAGATAAATTTCGAATATTATTGTAATTAAATGATTATCCATGCCAAAACAATAGATAATTTCAAATCTTTTGAATAATAGTTTATTTATATGATAAATATGGATTATTTATTTTATTTTGTAATTATCTTGTAACTAAAAATTGGATTAAGTCAAATATAGATAATTATGAAATTAAATGTTTAATTTAAATTATTTGTTATTTGATCCCTTTTGTTTTGAAAAGTTCAAAAACTTGTCCTCAAGTTTTGAAATTTAAATTTTATGATTAAAAGTTTAATTTTAAGTAATTTAAATTTCAAACCCTTAGAGTTTTACAAGTTTAAAATTCAACCCTATACTATATGTATAAGATTAAAGCTAGTCTTATCACTAGTAGGCCTCATTCACGAAGCCGATCTATAAGGTTGGTATAAGGTCGCTGCCTATAAAATGACGCTTAATGGGTGTACACTCACACCCACCGCTTGCTTGATTGGTGGAGGGTCGTTAGCCAAACGGATAGGATAGGGCACTTAATACCTCATTACAAGTATAATGAATATTGCAAAGTAACTAACATTTTTTTATACAAATTCCCAATCTTAGTTACTTTAGGGCAAAATGTGAAAATGATGTTATTCCATGGAATTACACTTTGTACCCTTTTCAAACATTAGTGGAGCGTGCGTGGTTAACCGGCACACTAATTTGGGATTACATTGGTGGAAAAGGGTGGCTCGATGTTTATCATAGATCAATGGAGCTTGCGTGGCTAACCGGCACATTGATTAGATGATAGAGACATTGAGTGCACCATGTTGATTCGCATGGTTATTCACAACGTTTTTGCGACCCTCGGCATCCTAGTCACAAATTTGAAATGGATATTGAGATTTAAACATGCCATTGAAAAGTTCAATGAATCTCAAAGATCTAGGAGTTTTCAAATACATTTAAAACTTAATCTCTTTTTCGTTTTTCATGGTGAGAATTAGTGAATCCTCATTCACTTACCTTCAAAATATTTACTTTTAGAGTACGGCATCCCTTTCTAAGTTGTAAATAATGTTGTTGGGTCCTAGACCTAATTTCTCATTTGGGTGTATAATTAGGGACTCATTTCTAATCAAACTTTGTTCCTTTTCTTTTTCAGATGTCTGCAAACAACAACAACAACGCTTCCGGGTCATTCTCGTTGATGAACCTATGTCAAAAGGTGACATTTGATGGGTCAAACTTCAACGAGTGGATGAGGTATATTCTCATGATCACTCGCTACGAGGACAAAGAATATGTCCTCGATGAAAAGCTTGAGAAGATCATCCCAGATGTTGCTACTCCTGAGGAGTTGGCCACCTTTGAGGCCCACGAGCATGATGCTACGAAAGTTCATTGCATCATGCTGGCCACCATGAACCTCGAACTCCAAAAGTCCTATGAGGACATGTATCAGTATGATATCTAGAACAGAGGACTATACGATCCCTTATCTGAAAGACGAGTTACTGATCAGAGTTGACAGCGACGTGTAAGAGCTACGATTGCAAATCGGATCCTGAAGTCATATGTGAGATATAGTTACTAGACTTATCCAAGTGGGAGACTGTTGGACTAGTGTCTAAGCCCGTAACTATATTTGGTATGTACTTGACCCGGTTGAGCATAGTCCTTTTGGGTTGCCTTCACCAAAGCAACTTGACAAGGTAATTTAAGGAGAGAGAGAGAATATTATGGTTTATTAATATAATATAAGAATAATATATTAAAGGAGAAATCATATATATTTAATTAGTATCGGTCATAAATTAATTAGGAATTAATTTGGTGACTAAAAGAGATTAATTAAATAAAGGGGCATAAACTGTCAAATGTATGATACTTAAGTTTTGGGCTAAGGAAACCTAATGGACTAAGGGGGGAACGAAACTATGATGGGGATCCATCATATTTTCGTCCAAGGCCTTATTCCAGAAGGTTCCTTGGGCTACTTGGTGGCTAAGCTGTCCATTAGGGTTTAGACTGAAACCCTAGCAGCCTACAGTATAAATATGACCCCTAGGCTATGAAAATCGGTTACACTTGACTCCAACAGAACCCTAGAGCCGATTTTAGCATCTCTCACCCTCTCTCATGTTGCC
Source organism: Lactuca virosa (assembly GCF_052849685.1). Taxonomy (NCBI): domain Eukaryota; kingdom Viridiplantae; phylum Streptophyta; class Magnoliopsida; order Asterales; family Asteraceae; genus Lactuca; species Lactuca virosa. The sequence continues at coordinate 13,789,950 of NC_136427.1, read as the reverse complement.
TTCTTGCTTGTGGTGTTTGTAAGCCATTAGAGGAGTTACAATTGTGACTCTAAGATCCAAGAAAGAAAAATCAAGCTTCCATTGAAGAGGTAAACATCTAGATCTGATTCTATATGTTAGTTTTGTTATATGTATGCTAGATTAGGGTTTATAAGTCTTGGATTCATTGCATGTACAATAGAGAAACCTAGATCCAAGCATTAAGGTTTGTATGAGCACATAGGATTGTTCTTATGCATAAAACCCATCATTATCATCGTATGTTCCCACGCTTAGACTCAGGTCTCTTAGAGTCCTACAGAACAGACGATACATTTCTTCTTGTTCTAATCATATCTTAAAAGGTAGCATTTCTAGCTACATGCAACTATCGGGATACCTCTACCGATCGCTTTGATTATCTTTTATTTCAATCTTCCGACTTAAGTTAGATGCTACATCAAACTTGGTTATCTGAACTACGTAACATACTTATCGTAGTCGGACTCAATTCGATATGACCACTAGGGTTGGAATAGCAATCATCCTCTTAGTCATTACCGAAACGAAGGTAACGACATATTTCAATAAATAGGGATCAATTACTAGCTTCTTGGTAACCTTGTGACTTTCCCTGATCCAAGCGTGAGTCCTGTGTTTCCGGTAGTATAGGCCTTTACTACCTTTCACACCTACTCATACTCGTCCCAAGTATTGTCTCGCAGTTCACCCAAGTCACCATACAAGAAAATCACATAACAACTTGACACATTAGATAACAAAACGAAGGTTTTATATTATTCCTTGAAACGATTACATAGGTGTTCAACTTCAACCTATACTATGCCTGTAATAGGCTACACCATGTGGTACTATTTAGATGACTACTTCATAGATCCTCATTCCTGATCCCTTTCATTTCCATCTTCTTCGTCAAGGATCATATGGAACGCTCTTGCCTTCGGTTTCGGTGGAATGTTTGGTATTGCCGCCTCTTTCTTCTTCGGGCAATCCTTAGCAACGTGCCTTTCTTCACGGCATTCATAACACACCCTTTTGCTGGCGGTGCACTCGTTGGCGTAATGTCCGGTCTTCCCACACTTGTAGCAAGTCACTTCCTCACTACATTTCCCAAAGTGCTTCTCCTTGCATTTCTCGCAACATTTCACTTTGTTTCCCCCTCCGCTAAACTCCTTTGAACCAGAATTGATCTTCTTATTGGGCCTCGTAGACCCCTCAAACTTCCTCTTTTCGCCAACCTCAAGCTTGTTGGCAGCTCTTCCCTTAATCATATCCTCCACAGACTTGGCAGCCCAGATAGCTGCCTCCAGAGTAGGTGCCTGACGCAGTAGCACCGCGTACTCCCATGCAAGTCCCTTTGCGTACTTGTCGATTTTCGTCAGCTTATCCGGAACAAGACGCAAGGAAAACTCCATCTTCTCTGTGAAGTTGTTGGTGTATTCATCAATTGACATGCTTCCTTTCTTCAAGGTTAGGAACTGGTTCTCTAACTTGAGCAGGTTTTGGGCTGAGCAGTACTTGCGTTTGAACTGCACCTAAAACTCTGCCCATGTCAGTTGCAGGGGCTCATTGGGGCTCTAAGTCTTCCCCAGAGTATTCCACCAGCGCACAAGACCTCCTCGGAATTGACGTACTGCAAAGGTGGTCTGTAACTTGCCTCTGCAACCACACGTCATGAAAGCTAACTCCAACTCCGAGATCCAATCCATGACTCCGATCGGATCTTCCTTTCCAGTGAAAGTCGATGGCTTGCAAGTCAGAAAATCCTTGTACTTGCATCCATTCCTCTCGACTCCGTCATACTGGTTGTTTTGCCGAACTATTGGTAGGTTGGCTTGACCAACGGTCCCACTGTAGTTCCCTCTTTCTGACTGCCCATCGTTCAATTCGGGCTGTTCAACTAGCATTTTAGGTTCGTCCCTATTTTCATGCAACATTTGCCTCATCTCTTCCCATTTTTCAGTCAACATAGCCCGTATCATGGCTTGTACTCCGGCCATTGTAATTGGCTCAGGAGCATCTGCTACAACATGTATTTGTTCAATCACTGGTGGTTGATTCCTGTTCCCATTTGCATTCCCGGCTCCACTACGGGTTCTTGCCATTTCGATCTATATACCAAATCAGACGTTCAGTGTGCAATGACGAGAATTAAGATAGGAAAGATTTTATTTACGATCGACGTGTAATTCTCCCTATTTCTCCGAAGAGTTATATGCCAGTTCTAATACCGTAATTAAATGTTTAGAAATCTGAACACATAAAGTTTCTAGATCCGGTCGGCAACAAACCATATATCTGATCATACAATGCATATCATAAATCATTTATCACATAAAAGCATGTTAGGCATTTTCCCTAAATTAGCTAGTGCTTGTTTTATTCAGGTGCTTTACCTAAATTTTATTAGGCACACTCCTCACAATCCTTGCTTAGCATTATAAGTTTAAGTCTAGAAATAAATCCATATTCCTAGTTCGCTTAAACTAATGCTCTAATACCAACTGTGACATCCCCATTTTCACGGCCAGAAAAGACCGATTTTGTTTATGCTTTATAAAAATCAGAGTACCTCTTTTTAATATAAATGTGCAGAATTTGTTCCCAGTGACAGAACTTACATTCATTATCACTAGTGATTTATATCTCCTTAATCTCTCAGTGTAATGTGACTTCATATCAACACCTGTGATATAAATAAACTGAGTGGGTCAGGTTGGGAAACCTGCTGAGTACATAGGGTTTTCAACCCACAATAATATAATTATTATGTTTAGTCATCAAACAGTTAACCCAATTACCCATCCCCATTATCTTCTTTACTCTTAAGGATCTACCCTAAGAATCAGCTATTTATCATTCATTCATTCCTAAGGATTATCCTAAGGAATAGGTACAAAGTCCATCGTTGTCAATGACACAGCTGTCAAGCACAGCTGCTAGTTCTATCACTTAGGCGCAACTGCCAGAATTGTGACATTCTCTATGAGGCGTAGCTGCCAATATTGTCCTTTGGGCACAGCTTCTAGGGTTATCTCGTTTATTGAGAATATCATTTTCGAGAGTCCACTCGCAATACATGTCAATGGGTTTTTAGAGTACACCAGTGAACACATCGATCACAACACCTACAGGTTGCGAGTCTGCTAGTGTTCCACTGGACTGTCTAGAATAGTCTGTGGTTGTCATCCATACTCTGCTAGATGACGGGACCAACATTTAGGAACAAGGCTTCTCACATCGTCCACGTCTCACCCTTACCTCATGGTCTATATCACCTCTCAACTCATCATCCAACTCATATTTCATCTACCCATGTTTTACCCAACATATTATGTAGATATAAATACATATAGAGTTTAAATCATATAAAACATGTATAAAATCGTTCATCCAGCATAGGTAGAAACTATACAGATAATATGCACACATAGCACGTAGTTTATATAAAATACTTCATATCTATGTGTAAGATGAAAGGGACCATGCACTCACTTGAAAAGGTGGCGATTTCGAACTCAGACAGCGCTTCGCTTCTTAAAAATAATTTCCTTCGATGAAACCTAGTATTATTACAACCAGAGTTTAGTCTAATTATTCGCCGAGACTAATTAATAGTCTAGCTATTATTACTATTATATAAGCGTTAAACAATACTTATATAACCCATAATAATAGCCCAAGTACTTATTATAAGTTCCTAATAACGTTACTATAATTAAATAAAAGCTATATTAAAAATAGCGTAGGCGTAGCTCACTTACAGCGGGCTTTATAGAAAACCGGGCTTTGCTTGGAGCAGCGTTCCCGAGCCGAAAAGCTCTTCTTCGCGGAGCCGTCGAGCACTCCGGGGCTTCCGCCTCGTGCTAGGGAGGTTGCCTAGGCTTTTGGGGGGTTTCCGGGCTAGAGAGAGGTTCTAGATAGAGAGTAAAGAGAAGAAAGAATGGGAAATGTGTGAAGAAAATGAGGGTGGGAGAGGTTCTATTTATAGGGTGAAATATGGCTGAACTTGGTGCCACATGTAACCATCTGGTGGCAAGACTTGCGGAGAAAACAATGGCCAAGATTTTGCCACGTCACCCATTTTCGCACAGCACACTTCCAACTTCTAAAATCCGTAACTTTCACATACGAGCTCCGTTTTTGACGTTCTTTATATCCACGCGTAGGTAAAAATAATATCTACAACTTTCATTTTGACTGCGTCGGCTAATTCTCGACCGAGCTTAAATTGAATAGTACGAAAATATTATACTGTTAAATGTCCGCGTAAAATTCATAACTTCTACGTACGGACTTTGTTTTCGTCTGTCTTTTTACCGTTGAGTTCCTATTAATGAGATCTTCAATTCTCATTTAGGTCGCGTAGGTCAAAAACCGCTCGATCTAAAATTCGAGTTTCGGGCTATGCACTACTAAGCCAAATCTTAGAAAATTCATAATTTTCTCATACAAAGTCAGATTTGGACGTTCTTTTTTTGTATGTTCTCATTTTAATGTATACTACAACTTTTGTTTAGATTTCTAAGGCTAAAAAGTTATCCATCGTAAATTCACTATTTACGTCTACCGGTGTCATGCCAGTTTTGCCGTAAAACTTCGACGGACCATAACTTCTTTGTTATAACTCGGATTTCAACGTTCTTTATATGTACGGAACCCTTGAGACGTATTCTACAACTTGGTTAAGATTATTTATTTTAAATAATATTTTGTTAAAAAGTCGTTTTCGACCCCTATTATCTCTAAATTGACTAGCCCGGATCTACGGGCGTTACAGAATACTATGTTCGTAGAGTCAAATCATTGACTATGACTATCCATTCACATCTGTCCACACAAATTAAGGAGGCTCAACTAGAAGCCTTGAAACCTGAAAATGTGGCGGGTGAATCCTTGAGAGGGATAGATAAGAACTTGGAGGTCAAGGGTGGTGGAGCCTTATATCTCATGGACCGGATCTGGACACTGAAGCACGCTGGCTTCAGAGACTTGGTCATGACTAAAGCGCACAACACTCAATATTCCGTCCACCCAGGTTCAGATAAGATGTATCTTGACCTCAACAAGATATACTTGTGGCTTAACATGAAAGCAGATATTGCAACCTTCATGAGTAAGTGCCTTACTTGCGCCAAGGTTAAGGTCGAATACCAGAAACCCTCAGGTTTACTACAACAACCGGAGATACCGAAATGGAAGTGGGTGTGGATCACGATGGACTTCAGAACCAATTTCTCCAAGACAACGGGTGGTCTCGGTACCATTTGGGTTATCATAGATAGGTTAACAAAGTCCGCACACTTCTTGCCTATCAAAGAAACTGACAAGATGGAGAAACTAACAAGAACCCACATTAAGGTGATCATACGACTGCATGGTGTTCCCATATCTATTATCTCTGATAGAGATAGTAGGTTCACTTCAAGGTTCTGACAGTCGCTACAAAGTTCCTTAAGAACTAGGCTGCACATGAGTACAGCCTACCATCCGCAAACCGACGAAAAAAGTGAGAGGACTATTCAAACTTTAGAAGACATGTTGCGAGCCTGTGTGATAGACTTTGGGATGGCATGGGATACTCATTTACCCCTTGTCGAGTTCTCCAACAATAACAATTATCACATGAGCATAAAGGCCGCTCCATTTGAAGCCCTATATGGCCGAAAGTGCAGATCCCCTCTGTGCTGGGCTGAGGTGGGTGACACACCGTTAGCTAAAGGACGAGTTCCTGACAGCACTCTCACAGGTCCGGAGATCATTCGGGAAACGACAGAGAAGATCGTTCAAATTCGTGAACGATTGAAAGCCTCTAGAGACTGACAGAAAAGCTACGAAGACAAGAGATGGAAACCTTTGGAATTCCAGGTTGGTGACCGTGTTCTTTTGAAGGTCTCACCCTAGAAAGGCTTGATACGCTTCGGAAAGCATGGAAATGTTAAATCTAAGATACGTAGGGCCTTTTGAGATTGTCTCTAGAATTGGCCCTGTAGCTTACAAACTCAAACTACCTCACGAACTTATTAACGTACACCCTACTTTCCACGTTTCGAACTTGAAAAAGTGTCTGTCCGATGAGACTCTTATAATCCCACTCGACGAGATCGAGATCAACGATAGCCTCAACTTCGTGGAAGAGCCAGTAGAGATCATGGACCAAGGGGTCAAGAAAACGAAGCAAAGTCGTATCCCGATAGTGAAGGTTCGCTGGAATGCCAAGCGGGGGCCTGAATTCACTTGGGAACGTGAGGATCAAATGAAACTGAAATATCCTCATCTTTTTACTTAGTTATTTCTAATTGCTTAAACTCTAATTTCGGGACGAAAATCCCTCTAACGGGGGATGATGTGACAACCCGAAATTTCTTTCTTGTAAAGTCAGTTAGTTCAATCTAATGTCAGACATGTTTTTGCTATCTTTTAGCCTTGTTAAGGGTCTTTTTTAGTGTTCTAAGCCTAGTACATTCAAGGATTGGGTGTTAGGAAGTATCTTCTAGAGTTCAGTGTGCAGCATTCAGGCTGGAAAACTCCAAGTCTTGGAGTTTACGGCCGTAAACTAGATATTATGGCCGTAATATCTTGTTTGTCCGTAAAATCCTTCAATATTGGGGACATTCCTTCATTTTTCCTCACTTCTCTCACATCCAAGTCAAGAAAGTCAATTCTCTCTCAAATATCATCAAGATTATTCATCTTGATCTTCAAAAGTGTAAGTGATCCTTCCATTTTTTAAGTTGATATCCTTCTTAATCTAGTAAAACTCTATGATTTCATCTATGAAATTATCTCTTTTGGATAGATCTTCAAATCTCCATCACTTACACCAAGAACACCAAGAACACCTACTAGTTCTTCGGGCCGTTAACACCCCCTTCAAGCTTCAAAACGTAAGTATTCTTCCATATGCTAGTTATCCTTTAGAAACTCTTAACATAAAGTCACCAACTTTATGTGTTTGCATGCATGGTTGGGGTCAAAACATGATTTTGGTCCTTATACTCATTTTTTGACCATCAAACACTTGCATGGTTGTAGCTTAACCATCAAGGTCCGATTTTTATGACTTTAGGAGCTACTAAGAGCTCAGAGGACAACTCTTATGGTCTGAAGCTATCCGTTTTCAGGCCTCCTCAACAATGGAGTCCAAAAGGTGACATAAAACATCCTTTGGTTGAATCTAAGCATGAAATAATCAAGTTTGAAGCTTGACACCACAAATGGGTCAGAAATGGTGCTACTCTTCTGGATCTACAAGCTCCTTTTAAATCCTTGCACCTTCTTCAACCTCCTTTTCTTCTAAAACACCAAAGATCCCACTAAAAGCTCTGAAAAGGCTATCAAATGGCAAGAACAAACAAGTATGGGTTAGGGTTTTCGAGGTGGCTGTCTAAGGGTGAGAAGGAGGCTGAACCAAGGGCGTAAGATCCTTTATACACTACTAGAAAAATAGCCTTTTACGACGCTCATTATGCGTCGTAAAACGCTCAGACGACGTGCAGATGCGCGTCAAGAAAGGCCCTATCATAAAGACAGACAACGCGCTTTTGCGCGTCATCTATAGACGACGTGCATTTACAACGCACATTTATGACGCGCATTTACGACGCACGGTTATGACACGCAATGCGTATCAAGGAAGGCCCTGTCATAAAGAAAGACGACACGCATTTGCATGTTGTAACCTTACGACGCGCGTGTTTATGATACGCAATGCGTATCAAGGAAACCCTTGTCAAGAAAGGCCATGTCATAAATGAAGATGACACACATTTTTGTGTATCATAATTTTAAATATTCTAAAAAGTATATATTTATATATTTATTAATTTTTAAATTAAATTTGCATTTAATGTCTCATAATAGAAATAGAATATCATATACAAAAAATACAATCCATTGGATAAAATTTAATGTTATACAATTCTATTTCTTACAATATCTAAATTTGCATCTAATCTACTCTGTACATCAAATTCCAACTAAGTAAAGTTGCATCTTGCCTTTCATAATTCTTTAAGACTAATGCTCCAAGCAGCTGATTATATGGATAAGCAGTTGTACATTGGCCATCTCACTTAAGAATGACTTAGCCAAATTCAACTCCAAGTCTTTACTGCATCTTGCTGATAATGCTGCAAGATTTGAATCAAGTGGCTTCATATTCTTTTCTTCCATCAACTTTACCTGATGCACAAAATACACAGCAACAAAAAAACATTGTAGAGGAAGGGGTAATTTGGGAAAATGTGAGGGGTATCCTCTGCAAAACAAAACAAAAAATATCCTTTGCAAGATTTGCTCTTTAGCATCCTCTGCAAAACAAAACAAAAAATATATATCAAAAAATGAAATTTTTATAGTTTTATATTATAATTATGCCTAGAGTATTGCATACCTGAAGAACCATTTGTTAGCTCTACAACACTTTTTGAATATGAACCTTGTCTTTCATCACTAACTCCAGCACCTTTTGTAGCCCCTAGGACTCCGCATAAAAGTTAGAAAAACTAAATATTTCAAAATACCCCTAGGACTCTTTTTGTCCCAGAATCTGAATTAAACCACAAGTGATGCTTCGATTTCTTTGTTTCTTGCAACTTCAACATGAAGTGTTCTGATGTTGTATGTGTAAAGTTTCACACTTTACAGGAGATTCTTGGGGAAGGAAAGAAGGTTAAGCTTGAACAGAAGGTAATTTCATATCATATGCTTTTGTGTTTTAAGGGTTAAACGAATCATTTCAAGATTTGAAAATTATTAAAAAAAATGTTATAATTGTAGAAAACAAATTGATAACCTTCTAAAATCTTGGGAGCTAAAATATTTCCAATTAAAACAATGAAAATGTGATTTTGTTTTTGTTTTCAATGTTGTAGTAGTAGGAAGAGATGAAAGTTTGATATAATAAACAAATCACTAAAAGTAGGTTACTATTTCTTAAAAAGTAATTCAACTTTGGCATATTATAGCTTACCTTCTCTGTTGGTGGCAACTGCAATGAGTTCTTTCACGGCTATATCAACAACTTTGGATACAAAATCAGAACTCTGCATGGATTTTTTATAAAAAGGATTAAATAATCACTTAAATAAAATAACTGAAAGTTTATTGATGGATTCCAAATAAGGCTGTGTGATTATAGATAGAGTTGAATGCTGAAAACGATTGAATCTCAGGGTACTCATTCAAAACTATAAGATCTGCTCACGATAAAAATCCAAAAAAATAAATTAAAAATTAAAATTAGTATGTGAATTATGATAACTAATTTTAAATTTAATAAAAATAATATGAAGAAGCAACTCACAGAGATGAGAGTACATCCCTTTTCCAGGACCACCAGCTGAAAAGGATCCACCTCCTACTATTGTCTTTCAGTCTCTTCAAGCAGATATCCTTCAAAACAATACACATGTTTCAGAAGGCAATATAGGGGTATTTTGGTCTTTTTAACAAAGTGATGATATTGAATTCATACAAGTGTAGATGATATTGAACTGAACGCTTTGGATGTGGATCACTCTCTCCATATCCTACTCTGCCAAATGACAGAAAGTAAATTTGCAGCTCTTCAATAAGTTCCTGTCATTATGACAAGATATATCAGAAAAAAAAGACCAATATGTTAAAGATAATGAATATAGTGTTCATGATACCTGAGAAATTGGGAGTTGCATGTCTTTGGAGCTATCAAAGCCATGAATGACAATGATCTTGCTGATAATATATGCATGTTCATTTTTATCAATTCCAAAGTCCAAACAGATTCTAGAATCCAAATACCAAGCAGCTCATCAAAAAGCTTTAAAGGATCAAGAGCTGCAAGTTGGAAGATTAACATTTCGGGAGCTATATCAGTATGTGACAAAGTATATAAAAACTTAAGACATTTTTTTAATCTTTAAAAAAAAAGTTTTTGAACATATACATACTACTTTGCGATTTCTGCATCCGAAAAATAAAACGGATGATCCAAGTTGGGATCCGGATTTCTTTAGGGCTAATCTTTCTTGAAGGAAACCCCTAAAAGGAGCCAATGCGGTTCCTGGACCAATCATAATAATTGGAATTTTAGGATCAGATGGAAGTCTGAAATTTGATGTTCTAACAAAAATAGGTGCCCAACTACAATCTTCACTTTCTGTCATTGGCACTGCATTCTGAAAAATAAAACCATAAACTTCAAATCTCATGTTTACCCTTTTGGTTGCTATTTATCGGAAGAAAATAAAAAGAAACTCCTTTGTGGACACGTCCTGATGGTGTTTTCTCATACACTAATGCACAAGTAACATGAATCCTTTCTGGTGCCATTCTGTAAGATTAATAACATATAAATATTATTACATTCTTGAATTATTATTTTAATAAATAAAATCAAGATTATGGAAATAAACTTACTTAGGGGAGGAAGAAATTGAGTAGTATCTGGGTTGTAAGCGAGGGGCAACAGATGCAAAGAAAACACCAAGTGGAGGTTTAGCTGAAGGGAAAGCCTCCATGACTTCAAGAAGGCTTCTTTGGCTTGACACTATCCACTGAGCATATTCATCCTGAACAATATTTATCCAACAAATAAATAAATAAATAAATAAATAACATCACTTTTCATATTAAGAAAAAGAAATCCCAAACCTTTCCAGCAGGAGATGCAAGGAATTTCAATCTCTCAGCTTCATCAGGATCAGTAGCATGAGCAGCTAGGGCAAGTAAAGCAGACTGAAATAAATAAGCATCAAGAATTTGTTAAGTTTAAATTTGGATAATAATTATTGATATAATAAATAGTACATTACTAGACCCTAGTGGTGGGGCCGACTTTTTCACCACATTTACAACCACCCCCACCCCCAATCTGTCCCAGCTTCTCGAACCTTAACCTGAAACAAAAAAAAAAAAAGACGAATATAACCCTATCATTTTCTCAAGTATTTGACACTACCCCAAGTACAATCTCAATTTTATGAATAAGTTGATGAACAAACACTTCGCTGAACTCAAACTCTTCTTCATGATCATGGGAGCCATGATAACCTTGGTGTGTCTGGAACATTAAATAAAGTATATAATATGGTCTTTAACTATTTATCAAAAAATATAAACATGGTTAAAAAAAATAAAAAGAACATGACATACCCTGTTATGATGTGCCTTTAAAATGAAAGGCTTGGGCAGCAGCATCCATGGGACAACAATTAAGGATAGAAGTAGTAGCACAAGCTGCCATTGCCATTGCCAATCGGATAAAAGGGAGCATAACAGTTAGTGTCTCTTTCAATTTGTTTCACATGTGAAAAAGGCATACCTTGCAAGCAATAGCAGACAACTGTTGAAATAGTCAAAAACAGGATCAAAGGTATCCATAAGCATCAAATAGAGATGTATAAGAAAATTGGATCCAAATCCAATATGAAACTAGGCATAACGAAACCCAGTTTGCGAAAATTGGTCCAAGTTGGTCCAATCCAATCAGATTTCATTAATCAAGATTTATACCAATTCTTTCAGTCTTCCCTTCCTAATTTAGTCAAAGGCTGCAGATGGGTCTTGTTGTATAGGTAATAATATCCTCTTAATTTGTACAAAATTTTCCATTTTTTAATCCTTTCTTAAATTTATATTTACTTTTTGTTTCCAATTAATTGGCAGTACTGCAAGACATGGCATATCACTTCACACACTTATTCGGAAAAGAACTGATCTTTCTGGCCCTTGTTTGCTGGTAAGCTTAAGGGCATTAACGTCTTTTTCCACATATGAGAGATCAAAACCGAGTCCATGTCCCACCTTTTTGGATCTGACAAAAAATTGTAGCTTTCAAGGGCTATTTTCCAGGATCAGATTGTTTAGTTGTTCGGGATGTCAAAAATGTGTAGATGAATGACAGACAATTGAATATTAGTAGCCTAGCCTTTGTATCATCAAAACAAGCAGGAACTATCAGGACATTATACTTTCTGATATCTAACCAATTATAAATAGCATTAAAGAGAAAACAATGAAAGACAGGGGATGGAAGCAAAACAGAAAGTGCTATTTGTACCTGGTAAAGCTTTCAAGACATAAAGAAACCCATGAAAAGGAATTTACTGGCTACTGACTACCTCGTTAATCAAAACAGAAAAGGCTGGAGGTGTTGATCATAAGTATTTCAGCTAACCATCAAGGGAAACAACGCCTTCTGTTTCTTTTCTTCTTTCCCATCAATTTCACAACCCCAATTGTACTCCTTCTTCCCTGTCAAATGAAGCAAACAAAACAGAATCCTTTTAATTTTCGATGTTTTATTTTCCCAGTAAACTCAAACACCCAAACATCCCAGTATTCATTGATACTGGTCAACACAAACAAAAAAAAAAGAAGAAGAATACGACCTGTGAGGTTCAAGAAAACCCCATCCGTTTACCTTCAATCACCGAAGACCACCACAGCTTCATTCTTCTTCTTCCTTCGATCCATCCAAACCCCAGAGGTCCTCCCATTCGTTCTCAACGACCACTGGAGATGGAGTAGCATCCGGCGAGACCAAGAGAGGCTCCCACTGTTTTCATCGATCAGGCCTCCACCCAAACCTTTCCTCCCTCCGTTTATTTCATCGAAATCAGACAAGAACCCGACTCATTTACCCCGATTTCTACCGATGACGGAGTCTAAGAAACCAAGGAAGGCTCACCGGGAACCAATAATTTCCTCCTCCTCCTCACGAATAGATCGATCGTCCCGATCTACCAGTCGCTACTTGCCCTGCTCCATCGGACTAGTTGAGTCCCCTCCCTACGTGTAATCTGCTGGCGACAAGGAAGAACAACCAAGGAGACCGCCGGAGCGTCCCCCCTCGCTGCGGAAGACAAGAGAAGCGTCGCTGCTTCTCCCTTCTCCTTTCGTCAAATCGATCCCACAGCAGAGGTGCTTCCACTTTCTCGATTGATTTCCATCATCGAGCCACCATGGCTGCTTGCGTTCCCATCTTCCTTGCTCATTAGATGAACCACGACCACCCGACCAAAACTCCCGCTACCTTCATCATTCTGATTCCCCTTTTTCGATTTATATGTGGGGAATAAGAAACAAACGAGAATCAAGATTTTCATTCTTAATATTGAGACTTGAGAGTATAATACTGAATTAGGGCTTTTTCTGACAATTTCAACATCGAGTGGGAGATATGGTGGTTCCAGTGGGTACAAGTAAATGAGCCTTGATCGATGTCAACGAACGGGGAAGAATCGGTGGCGGCGGTCGGAGTGCAAGGGAAAGAAGCAAGCAACACTCGATGTAGGGAGGCGGAGGAAGACCGGAGAAGATTTTTGTGGTCAAAGAACACACCCAGAGCTAAAGAGGGGAAACAAGGATGGAAGGCGGGTTTTCTAATTTTTTTTATTTCCTTTTTCCCGCTGCTAGTTGCGAGCGCATTTGTAAAATTATAAAGCGACATTTCTAGACGACACGCCTTTAACATAAGCGCCCTCCGTGGTTTTTTTTTTTTTTGTGAGACACTAATTCTAGGGCACGCAAAAATGCGCGTCCAAAATGCTTTAAATTTCTAAAGATCTGACATTATTTTTAGGGCACGCCCTTTTGCGTATCATTAATCAGTGCGTGTTGTAAAAAGCGTGTCATTAAAGGTCTGTTTTCTAGTAGTGATATAGGGATCAAACCCTAAAATATAGGGTTTTTGCTTCTGCGTACGTACGTTGCGCGTACCCTTTGGTACATAGGGCGTACGTTAATGGCATCCGCGTTCCATCCTCTTGAGTACGTTGGGCGTACATAGCAAGGTACACCCCGCGTATGATGCTTCTTCAGCCCAATAACAAGGCCAAAAGGTCTAGGCCCAAACCAAAATCCACCCATTAAGCTAGTAATGATATAACTGGTACCTTACTAATCTCGGATCTTACAACAACCACCCCCTACGACAACAACCTCGTGTGCTTGAACCAGAATCACTTCCTCTTGAAGAATCACGGTTTATGTTCGAGGACTCAACTTTAGAATAAAGCAATTTTCCTTGTGTCTCGGTTACTTTTTCCTCACCTTTGGTCATCTCTTCATATGTTTTTAATCATCATTCCACGTACTCAAATCCAATTGTTTTAAGATCTAACACCTCCTCGATGGCTGCCACAAAGTGAACAAGTCGCCTAGGGAGGCTCGTGAGTAACCTTTTTACGAGTTTTTCTTATGCCATGAGCTCTCCTAGTGTGGCTGATTTTGAAGCAATCCTGATAATTTTGTAGAATAATCGTCTATCGTATCTGTCTCTATCATCTCCATGCTCCCAAATTCAATAATTATGGTTTGGAGTCTTGCCTCCTTAACTCGATCAATCCCTAGATTACGTTTCTTAATTGCATCTCACATCTTCTTCCTGTTGTTCAAATTGTCGATTTGAAGGATTACTTCTTTTTGTATCGGCTGGAACAAAATCAACTTCACAATGTTGTTCATCCCGATGTCGTCTAGATATGGATCGATCACCTCCCAGACATCGTGAATATCAAGAATTACCTCCATACGCATCCTCTATATCTTATAGTTTGTTGACGTTAATGTAAGACATTGAAACGTAAATTTTGTTAGTCCCTTTGCTGGCGGCTGTGGAGCTTCTCCTACTGACATCGCCAATTAATCCTTGTTTTACCCTTTTCTCTGATACCAATTGAAAAAAAAAAGATATGTTTAACCAAGTATATTGTCTAAACTCGCAGAAACTTTATTGCAGAAAATATAACTCAAAAGTTCAATAAAATGATATTTACATGATCTTATTTATCGTTTATAAACTAAACAAAATACTTTAGCATACAACTAGGACTCTAACAAGTAAACACCTAAACTTTCCTTATAAGCTTTCCTTATTCCTAAAGGAAAGTAGAATGAATTGGACAACACTCCAAGTTTCCTTAGTCTGAAACGATTCACAACATTTAGCCACCACCCGTATCAGCAATAGACTATGTCATCAACCTAGTAATAATATGAGAAACTATTCAAATACTCAACCAAGATTTAATGTGAAGTGAGCTTTGTAATATTTATTGTCTTGTAATTTTGTATTATTATTTATTTTGTAATTTTATGTTTTAATTATCATGTAGTCTCGTGTTTAATTAATCTTGCAATTTATAAGATTGTTATATATTCGATTTGGCCAATGGTTTATTGGTTTGGATGTGTCGTTATGATTTTTTGAATTGTATAATTTGCTAAAAGTAATACATAAATTTCAATTATATATTTTTAATAAATAAGTTCATATGTGATATATAACATTAATCAAAAATAGAATTTTTAATATAAATGATGTAAAAAAACTAATAAAATACTTGAAGGGTCGATATTGAATATCGATATCAAGAAAATCCATTTTTACAAGGGATAATGACTTAAAAGGGTAACATATTTTTCGATTTATACATATTTGGTCACTAAGTTTTTTTCGTCCACATTTACCTCTTAAACTTGTTAAACTGTACATATTCAGTCCTTATGACCGGTTATATCAGGTTAACCGGGAAAATATTTTAATAGGGTAATATATTTCTCATTTTGTATACATTTAGTCCTTAATATTTTTTTACACATTTAGTCCTTATTATTTTTTTATTTCAAAATAAGTCATTTTTTTGTTTTTTTACTCATTCAATACTTATGAATAATTTCTTTAGGTTTTTCTCACGACATATTACGTGGGTCAATCATTGATAAGGTGTTTTGAGTTGTTGATGCTTATGTTCTTCGCGATCTCCGATGCTTGGTTGCGTAGGTCTTGTGGTTTGTAGGGGTGGCAACTCTCGACCCAACCCGTAACCCGACATTGACCCAATCCGAAAATAAATGGGTTTGGGTTGAGCTTTTTGATATATTTATTTATTAATGAAATCTTATTTCCTTCTTTAATATTTCGTATCATTGTATTCCTTCGCCTTCCGTATTCGTATAATTGTGTGGCTAGTTTTTTTGTAGTGCCCTAATAAAAAAGAAAACACATATACTCACGAGTCACGAATGAATAACGCATCAACCAGATCACCACTGCTCGACAGTCGGTCCTCACGTCCTCATCCTATCACCCGCTCATTGTCGATTCGTCGGTTGCCTACTATCCCACCTGTCGTTGACTCGTTAATGACTTTAATAACTTTATGACTTTATATTGAAAAACCTTGTTTTTTGAAAATGTGTTGCTTATTTATTAAACGAGTTATGCGGGTTGGATTTGACCCACTAACCTGTGAACCCACGAACCCATATACTTAAACAGGTTATATGGTTGGGTTGGGTTAAGGTTTCCAACCCGTCAACCCAAATATTATATGGGTTGAGTTGAGTTTATGTTTTCTGACCCAACAACCCGCCAACCCGTGACCCACCAACCCGACTGCCAGACCTAGTGGTTTGGCTTAGCTCTTGTGTTCTGAACGTCGTAACTTCTTCATAGGACATTAGATTTTAACGGTCTTTATATCCACGAGTTCATTTTTTGATTCTACTACAACTTTCATTAAGATTACTCCCGTTAAAATGTAGTACTATTTTTACTTACGATTTTATAAAAAAAAACATCCATACATGCATTTATAAAAAAACGTATGGATATAAAGATCGTAAGTAAAAATATATTACTTTTTAACAGTAGTAATCTAAACAAAAGTTTTAGTAGACTAAAATATGAACGCGTGGATGATTTTATTATCTCAGCAATATCACATAGAATAATCCATTTCAAACACAACCATTATCCAAAGACCGCAATGCATGTATTTGTGTCTAAAATTACTAAGAACTTCCCACTCCTAAATACTCGCAATCTTTATGAACCTTCACCCCTTAGCTTATACGACATTCATTTTTGCAACCCTCCGAATCAATCCTCAGAAATCTTTCTTAACCTCAAGGTATTTTTGGTTAAATTACCAAAGATACATAAACTCTAAAAAGAATTACACTTTGATATCACAATGGAGCTCTTCGAATTCATCTCTTCTTTGATATTTGCTTTGATTTCTTTGAATTCACCACCTTTTTGTTTGATTTTTGGTATTTTCAACTTTTTGATTTCTTTAGAATTTTGATCTTTGGATTTCATAGTTAATTGCTCCAAAATTCTTTTAAGTTTTTGGTAATTTCTCTCTCTTTTTTTTATATATATCTCACTTTTTTCACTCATATCCTACATGCTTAGGCAAGGAGCTTACCTTCAACCTTTATTGGTTAATGTATTAGTCTAAGTGCAATGACTACATAAGCTCTCCTGGATAGATTTCAGGTTTAGGCTGTAAAATGTATTATGCCATATAAACACCATATTACCTTTCATATCTCATGACTTTTCACTAGGAAATACGAAGCCGCAAATACACTATAACATGTGTAGGCTCAGGTAAACATTTGGGTTCTCATCGGATAATCCTATACAATATTAGCAAAATTTTAAATTATCACTAGATTTTCCTAAATTACACTAAAGTTTATAAATTTTTAAATTTTCCTAATCTAGCAATTTTTAATTTCCAATTTAAATTCCTTTTTTGACCCCTACCCCACAGTTATTTCATACAATGACCTCATTGTATGCATAAAAATAATTAAGCACATAAAAAACAGTAAAAATGGAAAAAAGGGAACAAACTCCCCTGGGGTTGTAGTGGCGAGATAGAATAGGGCTGCTAAAAGTTGCTCCATAAATTTGCTGGAAGACTCGAAACTGGAACTGTTGCTTCTGAATGTGCCGGAAAATAAAGTCAAGAACACCGACTTCTGAAATGTGGTGCAAACGATTGCAAACTAATGCAATGTATAGTAACCATGATGTGGGAAAGTGTCGACCATGTCATGTCGTCGAGTGAGGAAAAAATCATATCGCGAATAATATCATGGCCACGATGTGGTAAGTGTTGGCCACGTCGTGGTATCTAGAATGGAAGCCTCCTCTTGCGATGAAAAGCTCCTCCACGACATGGGAAAGTCTCAACCATGTCGTGGTAGCTGGGATGATACTTCTACCTCGCGTCAAAATAAAACTACATGGTGTGGGAACAGCTCTTCCATGCCATAGGAATCAATTTATAGTTGGAGACGCCACTCTTCGAAATAATAATCTCTCCAAATATCGACACGCATCCCCACACTTAATAAAAGTCGTGGCTCTCGATTGTGAACTTCAACTCTCATAAGGCTTTTTCCATCATGATAAAACATCAGTTAGCCCCAATTGTTGAAATTTATGAAAGCATTCGAAGAGCAAAAATTCTGCAATGATCTGAAACATCAAGAGTGTAACATCCCAAAATTCAAGCCCGAAAATTTCATTTTTATTTAATAATTTAATAAAAAATTTTACCAAAAATACGGTCAAATAAACAACACGTTACAAAATCATAATGTTGTGTCGCAAACTATGACATCAAAATTAATGAAAATCAGACTACAATCCCAGAAACTCAATGCGAAAACCATGTGTGTATGTGTGTGTGATGCACTGCTACTCCGCCGACTCCTTCCCCTTCGACGAAGAGGTACCTGAAACCAAAACCAAAACTGTAAGCACAAAGCTTAGTGAGTTCCCTCATCATACCACATATCATACAATATTGTCGGTATCTTTCAACCGGTAACCTTCATCGGTATCTTTCAACCGGTAACCTTCATCGGTATCTTTCAACCGGTAACCATCATCGGTATCTTTCAACCGGTAATCATCATCGGTATCTTTCAACCGGTAACTGCGGACTATTTCACCCCTACTACTAGCATACAACAATAGATATAAGCATACAGTCAGGCATATCCGGGTACTGACTTACCCTTTGGTCCTAAGGACCACTGTCAGGGAAACTAATCCCTACTATACACATAACATATCATACAGATAAATCTCATGACCAAAGCACATAACCAGACTAAGATAATTATCACAAAGACAATCATCTTCTAAATACCCCTTTTTGGTGGGCCGGCATTGTGGCCTTAGACCCACCCCTACTGGAAGGTAACTCACCTCAATGTCGTGCAGCGTTTGAATTATCCTCGGCGCACAATTCGACTCCCTCCGACTCCTCGATCCCTACACAACAACCTTCAAGTCAACACACAGCACATGAAACCCTAAATAGGGTTAGTCCAAGTCCAGTCAAAGTCAACTTCAAGTTGACCCGACTCGCCGAGTTGGGCCGTCAACTCGTCGAGTCCCTAACCCTTTACTCGTCCTTATCCATGACTCGACTCGTCGAGTTTGGCATCGAATCGACGAGTTCCTCTCTCATATGAACATCGTATGAAACTCATCCGACTCGCCGAGTTGTATGAACACTCGTCGAGTCCACCTTCATCTGATGAACAAGTCCTGTCCTCGACTCGCCGAGTTGTATGAACAACTCGTCGAGTTCATCTCCAATGTTAAGGAGATTGCCTTGGACTCGCCGAGTCTGTTCTAGCACTCGTCGAGTCCCATGAACTCCAGGTCTAAAATTACATCCAATGCGTTGGGTCACTCTTTATGTTTGGCTACAACCCTTCTAACACTCAACTGAGTTCTTTGACCCTCAATCAGATTTGGGACTCAAAGCCTTGGACTCGTCGAGTCCCAGGAACGGACTCGCCGAGTCGGGCACGTCCCCACTCTAAATCCTCGATTTCTGATGTACAAACTTTGATCAAAAGATAGATCCAAGCTTCTACAATCGATCCAGCACGAAAGTTACAAACTTTACGTGCTTGCATGGGACTTTGAGTTCAAAAAGACATAAAACAAGCTCTTAAGATGCATGGGACCCTTCAAGGGTGCAAAAGCAGCCCCCAACTGCCTTGTGACTCCCTTAATGACTTGATTTAGAAGCCCCAACCCCCAACCATGTTTGCAATCATGGTTGGTCATCAAAAAAATGGCTTGTAAAAGACCTAAATCTCCCCAAAGAGGGATCTAACAAATGAAAGAGCAAGGTTACAGCTTTTTACCTTCAATGAACTGTAGAAGGTGCACAAACTCGGGTTCCCTTGGTCTCTACTCGCTTGCTCAAGCTTTTCTCCTTCCTTCTTAAGACCACAAGCACCAAAATCCACCAACAAGGCTTAGATTGCTTCAATAACGGCTAGGGTTTGAATGAGAGGTGTTATGGGAGCATAAGGGACGTTGTGGCCGACATAACATTGTTTAAATAGGGTGCAAACCCTCGGATTAGGGTTTTTGTCCAGAAAAGGTCTACTCGTCGAGTCTGGGACCCAACTCGTTGAGTTCATTGCTTAAATCCCGCGTCCCATCCCATTTCTACTCGACGAGTTGGTCCTTCAACTCGCCGAGTCCAAGGCCAAAAATGCAAAATACTTAGATAAAAATAAAAAGAAATACGTACCAAGAATCAGGTGCTACAAATCTCCCCCACTTATTTTAGACTTCGTGCTCGAAGTCTGCTGCTCGTTCCTAAAACAGCTCTGGGTAGTGATCTATCATCTCGTCCACCGGCTCCCAAGTCCATTCTGAACCCTTCCGGTACTGCCATTGCACCTTCACGAGTTCCACTCTCTTGTTCCTCAGATCCTTCGACTTCCGGTCGAGGATCGCCATAGGTCGCTCAATGTAGTTCAGGCTGCCATCAACCTGAATGTTCTCCAAGGGCACCACTGCCGAGTCGTCCACTAGGCACTTTCGCAATTGGGAAACGTGGAAAGTGATGTGGATCTAACTGAGTTCGGCTGGCAGATCCAGCCTCTACTCCACCTTGTCCACCCGGGCTATGACCCTAAACGGTCCAATGTACCTGGGTCCCAACTTGCCCCGTTTCCTGAATCGGATAACGCCCTTCCATGGCGACACCTTTAGGAGAACCATATCCCCGACCTGGAATTCCAGGTCTGATCAGCGCTTATCGGCATAACTTTTCTGCCGACTCTGAGCAGTCTGAAGCCTGCTCCAGACCTGCTGAATCCTCTCTGTCGTCTTGAGCACTACTTCGGTGCTCTCCATTACACTCTGGCCAACCTCGCCCCAACATATCGGGGTCCTGCACTTCCTCCCGTACAACAACTCGAAGGGAGGACGATCGATACTCGCGTGATAACTATTGTTATAGGAGAACTCTGCCAAAGGGAGGTAGGTATCCCAACTACCTCCAAAGTCTAACACGCATGCTCGCAGCATATCCTCCAGAGTCTGGATGGTCCATTCGCTCTGACCATCCGTATGAGGGTGAAAGGCAGTGCTAAAATGCAGACGAGTACCCAGCTCCTTGTGAAACTTCTTCCAAAACCTGGAAGTGAACCGCACATCTCTGTCTGAAATCACCGACACTGGTACCCCGTGCCGCGCCATCACCTCCCTGATATAGATGTCGGCCAGCTTCTCGGCCGAGATGCTCTCTTGAATTGGAATAAAATGAGCGCTCTTGGTCAGTCAATCAACGATGACCCAAATCGAATCCACCCCCGCGCGGTCCTGGGAAGCTTTGTGATAAAATCCATCGTAATGTCCTCCCATTTCCACAGCGGAATGTCCAACGGCTGCATCTTGCCGTGTGGCCTCTGGTGCTCGGCCTTGACCTTCTTGCAGGTCAAGCACCGCTCCACGTACCATGCTACATCCCGTTTCATGGAGGGCAACCAATAGTCCATGCAAATATCCCTATACATCTTCGTCGCCCTGAGATGAATGGAGAATCGAGATTTGTGCGCCTCCTCCATTAGAACCTGGCGCACACCCGCGTGGTACGGCACCCACACCCTACGGTGCAGTGTCAATAATCCTCTGCTGTCATAGTCGAAAGAGGAAACCTGTCCCACAATCCGATCGCTCTTCTGATGTTCCTCCTTCAAGGCCTCCTGCTGGGCCTCCCGAATCCGCTCCAATAGCGGAGTCACCACTGTCATCCTCAAACAGATATCCCTGATCGGTGCTGCCTTGCGGCTAAGCGCGTCGGCCACCACATTGGCCTTTCCCGGGTGGTAGAGAATCTCACAGTCATAATCCTTTACCACATCAAGCCACCGACACTGCCTCATATTCAGATTTGGCTGGTCCATGAGATACCTCAGGCTCTTGTGGTCCATGTAAATCGTACAACGAACCCCATAGAGGTAATGATGCCAAATCTTGAGGGCGAACACAACAGCCCCCAGCTCCAAATCGTGCGTCGGGTAATTCGTCTTGTGAGGCTTCAGCTGCCTCGAAGCGTAAGCAATGACATGCCCTCTCTGCATCAATACTGCGCCCAAACCTGAGATGGACGCATCACAGTACACGACGAAATCCTCCATGCCCTCTGGCAGGGCTAAGATTGGCGCCTCGCACAATCTCTGCCTCAATGTCTCGAATGCAGCCTGCTGCTCAGGCCCCCAACGAAAGACCACGACCTTCCTCTTTAGCCTGGTCAGGGGTACGACTAGCTTGGAGAAATCCTGGATGAATCTCCGATAGTAGCCGGCTATTCCTAGGAAACTCCGAATCTCAGATGGAGAGCTCGGAACCTCCCATCTCATCACGGCCTCCACTTTGGCCGGATCTACCGAAATCCCATTTTGGTTGACAAGGTGCCCAAGAAACTACACCTCGCGCAACCAGAACTCACACTTGGAGAACTTAGCATACAAGTTCTCCCTTTTTAAAGTCTCCAGAACCTCTCGCAGATGGTCCGCATGCTCCTCCTGCGTCTTGGAATAGACCAAGATGTCATCGATGAAAACTATCACGGACCGATCCAACATCGGTTTGCACACGCGGTTCATGAGATCCATGCACGCGGCGGGAGCATTGGTGAGCCCAAAAGGCATCACCACGAACTCATAGTGGCCATAGCATGTCCGGAACGCCGTCTTCTGTACATCCTCCTCTCTGAACCTTATCTGATGATAACCTGAGCGTAGATCAATCTTGGAGAACCAAGATGCTCCCTGTAACTGGTCAAAGTGGTCATCAATCCTCGGGAGTGGGTAACGGTTCTTCACCGTTACCTTATTCAGCTCCCGATAATCTATACACATCCGATGCGACCCGTCCTTCTTCTTCACAAACAAAATCAGGGCTCCCCAGGGTCAACTGCTCGGTCTAATGAATCCCTTGTCTAACAGCCCCTGCAGCTGTGTAGACAACTCCTGCATCTCAGGAGGAGCCAACCGATACGGTGCCTTGGCTATCGGAGCCGCACCAGGGACCAGGTCGATTCTGAATTCCACCTGCCTCTCTGGAGGTACCCCGGGACACTCCTCGGGGAATACGTCCTTAAACTCCCATACTACGGGCACATCGCCCACCGTTGCCCTACCCGCCTCCCGGGTATCCATAACATAGGCGACATAACCTGCACAACCCTGCTGAAGGTAGCGCCCAGCCCTCGCTGCTGAACATAAAGCTAGTCCTCGCTATGGCCTTTCGCCCTGAACCACCAGCTCTCCCCCACTAGGGGTCCTAATCCGCACTGACTGTTGCGCGCAGTTGATCACTGACCCATTGGGGCTCAGCCAATCCATACTAATAATGACCTTGTTCCCCCGCAAAGGTATGGGAACCAAGTCCACCAGGTAACATTCCTCGAACAACCTCAAAACACAATCCCGATAGACCTCTGACGCTTGTACCGACCGCTCGTCCGCAATCTCGACCACTAAAGGGCAATCCAACATGCCTGAAGACTCCGAAAACTTCTTGCTAAGCGCAAGAGAGACAAATGATCGAGTGGCACCCGAATCAAACAACACCTGAACTGGGATACCGTTCACATGGAACGGTCCTAAGAAAGGCACATAATAAATCAAAATCACAGCGACATAACATAAAAGCATAAAATAAGAAATCATACCCGTCACCACATCGGGTGCAGCGCATGCCTCCTCGGCTGTCAGCTGAAATGCTCGGCTCCGAACCACTGGAGCCTCCAACTTGGCCTTCCGGCCATACACAACTCGTGCTGTCGCTGGGGTCGGTGCCACTGCCGGCACCGCTGCTGCTGTCAACCTAGGGCAATTGGCCTTTTTATGGCCCTTCTGATTGCAATGAAAGCAAATCAGGTCTGATATCTGAATCGCAGGAGTAGGGGCAGTACAATCTCTGCCAAAATGCCCAACCTTGCCACACTTATAGCATCACGAACCCGACCCAGTGCGACAAGCTCCCTCGTGTGACCGACCGAATTTCCCATAGCGGTCCCGCCCTGGCTGGCCTTTCGGCCTACCATCGGATCCCTTGGGCTTCTTCCCCGAAGCCCCCATCGTCAGCCCCTCCGCTGCCTTCCTCTTCCGGATGTACTCCAGATCAATCTCCCTTTCCCTAGCCCTGGCAATCATGGAATCCAGGGTAGGGCAAGTTGAGAAACTGACATGCTCCCGGATGTCAGCTCGTAGCATGTCATGGTAGCGGGTCCTCTTTATGTCTTCATCGCCCGCATACTGGGGCACCAGCAATGCCCTCTCACGGAACTTGGCGGTGATCTTCGCCACAGTCTCCGTAGTCTGTCTCATATCCAAAAAATTCCCTGGCCAGCTGCTGAAGCTCCACAGCTGGCGCAAACTCCGACCTGAATCTGGTCACAAAGTCTGACCAGGTCATAGCCTCAACGGCCGAGGCTCCCAGAGAGTCACCAACCGACTCCCACCAATCTTTGGCCCTGTCTCTCAAACATCCTGCAGCGAAACAAACCTTCGACCCTTCCGGGCAGAAGCTCGTCAGCTGCGTAGACTAGATGTCTGCGATCCATCTCCTAGAAGCAATGGGGTCCTTCACCTCATGTAAATCTGGCGCACCACTCCCTCTGAAGTCCTTAAAGGACAGTGTGCATGGTCCTGACGGGCTGGTCGCCATGTGACTCCTGAACGCCCTAAGGCGGTCCTCCATCAGCTCAATGATCCCCTCCTTGATCGACCCGAAGATAACCGGCGCCGCATCAAGGATACCTCTCGTGATCTCAGACGCGATGAACTCACGTAACCCATCATCCACATGCTCGGATCCTACGCCCGAGCCCGATCCTGACCCAGATCCTGAACCTCCTACTCCATGCCGCGTGACCATCATTCTGAAAAATAAACATACGAATGTCAGGGTCACATATACTTTTTAGAGGTCTCACACACTTTCCAAGTTTCCCGGTCCCATCTAGGCCCTCATTGATTCGAGTACGGATCCTCTACTTTCAGTAGTACCGGCCCATACTACCTTCCACATCTATCTGTACCTTCCTCAAGGATTGCCTCGACTTCACCAAGTCCCTTTTACCAATACCCTTTCCACTAACCCCCTCCTAGGTTTTCCTAGGGCACTCTCCGACCTACTCTCCGCCATCAACTGCACTAGGAGTCCCCACCACCTCCCCCTAACTAGCTTGCGGATACTGTTACATATTCGTTCCTTAGTTAGTTGAAATTCGCCAGAACCCCCATAGCACAAAGCAAGCAACATTCGTGCATTGAGTAACCAAACCATGCATAACCTACACAGGTCATCCTACTGCTGAATAAACAGTCCTAGCATATACCTTATATAACAGGCATATACGGCATCCTTCCTAGACCCTTAGCCCTATCTAGCATGCAATTTTCAGAATCATATATAAGGTACACAAGGCATCCTCCTAGATCCTTAGTCCTATTCTAGCATGCAGTTCTCTGAATCAAAACCATATAACATAACATAACAAGTATGGGTATCTTGGGGGAAAACTTACTTGAGCCCCGCCGGTCGCATGCACCACACACTTCATCTTTCTTAAAATCCTTCCATTTAGATTTTAGAAAACCATTTTCCTTTTAAAAATCTTTTAGTCCCTCGGTTTGAGTCCAGACACCCCCGAGGGTGTGTCCGAATCCCTCAAACCAGGGCTCTGATACCAACTTGTAACATCCCAAAATTCAAACCCGAAAATTTCATTTTTAATTAATAATTTAATAAACATTTTTACCAAAATATGGTCAAATAAACAACACGTTACAAAATCATAATGTTGTGTCCCAAACTATGACATCAAAAGTAATGAAAATCAGAGTACAATCCCAGAAACTCAATGCGGAAACCATGTGTGTATGTGTGTGTGATGCGCTGCTACTCCGCCGACTCCTTCCCCTTCGGCCAATAGGTACCTAAAACCAAAACCAAAACTATAAGCACAAAGCTTAATGAGTTCCCTCATCATACCACATATCATACAATATTGTCGGTATCTTTCAACCGGTAACCTTCATCGGTATCTTTCAACCGGTAACCTTCATCGGTATCTTTCAACCGGTAACCATCATCGGTATCTTTCAACCGGTAATCATCATCGGTATCTTTCAACCGGTAACTAGGGACTATTTCACCCCTACTACTAGCATACAACAATAGATATAAGCATACAGTCAAGCATATCCGGGTACTGACTTAACCTTTGGTCCTAAGGACCACTGTCAGGGAAACTAATCCCTACTATACACATAACATATCATACAGATAAATCTCATGACCAAAGCACATAACCAGACCAAGATAATTATCACAAAGACAATCATCTTCTAAATACCCCTTTTTGGTGGGTCGGCATTGTGGCCTTAGACCCACCCCTACTGGAAGGTAACTCACCTCAATGTCGTGCAGCGTTTGAATTATCCTCGGCGCACAAGTCGACTCCCTTTGACTCCTCGATACCTACACGAAAACCTTCAAGTCAACACACAGCACATGAAACCATAAATAGGGTTAGTCCAAGTCCAGTCAAAGTCAACTTCAAGTTGACCCGACTCGCCGAGTTGGGCCGTCAACTCGTCGAGTCCCTAACCCTTTACTCGTCCTTATCCATGACTCGACTCGTCGAGTTTGGCATCGAATCGACGAGTTCCTCTCTCATATGAACATCGTATGAACCTCATCCGACTCGCCGAGTTGTATGAACACTCGTCGAGTCCACCTTCATCTGATGAACAAGTCCTGTCCTCGACTCGCCGAGTTGTATGAACAACTCGTCGAGTTCATCTCCAATGTTAAGGAGATTGCCTTGGACTCGCCGAGTCTGTTCTAGCACTCGTCGAGTCCCATGAACTCCAGGTCTAAAATTACATCCAATGCGTTGGGTCACTCTTTCTGTCTGGCTACAACCCTTCTAACACTCAACTGAGTTCTTTGACCCTCAATCAGATTTGGGACTCAAAGCCTTGGACTCGTCGAGTCCCAGGAACGGACTCGCCAAGTTGGGCACGTCCCCACTCTAAATCCTCGATTTCTGATGTACAACCTTTGATCAAAAGATAGATCCAAGCTTCTACAATTGATCTAGCATGTAAAGTTACAAACTTTACGTGCTTGCATGGGACTTTGAGCTCAAAAAGACATAAAACAAGCTCTTAAGATGCATGGGACCCTTCAAGGGTGCAAAAGCAGCCCCCAACTGCCTTGTGACTCCCTTAATGACTTGATTTAGAAGCCCCAACCCCCAACCATGTTTGCAATCATGGTTGGTCATCAAAAAAATGGCTTATAAAAGACCTAAATCTCCCCAAAGAGGGATCTAACAAATGAAAGAGCAAGGTTAAAGCTTTTTACCTTCAATGAACTGTAGAAGGTGCACAAACTCGGGTTCCCTTGGTCTCTACTCGCTTGCTCAAGCTTTTCTCCTTCCTTCTTAAGACCACAAGCACCAAAATCCACCAACAAGGCTTAGATTGCTTCAATAACGGCTAGGGTTTGAATGAGAGGTCTTCTGGGAGCATAAGGGACGTTGTGGCCGACATAACATTGTTTAAATAGGGTGCAAACCCTCGGATTAGGGTTTTTGTCCAGACAAGGTCTACTCGTCGAGTCCGGGACCCGACTCGTTGAGTCCATTGCTTAAATCCCCCGTCCCATGCCGCTTCTACTCGGCGAGTTGGTCCTCCAACTCGCCGAGTCCATGACCAAAAATGCAAAATACTTAGATAAAAATAAAAAGAAATATGTACCAAGAATCAGGTGTTACAAAGAGCATCAACATGGAAAACAAAAATTTAAGCAAACTAAAAATAAAAATAAAAAGTCACTAAAATATATTAAAAAAATAGCAAGCCAAAATAATTAAAAAGGATATCACGATCACTTGTCTTCGTTGAAATCAAGCTACGATTGTTGATTAAAACTCTTGCATGCAAGAATTAGATTCTGAAAACAAAAACTTTCGGGACCTGTCAGACTATTTCCTTTGTTTTCTTTGCACCATTAACTAAAAAGTAGAAAAAGAGTTGACCCAACTAATCAAGAGTAGCAAGAGTTTGGTCTTCCACTTAACCACCACGATACGCCTTGCTATACTAGGCATCATGGATTGAGTTGGACAAATCACCAAAGTAGTAAACTAAACAAGTCAAGAATTCCCTAATCGCTTGCAATCTCGAAACCCAATCAAAAAGTAAAACCAAGCAATGCGTACGATCATAAATTCCTGCACATAACTACAAAAACCTTCTCGACAAGTGACATGATATCAACGAAAAATAATAAAAATAAAATAAAACTAAAAATTAAAAACAAATAATGCATAATCAAACAAAGTAAATTAATTGAAAATCGTTCCCCGGCAACGGCGCCAAAAACTTGATGTGTATATTTAATGCACTAGTTTTTTATTTATAATTCATGATGTATCGCATCTAAACCACACCTTACAGATAGTGAACCCGATCGAGTAAAGTATAGCTTTGATAAGCAATGATGTTGAACATAAGGGGAACGATAGTGAATTAATTTAAAATGTTTGATTATAGGTTACACAAAACACACGAAAGCAGTAAAGAAAGGTTTTATTAAATTAAATCTCAAACAAACAACTAAATAACAAATCTCAATAAACTGACAGAATACAAATCTCTTTAGGTACCTTGGTTTAGACAAATTACATCTTAAAATCATAGATAATTGCACACATAGATTTATTTATTCATATTCACCGATTTCTAAAATGATTAGGTTCATGTTCACTATTACTAATCCTTTAGCAAACAAGTCAATTCAAGCAGTGATCAATTGATTAAACTAACAAGTTTCTTAGTGTTCAGTTCATATCAAGCAAGACTTGTAATATTAGTTAATTAAATTTAACAATTCAATAAACTTATATGTGGTTGTTCTTCACATATGATCACACAATAACTTACTTATTTTCTAATTAACCCTAGGTTCATGTTCACTAATACTAGGCATACAATCTTGTTTTCACAAAACTATATGATTCAAACAATTTAGAAGATGTTCATACAACTCAATAAACTTGATTACTAACAAAAAATAATTATCATCAACACATAAGGGCCTTTCACAAGATCAAGAAGATAAATTAATCACGAATAAAACAATATAAATAGCAATTAATCCATAAATCAAGGTTTCATTTAATCATAAACACAAAGCAAATGGTTTTAACACCCAAATCAGAAAGTAATTGCAAATAGAATCATAATGGAATGCTAATCATGTTCACGATAACAAACCACATGATTACCGACACGAATCTGCTCTCTAACCCCTTATATCTTCGCTCCTGTCAGCTTAACGGCCATCCGGCCGCCTTCTAGACCTTCAAAACGGCAGCTATGAAATTTTCTTTTTGCACAAGTCGAAGTGGAATATCGTAGATGATGAAAAATGGTGGAATGATATGGGGTATTTTAGTTGATTGTAGATGGAATTAATATGAAATATTAGGGTTGGATTTGAATAAGGAAACGAATGGTGCCTTAGGGTTTAAGCAAATAAAAATAAGGTAAGTGGTGTTTGGGGAATAACTTACTTGGAGGGAATTTCTGTCCAGCTTTTATGCTTCATCTTCAAGGCCGATTTTGGATAAGATAAAAGCCAAACTAGAAAAACGGCCCTTTCACATAAGTCGTAGGAAATTTCGTCTGCTTTCCAGAAAATTTTGAATCACGTCAATCGGACTTATGAGTCATCGGATATACCTGAAACACTGAAGAGGGATCAATCTGCCAGCGATATCCTTTTAGCGTCATTTCAGCTCCATTCTCCTCCTTTTGCATTCCAGTTTCCATTTTAACTGTAATTAAATATTTCAAAGAATATTAAGTATCTTTTAGTTCTAAATAATAAAAAAACATAGTATAAAATAATAAGAAAACATCAATGGATATAAAGACCGTTAAAATTTGAGATCGTATGAAGAAGTTATGACGTTCAGAACACATGATCTAAGTAACCAAGTAGTCGAGATCGTGATGAACATAAGCATCAAAAGGCTCAAACACCTCATTAATGATTGTCTCACGTAAGATATCATGAGAAAAACTTAAATAAATCATTATTCATAGTTACTTAAAGAAATCATTCGTAGGTATTGAAGGAGTACAAAAACAAAAAAACGACTTATTTTGCAACAAAAAGAAAATATTAAGGACTAAATATGTACAAAAAAATTAAGGACAAAATGTGTAAAAAGTGATAAATATATTATCATATTAAGTTATTTTTACCAGCTAACCTGGAATAGCTGATTATAAGGACTGAATGTGTACGGTTTATCAAGTTGAAGGGGATAAATATAGATGAAAAAAAACTCAGTATATACAAATCGAAAAATATATTACCCTTTTTTAAAATCACTATCTTTTTTACATATATAAATAAGAAGTGATTGTTTGCTTTTTGTGGGGTCATCCAAGATAATCCATTTTTACAAATAAGTTTAAAATGAGTCCACGATTTGAATATTTTAAAATCCACCCACTTTTTTACAAATGATTTCTAAAATCAACCCGTATTTATAAAAACTCTCCATGTAACATCTACTTTTGTTTCTGCAAGACACTTGTCGCAATTGAATATCGATATCAAGAAAATAGTTAACAACACACAATCACAATAAAAACGTAGAGCGTTAAATAGGATCCCTAAATGATGTGATGTGGGCTCGACAGCTGCCTGGCCACAAATCCAGAATCATTATTAAAAACCCACAATCATCATGCATATCCGACTTCCTTTTTTAAATTTTCACGCATCAAAAATCAGGCCGTTTGAAGCGGATTTATTTCCTGTACAAATTGGTCAGTTGCCTGGCCAAGTCCTGCACCTAATGCACCAATTTCACCATTTAGAAGAGGACTTGGATCTAATGAAGCATATGAAAGTAACTCTTGATTCTTCTGTAAAATCTCCATTTCTGATTCATCCAAATTCACCCATGCTTCTATACCTTCACCACTTTTCGTGTCCATTAGTGTCACAAACTTCACAAACACGGGCGCGCCCTCAGCTACAACACCTGTCACCCAAATCGGCTTTCCCCAACCAAAGTCAATTTCATAGAAACCCATCTTGCACCAACTCGAAAAACCATAGTTTTCTATGGTTCCTATCGAGCCAGTTATTTCCCCCATTTCTTGTAAAGATTTCTGCATGGCGAAAGACCCTTCATCTCCTTGTGCTTTCTCCACAAACTCAACGTTGATTTTTGAAATACTTTCACGCACCTTATTCACCAAACTGTGCAACGGTGTCTCATCGCTAGCCAAACACACAGCATTTGAGACCCAAACGATGTTACCAATCAAGTGATTCGAAAAGTTGGATTTAATTTTGGGACGAAGATTCACCCAGTGTGTTAAACTAGAAGGCTTCTGGATACCACATGCTTCATTAGTTGCAGCCATTGCACACTTCCATATCAAACTAGATACAACCTCAACTCGAGTAGGTCGTTGCACGCCGTTACTCTCTGCCCTGGCTCTCAGTCTGGCAATAGCATCCGGCCCGAATACAAACCTTTTTGTGCGACACTTGCCTTCCTTTAACAATGATTCCCCCAACACCATGAATGTGTCTCTGAGCCATGAGCCTTTCGCAGGGAAAAGAGATGGAGCGGTGAAGTTTGGATACACAACTTCTTCAGCTCCACGAGCCATGTTACTCCATGCTTTCATAAACGTGTACACTGCAGCCCCATCAAGGATTTTGTGTGAACTGCATAAGCCGATGGCAATCCCACCACATTCGAAAATGTTCACTTGCACGTTTGTTACACGATTACCAATACTAGACTTGTTAAAGCTAGGTTCACATGGCAAAAAGGTATTGATCAACCCGTGATCAGGATGCCGTAGAAATTCGTCAAGACGACCGCAGACCAAAGCTACAATATAGTTAGCACCAATAGCGTTACAATCGATAGAAAGATCGTTCTTGATTGTTCCTGCAAGTGGGTAAAACCGAGTCAAGGTCTCAGACAAAGACTTCTTTAGAACCTCTGACCTTTGTAGGGCATGATTGGAATTGTCGCCATTGTTATTGGGGTAATATAAGATGATTGGTACATAAGGACTTACAATAATCTGATCTAACGCACAAAAGTCGAATGTATTCAGATGGGATGGTGTTGGGGAAGAGGGTTTGATGTTTTCTTTGGAAATTATTTTTGTTTCCATTGCAGAGAATTATCGTTCAAGGCTAGAATAGGTAAGTAGATGGATGACAAAGGATATGCCAGACCCTATGCCATTTTATAGGTGATGAATCGTGCAGCTCTTGTGTATAGAGTAAATAATAAACAATTATTTAGGGGTTTATATTGTATGGAACTTGTATTAATTTTTTATGATTTTCTTTTTAAATTCTTTAACAATAATAGTAAGTGTTTCAACTTTATTACAATAATTCACTTTGTACAATTTTGGTCTCCTTTGGCATGCTTACTTTTAGCTTGAAATATTATCTTCATAACCTTTTAATTTGAAATAATAGACAGAAAATATATCATTCAAATCGGCTTATTACGTAAGTAGTAAACCTCAAGAATGATGATTGTGGTTCCGCTAGCAATGGAGAGGGTTCGGAGCGGATCGACCTCGATCCAAACCCATTAAGCAATTTTTTAAATGTGGATCCAAACCCGATCTGGAACCCGCAGAGTTTTACATAATAAACTCATACTCTTATCCATCGGATAAACGGATTTTTAACCCTTTTACCTTAGTCATTTACAATATTAAAATTAGGCTATAATTATGCATTACAATACATATAACATGAATCACCAAAATTAGACAACATTCATTCCAAAATAAACTTTCACATAATCAAAATTTTGTGTTGCCTATGGAGATTGCTTCAAATATTTTACGGTTTTCTGTTAGATTGTGAATAAATTCAGTAATAACTTTCAAAGCATATTGAACAACCAAGTTAAGAATATGTTCACAACAACAAACATGGAACAATTTAACATTCAAGGGGATAGAAGACTTGTCACTGTGGAAAGACTGAACTCCTCGAGTCCTATACTAAACAGTACACACTGTATTGGTGATTGATAAATGTATAACTTATAAATAATTATTAATATTATAAAATTTTGGACGGGGCAGGTCATAAACAAATCGGATCGATAGTGATCCGTCACTACTACAAAAAAAGAGCATTACCGATGTAACATCCAAAAAATACAGTCCAAAATTTTTATTTTTAAATCATTAATTAAACCAGAATTACTAAAAATCATGCATCGAAAACACAAACCATAATATCTCAAATGTCAAAACAGTATATCCATATCAATCATATGTCAAATAAAATCAGAGTAAAATATCTCAGGCTAAAAGTTATGGTGTGTGTCATACAGTCATCCCGAGCTCTTCTCCTTGCTAGTGGAAGTACCTGAAACCAAAACTGAAATTGTAAGCACAAAGCTTAGTGAGTCTCCCTAAACTACCACATACCATACACATAAACACATAATAGCATACATTGGGCATTGCCCACTATATCGGGCCCCGCCCGACATCGGACGAATCTGGCATCGGGCTCGGCCCGGCATCAGGACCCGCCTAGCATCGAACTGAAGTCTGGCATCGGGCCCCGCTCGACATCGGACCGAAGTCTAGTATACATATAACATATCAACAAGCATATAACATAAACATATAACATAAACATATAAGCTAAACCTTCATCGGGCTTGCCTTTGCATCAGACCGAAGCCCAGAACCTATAACACGTAACATACAAACTAAATATTCCTCGGGCTTGCCTCGACATCGGACCGAAGCCCGGAACATATAAACAAACACATGCAAGAATCAAGAAGACATCAAGCATATAAATATTCCTCGGGCTTGCCCCGACATCGGACCGGAGCAACATATAATCTACATCAGGCTAACACTGACATCCGACCTAAGTCCGACATATGCTAACATACATAACTGGGCCAACATTGGTACCTTCGACTCGCTCCTACTGGAGGAAAACTCACCTCTCAAGCTGGCAGGTGAAATCTCGAGTGAGGAAATCTCTAATGGCTACTCCAACGACTCCCCAACTATTATTATCACAAGAAACACTTAATCAAAAACTGTGAATCATTCTAAGGGTAAAATGACCATTTTACCCCTAGTCAAAGTCAACATTCTAGGTTGACCCAACTCGGCGAGTTGCTCCATCAACTCGACGAGTCCTAGAATGCTGAAATCGCGATCTAACTCGTCAAGTCACTTCCCTGAATCTCCGAGTTCCCTGGCTACTCATAGTTGCGATTTGGCGAATCAACTTGTCGAGTCCCTTCACAAACTCGTCGAGTTCTACCTTAAACCGAATCGGGATAATCACGACTCAGCTTGTCGAGCTCCTCTATGGACTCGACGAGTTCCTCTGTCTGTTAGGGTCATCTTAACAGATTAAGCCTCTACTCTACAGATCCAAGGTCCACACCTCTTCTACTTACTAAAATGCCCTCTTAAGGGTAAAGTTTCCAAATTTACCTGCTAAAAATCCTTCTTAATGGGTTTAGCTAAAACCCTAGTTCTTTAGGACATAGATTGTTGACCAAAAGCCTTATTACTCCAACCCAAAGCATGAAAACCGAGATCTAGCTCCTAGACACCAAATAAACATGTAAACTCTCAGAATTTACTACCATACATGGCCTTTTGA
The DNA here is from genome assembly GCF_052849685.1 of Lactuca virosa. Classification (NCBI taxonomy): domain Eukaryota; kingdom Viridiplantae; phylum Streptophyta; class Magnoliopsida; order Asterales; family Asteraceae; genus Lactuca; species Lactuca virosa. The sequence goes on along the minus strand of NC_136427.1, from coordinate 13,755,089 downwards.
GGCTTAAAAGGCCATAATAGCGTCTTAAAACTTGCATGGGGATTCCATAGTCATAAAGTTTGCACCTTTATGCCATGAAATCCCTTCTAGATCCTAGATCTGAAAGGTAAGTCACTTGGGATGTCCATTTCCCAAGGATTGAGATCCTTGGACCAAAAACCCTCATAAAGTGTAAATAATGAGATCTAATAAACTAATAGACAAGTTAGAGACTTGATTACCAGAAAATGATGAGGATGAAAGGAAATCTCTGGATCTACTATCTTCTTCTTGAACCTTCTAGCTCTATCTTCTTCTTGAAGCTTCAAGAATGTAACACTCAAAATCCAGAAGGCGAATTAAGGAAAGAAAAACCCCAAGTCAAAAGGTCTACTCGTCGAGTCCAAGGAGAGTAACTATGTTAGATTAGTGTCTAAGCCCGTAATCATATTTGGTAAGTACTTGACCCGGTTGTGCATGGTCCTTTTGGGTTGCCTTTACCAAAGCAACTTGACTAGAGAAATGATAGAGAAAGAGGTTATTATGCTTTATTAATATATTATAAGAATAATATATTAAAAGAGAAATCATATTTATTTAGTTGACATTGGTCAAGAATTAATTAAGAATTAATTTTGTGATTAAAAGAAGTTAACTAAACAAGGGGGGCTGAATTGTAATTATGTGATAGTTACAAAGTAGGGCGATGGATGCCCTATGGGATAGGGCGGACGAATTCAAGGGGATAAGGCCCTAGAAGTCGTCCATGATAAGGTTTCTAGGGTTATCCTGTGGACTCGTCGATCATGGAGTCCAATCCCCATCATCAACAACAACCCTGGCCACCTCAGAACCCTCCAAACCCGCTGACAATAAGCGGAAGTTCTGGGATGAAAAGAAGAAACAAAGAGCTACTAAAAAGCAGAGAGTCGTGGCTTTTCATGCTGCGATCGAACCTACTGCTACTGGTCCGGTGAAGCAGTACGCTGGAAGTTTGCCAAAGTGCAACAAATGTAACTTCCACCACAACGGCCCCTACCGAGAAATGCAGTGCTCCAACTGCAACAAGAAAGGACACACTCTTCGTTTCTGCAAATCTCCGGCAAGGCCGATCACCCAAGTTCCCGGCACTGGTGTGGGCCAGGCTTGTTACGGATGTGGCGATGTGGACCACTACAAAAGGGACTGCCCCGAAGCAAGAAATGTCGGTGGAGCGGGAAGGGTTCTGGCTATAGGCCAAGGTGAAGCAGTTGCTGACCCTACGGTGATAACTGGTACGTTTCTCCTCAAAAACTCTTATGCATGCATATTGTTTGATAGCGGAGCAGAGAGAAGCTTTGTGAATAATAAGTTTGCTCGCCTACTTAAACAAAAACCACGCACACTTAAGGAACCATTCACTGTAGAAATGGCAAATGGGAAAACTGAGAGCATAAATAGCATATACATAGGATGTACCCTAACTCTAGGTAACCATTCATTTCCAATCGACCTCATGCCGGTCTCGATTAAAAGCTTCAACGTCATCGTCGGCATGGATTGGTTGAGTCTTCATCGCGCCGACATCATGTGCTACGAGAAAGCAGTCCGTTTAAATCTTCCGACTAACGAAACTCTCATCATCTACGGCGACAAACCCGACATGAGTCTTCGTATCATCTCAAGTATTCAAGCACATAAGTATCTACGTAAGGAATATCGTGCATTCCTTGCTCACGTTGTCGATACGAGCCTAGAAACAAAAGAACTAAAGAACATTCTGGTAGTGAGCGACTTTCCCGACATCTTTCCAGAAGAACTACCAGGATTACCTCCGCAATGACAGGTCGAGTTCAGAATCGACTTAGTCCCAGGAGCTACCCCAGTAGCCAAATCACCCTACGATTAGCACCAGCTGAGATGTAGGAACTATCTGGTCAACTTAACGAACTACTCAGCAAGGGCTTTATTAGGCCAAGCTTCTCACCCTGGGGAGCACCAGTCTTGTTCGTTAAGAAGAAAGACGGATCATTCCGTATGTGTATCGACTATAGAGAACTCAACAAACCGACGGTCAAAAATCGTTACCCTCTGCCTCGCATAGACGATTTATTTGACCAACTGCAAGGGGCGAGTTACTTTTCCAAAATCGATCTAAGATCCGGATATCACCAGTTACGAGTGCTAGAGGAGGATGTTCCAAAAACAGCCTTCTGAACTTGTTACGGACACTACGAGTTCGTGGTAATGCCATTCGGATTGACCAATGCGCCTGCAGTGTTCATGGATTTAATGAACAGAGTATGTCGACCTTACTTGGATCAGTTCGTCATCGTCTTCATTGATGACATCATGATCTACTCTCGAAGCAAGGAAGAGCATGGCGATCACCTGCGTCAAGTTCTAGGAACTTTACGAATGGAGAAGCTCTATGCGAAGTTCTCTAAATGTGAATTTTGGATCCGAAGAGTCGAATTCTTAGGACACGTGGTTAGCGAAGAGGGAATCCACGTGGATCCATCCAAAATTAAGGCCATTGAGAACTGGTCAGCGCCGAAGACGCCTACGAAAATTCGTCAATTTCTAGGACTCGCTGGCTACTACCGCAGGTTCATATAGAACTTCTCCCGGATTGCGAAACCTCTTACTACACTGACCCAGAAGGGAGTGACCTTTGACTGGGAAGAGAAACAAGAAAAAGCGTTTCAAACACTGAAGCGAGGCTTATGCACCGCACCGATACTATCCCTCCCCGAACGAATAGAAGACTTTGTTGTATATTGCGATGCATCCAACCAAGGGCTCGGTTGTGTCTTGATGCAACGAGGTAAGGTCATTTCCTATGCCTCGAGACAACTGAAGACACACGAAGTCAACTACACCACACACGATCTTGAGCTGGGGGAAGTGGTGTTTGCCCTGAAGATCTGGAGACACTACCTGTATGGTATGAAGAGCACGATCTTTACAGACCACAAGAGTTTACAACACATATTCAATCAGAAGGAGCTCAACATGAGACAACGACGGTGGGTCGAGCTACTCAATGACTACGAATGCGAAATTCGTTATCATCCGGGTAAAGCCAACGTAGTAGCAGACGCCCTAAGTCGGAAAGAATATTCTGGTCGAAGGGTCAAATCATTGACAATGACTATCCATTCACACTTGTCTACACAAATTCAGGAGGCTCAACTTGAAGCCTTGAAACCTGAAAACATGGCGGATGAATCCCTTAGAGGAATGGACAAGAACTTAGAAGCCAAGGGTGGCGGAGCCTTATATTTCATGGACCGGATCTACACACCGAAACACGGTGGTTTCCGGGACTTGGTCATGACCGAGGCGCACAACACGCGGTATTCCGTTCACCCAGGTTCAGATAAGATGTATCTGGATCTTAAAAAGTTAAACTGGTGGCCTAACATGAAAGCAGAGATTGCTACCTTCGTAAGTAAATGCCTTACTTGCGCAAAGGTTAAGGTCGAGTACTAGAAACCCTCTGGTTTGCTGCAACAACCAGAAATACCAGAATGGAAGTGGGAGCGGATCACTATGGATTTCATAACCAAGTTGCCCAAGACAACGGGTGGACTGTATACCGTATGGGTCATCGTCGATAGATTGACCAAGTCTGCACACTTCCTGCCTATCAAAGAAACTGACAAGATGGAGAAGCTTACGAGAACATACATTAGGGAAATCGTACGACTACATGGTGTTCCTATATCCATTATCTCCGATAGAGATAGTAGGTTCACTTCGAGGTTCTGACAGTCACTACGAAGTTCCCTAGGAACGAGGCTGGACATGAGTACAACCTACCATCCTCAGACCGACGGACAAAGTGAGAGAACCATCCAAACACTGGAAGATATGTTGAGAGCCTGTGTGATCGACTTTGGGAAGGCATGGGATACTCACTTACCTCTTGTCGAATTTTCCTACAATAACAGTTATCACTTGGGAGCGAGAGGATCAGATGAAACTGAAATATCCTCGTCTTTTTACTTAGTTATTTGTAACTACTTATTTGCTTAAACTCTAATTTCGGGGCGAAATTCCTTCTAAGGGGGGGGGGGGGGGATGATGTGACAACCCAAAATTTCTATTCTGTACAACCATTCAATTCAATAGAAGTCAGAACAGTTTCTGCTAACTTTCAAGCTTTTTGGATTAAGTTTGAGGGTTTTAAGTTTAGTACTTCAAGAAATATCATGAGAGAGGATGCCCTAGGGTTTATTATGCAACAATATTATTCCAAAACTCCAAGAGTTTGGAGTTTACGGCCTAAACAAAGGTGTTTACGGCCGTAAACCCTAATGTGGGGGTATATATATGACACTTAGTCATTATTTGCCATTTTTCACAAAACCAAGATCCAAATCTCAAAACTCTCTCAAGTATCATCCAACAATTCTTCAAGATCTTCAACTTGTAAGTGTTTCTAGTCCTAATAAGTTGATATATTACTTAATCTAGTGATCTAACACACTTCCACTCGTGAAATCATTCCAAAAGGTTAGATCTTCAAGTTTCACCAAGAACACCAAGAACACACACTAGTGTTCTTGGACTTTTAGCACCTTTTCAAGCCTCTATCTTGTAAGTGTTGGATAAGGTGTATAAGTCCATAACTATTTCTGGTATGTACTTGACCCGACCCGGCATGGTCCATTTTGGTTGCATGGCACCATGCAATTGGATAAACTAAAATGAGAGAAATAACACTTATGGTTTATTAATATATTATAAGTTCTAATATATTAATAATATTATTTAATTAGTTTGATCAATAATTAATTTAGAATTAATTAAGTGATCAAAAGATAACTAATTAAATATATGGGTAGATTATGTAAATCTTCCATATCTTATATAGTGGGCTAAGAGGCTCCATGGATTATCAAGTTGGGTTCCACCCATAGGATGCTCCATGGAGGCTCCATGGGAGTTACAAACCCATGGGTCATGGAAATGAAGAGTCATGCCACATTAGGGTTTACATGGTGTAACTCTAGATGTGACACACTATATAAGCAACATGTTCTCCACCAAAATCGGCGACACTAAGAAACAAGAGGACTAGAGCCGATTTTGCAAGTGTAAGATTCTCTCAAAGTTTACTCCTTTGCATTTGGTGTTGTGTGAAGCATTTGAGGCATCACACTTGGGGTGCTAGGCTCACAAGGTTTCAAGGATCATAATCAACAACAAGGTAAGTTATTCTATCTTTCATTCAAGTTAAAAATGTTCCCCATGTATGCTAGATAGGAATATAACCTTGGAATTCAACTTTGCATGATTATTAGACAAACATAGATCCAAGGTTATTAGGGTTGCATGTACACTTAGGAAGTGTTAGAATGCTCAAAACCCATCAGTGGTATCAGAGCCTGGTTCGTTTGTTGTTGTTTTTTTTTTTTTTTTTTTTGTGTGCAAACAGCTTGAAAAAAAATCGTTTTTCTGTTTTCTGCTCGTATGAAAGTTTGCACATTTGTTGCTGGAAATGGACTAGAAACATTACCCTAAACTGTTTTGATGTTTTAAAGCTTGTTTTAGATGGTGTAATGTTTATGCTAATCCATTTACAATGGCAATTATTAAAATTACAAGTTTTTTTTAGTGTAATTTTTGATTCTTGAAAGTGTTCATATTCATGTTCTTGAACTTATGAAGATTAGATGATCATATGAATTGTTTGTAACCTTCATGGTAGTTTAATTCATGATCATAATGTGTTTTAATGGAGTCTTCATTAAAACACAAGAGTTATAAAAATGAACACAAGAGTTATAAAAATGAAGAGTCTTCATTTTTATTACTCAATTAATTCATAAGTTATAAGAAATGAAAAGTTTTGGAAGTTTACAAAACTTTCCCTCAAGTTTTGGAACATGTAAATTCTTGATTAAAACTTTAGTTCCAACCCTTAGAATTTTAAAAGTTAAAATTCAACCCTTATACTTTATAATATTATAAGTTACTAATATATATATGTATAACGTCAAGTCGTCTTACCGCTAGTACGCCTCATTCACGAAGCCGGTCTATAAGGGGGGTATAAGCTGTTGCCTATAAAATGGCAACTTAATGGGTGTCCACTCTCACCCACCGCTTCCTTGATCGGTGGAGGGTCGTTAGCCGAACGGGTAAGACAAGGACTTATAAATTCTCATTAAAAGTATGATGAATATTATAAAGTAACTAAATGCTTTTATTAAATTCCCAATCTTAGTTACTTTAGGAAAATGTGAATAAGGTGCTAATCCATGAAATTACACCTTACACTTTGTTTAAGTCGTTGGTGGAGCGTGTGTGGTTAACCGGCACACTAACTTGGACTTAACAAGGTAGGTAAAGGGTGACTTAAGGTTTACCATAGCATCGGTGGAGCGTGTGTGGTTTACCGGCACATCGATTGAGTGATAAACCTTGAGGGTACCAAGTGATTTGCATGGTTACTTCACACCTCGTTTTGTGATCCTCGTTATCCCAGTCACAAAACTTGGAGGGCACACTCGAGATTGAAACATGCCTTTGAAAAGTTCATTGAATCTCAAAAGAATCTAGGAATTTCTAAGAACCAATTAAAAACCTAATATTTATATTTCGTTTTTCATGGTGGAAATTGGTGAATCGTCATTCACCTACCTTTCAAATATGTTATAGCTTGGATTACGGCATACCTCTTCTAAGTTATAATATATTGTGATTGGATCCTAGCCTTAATATTACATTTGGGTGTTTTATTAAGGACTCTCTTAATATCTAAACTAATCTTGTCCTCTTCTTTCAGATGTCTTCAAACAATGCTGCTTCTGGCTCTAATCCTAATGGATCCTTTACCCTTATGAACTTGTGTGGGAAAGTCACTTTTGATGGATCCAACTTCAATGAATGGATCAGAAACATTAGGATGATTACCCGCTACGAGGACAAAGAATATGTCCTTGACAAGGAGCTTAAGGAGATTGATGAGACCACTGCAACTCCCCAGGAGATCGCTGACTTCCGGGCACATGAAAGGGATGCTACAAAAGTGGCATGCATCATGTTGGCCACCATGACAGCGGAACTCCAAAAGTCCTATGAGGACTTCTACCCTTTTGAAATGCACCAAGATCTGATGGAAAGATACCATCAAAGTGCACGACAAGAGAGGTATGAAATCATATGCTCTATCATAACAACCATGATAAAGGACGGGGAATCCGTCACGAGCCACATGCAGAAAATGCAAATGTATGTGGATCGGTTGCTGAAGCTTAATGTGAACTTCCCTGAGGAGCTTGCAATAGATATCATTTTGCACTCCTTACCATCGTGCTATGATCAATTCCGCATGACATATCACATGAATAAGGAAGAGTTCACACTCAGCAAACTTCAGGGACTCCTCAAGACCGCAGAAACAGGTCTTAAGGGTAAGTCGGTTGTTAACACTCCTACTCCAAACTCCGCCCCGGTTTTGGCAATCGGGAAAGGTAGAGGGAAGAAGAGGAAGAGCTATTCGAAGGGTACCAAGGCTAGGACCCTTGATGGCTCTTCTTCAAGTGGAACCAAGAAAGGTTTTGTCACTCCTTCTTCTGACCCTAGAGAGGCTGAATGCTTCTATTGCCATGAAAAGTCACATTGGAAGCGGAACTGCCCAAAGTACCAGCAAGATGTGAAGGATGGGAAAGTTAAACCCAACCATGCAGGTATTTACACTATCTTATCTAATAACTTACCCCATTCTAACTCTTGGGTCCTTGATACCGGTTGTGGTATTCATATCTGTTCTGATTTGTAGGGACTAAGAAGAAGTGAGAATGTGGAGCATGGAAGAATAAACTTAATCATGGGGAATAGGAAAGCTTTACCTGTCACCAAGATTGGAGTTTATACTTTATCGCTAAGTAGTGGGTTTAGTTTAGATTTGAATAAATGTTGTTATTTGCCAGAAATGGCAAGAAATATTATTTCCTTTCATGCATTGTATAAACAAGGTTTCACCTTTTCATTTGATAATGAAGTTGGTTCGATTAATGCTTTCTTTAATAATGTTCTTTATTTTAAAGCATTACCTTGTGATGGTGTGTATGAAACTGTATCTGTGGTTGATAACCTAGGAAATAATGTATTGTGTATTGATTCTGTTAATGATAATAACTTGGATAAAGCATCATTATGGCATTGTCGTCTTGGACATATAAGCAAGAAACGCATAGGCCAACTCCAAAAGGATGGAGTATTGGAGTCATTTGACCTAAAGTCAGATGATAGTTGCGAATCATGCTTACTTGGAAAAATGACAAAGTCACCCTTCACAGTCTCTTGTGAGAGGGGTGAAGGTTTGTTGGATCTTATACACACGGATGTGTGTGGGCCCTTCAAACATGCCACAAGGGATGCTAATCATTATTATTTGACTTTTACTGATGATTACAATAGATATGGATATGTCTACTTAATCAAGCATAAGTCAGAGACTTTTGAGAGGTTTAAAGAGTTTAAACAGGAAGTCGAGAATCAATTGGGCAGGAACATTAAGATGCTTCGATCCGATCGAGGTGGTGAGTATCTTAGTTCAGAGTTCCTCGACTATCTTAGGGAATGTGGGATTGTCTCACAATTGACACCTCCCAGGACACCGCAGTTGAATGGTGTAGCTGAGAGGCGTAATCGAACCTTGTTGGATATGGTTCGTTCCATGATGAGTCGAGCTTCGCTACCAATCTCATTTTGGGGGTATGCCTTAGAGACTGCTGCCCATATCCTTAATCTAGTTCCCACAAAGAAAGTTGCCAAAACTCCTCATGAGATGTGGACTGGTAAAGTACCCAAACTACACCACATTAAGATTTGGGGTTGCGAGGCTTTCGTGAGACGCGAGACTCATGATAAGCTCGAACCTCGAAGTGAGAGGTGTATTTTCATCGGCTACCCACACAAATCCTTTGGTTACCTCTTCTACAGACCTAGTGAGAATGTGGTCTTTGTAGCTAGGAGGGCTTTCTTTCGAGAGAGAGAGTTCATAAGCCAAGAAGACAGTGGGAGGCAAGTTGACCTTGAAGAAATTCAAGAGTCAAGTGGTGAAGGAACTTCAAACCCTAGCACTCAATTTGAGGAGGAAACTCCTGTTGAGCCAATTGACAAGTCTGTACCTCTGAGGCGTTCCACAAGGGTTAGGAATGCACCTGAGCATTACTATGGATTCCATATTACTGCGGAAGGTGATACACTTATCAGTGATGAGACACTGATAGGTCTGGATGAACCTAACAGTTACGCAGAAGCCATGGCAGGCCTTGAGTCAGCCAAGTGGAAAGAGGCAATGGACAGCGAGATACAGTCCATGTATGACAATCAAGTTTGGAACTTGGTTGAGAATGTACCAGGTCGTAAGACTGTAGGGTGCAAATGGATCTTCAAGAAGAAGACCAACATGGATGGTAATGTACACACTTATAAGGCACGACTGGTTGCAAAGGGTTTCTCACAAACTCCGGGAGTTGATTATGATGAGACCTTTTCTCCAGTGTCCAAGATTAAGTCTATTAGGGTTCTGTTAGCCATAGCCGCATTTCATGACTATGAAATATGGCAAATGGATGTCAAAACCGCTTTCCTTAATGGAAAGTTGGCTGAGGATGTTTACATGAGTCAGCCAGAGGGTTTTGGCAACACAGAGTACCCTAATAGAGTGTGTAAGCTTGAGAAATCCATTTATGGGTTAAAGCAAGCACCTCGCAGATGGAATCTTTGCTTTGATGAGAAAGTCAAGGAATTTGGCTTTTCTAGGAGTGAAGATGAATCTTGTGTATATGTCAAGGCTAGTGGGAGTATAGTTAGCTTTTTGGTATTGTATGTGGATGACATACTACTCATAGGAAATGACATCCCAACTCTGCAGGAAGTTAAGTCCTGGCTTGGGAAGTGTTTCTCTATGAAGGACCTAGGAGAAGCTGCCTATATTCTAGGGATAAGGATCTTGAGAGACCGGAGTAAAAGACTAATTGGACTTAGTCAGAGTACCTACTTGGATAAGGTGCTGAAGAGATTCGGCATGCAGGACTCCAAGAAAGGAGATTTACCCATCCAGAGTAACGCCAGATTGAGTAAGACACAAAGACCTAGTACTGAGGCTGAGATAGCAGAAATGAGTCGAATACCTTATGCTTCGGCTGTAGGATCGATCATGTATGCTATGACGTGTACTCGACCTGATGTAGCCTTTTCTTTGAGCATGGTTAGCAGGTATCAGGGGAACCCTGGCAAGGCACACTGGGCTGCGGTAAAGAATATCCTCAAGTACCTACGGAGGACTAAGGACTGGGTCCTTACCCTCGGTGGGAGTGAAGACTTGAGAGTTGTAGGGTATAGTGATGCTAGCTTTCAGACTGATAGGGATAATTTCCGCTCTCAGTCAGGCTGGGTCTTTACCTTAAATGGAGGAGCAATTTCTTGGAAGAGTTCCAAGCAAGAGACAGTGGCTGATTCAACTTGCGAATCAGAGTATATAGCAGCTAGCGAGGCAGCAAAGGAGGAGATATGGCTGAAGAACTTCATTGGAGACCTTGGAGTTGTACCAGCTATTAAAGAGCCAATGGAAATTTTCTGTGATAGTGAAAGTGCAGTTGCCTTAGCCAAGGAACTAAGGGATCACGGGAGATCCAGACACATCGACAGAAAATACCATTTCATCAGAAATCGAATAGAAGAAGGACTCCTCGTGGCAAAGAGGGTATCATCGGATGAGAATCCAACAGATCCCCTCACGAAGGGACTGACTCGGGTTAAGCATCTCCAGCATGCTCGGAGCATAGGGCTGAAGGATGATATTAGATTTAGTAGTTAGATAACCTTGAAATTTGTAAAGTGTAATTGACATTAGATGATGAATAAAAGGTGTTTTATTTATGAGTAAAGTGTTGCTATCCCTTGCCGATCGTTTACTATATTTCTTTTGCATGTTTTGACTTCCAGAATAATTATGTTTGGTATATCATATTATTCGAACCTCCACAGTCGGTCATATGTCGGAAGTAGGTATGAATCAAGACTGTCATGATTGGTTGCAGAGGTCTAAGTTGTTGGACATGGCTACAACACTCATGAGTGCTCATAAGTTCTGAGCATTGGACTCAACCCACGCTCACTGGAATCACTTCATGGAATTTATCTCGAGTGATCGTGAGACGGTAATATCATATAAGTCTTCAAACCTAGAGATATGATTTGTTACTTATGAGTTGGTTATGCATTGATTGTACGTTAACGCATTGGTAACTCGATGTTATAAAACGTGCTTTTGTGTATAATTCAATGAGTGGTAGAACAAACATATGAGTCGAAGTTTATCTGTTCCTTCTTGGATTAGAAGCTGATATCTGGGCCCCTCGATGATTTTGTTTAGACCTATGTATCGGGCCCGGTCAGAACTAAGTTGATGTGTTCAATTAAGTTCTTTGTCAAACAAATCGGAAATCGGGAAACAAGCTGCTGGACAATAAGTAAGACATTGTTCCATGTATTTGTCCGGCTGATATCTAGAACAGAGGATTATATGATCACTTATCTTAAATGGCGTATCATCATCTTCTCAGTTCCGAGAGACCTTGAAAGAGCTACGATTGCCGATCGGTTCCTGAAGTATTGCAGTTATAGTTATTAGACTTATTCAAGTGGGAGACTGTTGGATAAGGTGTATAAGTCCATAACTATTTCTGGTAGGTACTTGACCCGACCCGGCATGGTCCATTTGGGTTGCATGACACCATGCAAATGGATAAACTAAAATGAGAGAAATAACACTTATGGTTTATTAATATATTATAAGTTCTAATATATTAATAATATTATTTAATTAGTTTGATCAAGAATTAATTTAGAATTAATTAAGTGATCAAAAGATAACTAATTAAATATATGGGTAGATTATGTAAATCTTCCATATCTTATATAGTGGGCTAAGAGGCTCCATGGATTATCAAGTTGGGTTCCACCCATAGGATGCTCCATGGAGGCTCCATGGGAGTTACAAACCCATGGGTCATGGAAATGAAGAGTCATGCCACATTAGGGTTTACACGGTGTATCTCTAGATGTGACACACTATATAAGCAACATGTTCTCCATCAAAATCGGCGACACTAAGAAACAAGAGGACTAGAGCCGATTTTGCAAGTGTAAGATTCTCTCAAAGTTTACTCCTTTGCATTTGGTGTTGTGTGAAGCATTTGAGGCATCACACTTGGGGTGCTAGGCTCACAAGGTTTCAAGGATCATAATCAACAACAAGGTAAGTTATTCTATCTTCCATTCAAGTTAAAAATGTTCCCCATGTATGCTAGATAGGAATATAACCTTGGAATTCAACTTTGCATGATTATTAGACAAACATAGATCCAAGGTTATTAGGGTTGCATGTACACTTAGGAAGTGTTAGAATGCTCAAAACCCATCAGTAAGTACTTCTATCCTAGAGTATCTTAAGGCTTGTTACACTTCCATATATCAAGAAATCACCCAAGAAACACCAAGATCAAGGTTTTACGGTCCAAGATGTTCTTGGACCGTAAACCCTAATTAGGGTGCCAAAGTGTGCCCTAGTCCCTCCTAAGCCTTGGAAACTTGCTTAGATCCCTTCCTTGATGAGTTAAGGGATTGAAAACATCAAAAGACCATAAACCATATGGGTTTATGGTCGTAAACCCAAAGGAAAATGGTCTAAGGACTGTAAACTCCATTTAGAAGTGAAATGGTGCCCTAATCCCTTCGATAGGCTTATGCTTCAAGTAGAAATGTTTCTAAGGACTTGTAGACCTTCAAAACAACACATGGTCAAAGAGGCATGAGATTACGGCCGTAAACCCATGAGTTTACGATCGTAAACTCAATGAGTAATGGTAATAAAACCGTAAACTCCAATAAGGGGTTTTCCTCGAACCCTAAACTCAATAGCAATGTCCTACAACACTTAGATGCAATCCTTATGACTTATAGCACTTATAAAATGTGTTTTACATGTCTAGGATGTCTTAACTTTGTTAATTAGTTGTTTAAAAGACTAACTGGATACATATATGTGTTATTATATGTTAACTAGGATCATTGAGTGTGTACAAGTCTTCACTTGACACTTAGCATCCTATACAGTCCGTTCATCCAAACCACTCACTACAGGTGAGTTCATACCCCTTAATTAACCTTTGAAATGCTTTTAAATGTTTTAAATGCTTTATGGGGGGGGGGGGAATACAAGTTGAACCATGTTAGTTATTAGATCAATCTCATGTGATTAATAACTAACATACAAATGGATTTTTCATGCAATGACTTCAAACTGTTTATCAAACTATTTTACATGTCAAACTCTTTATCAAATTCACTTTTGTATACTAAACCTTTCCTTTACAGTTTTTAAACTTATATATTGTTAAAACCATGTCTACTACATATATAGTTATATAAATAAGGTTTGAAGGACTTAGGAGAGATAACCCACTTTACTTCATGTCCTTGTTTGGTTGTGGTCTTAAAGTACCCGGTTGTTTGTCCGAGTGTCGTTGAACCCTTACTTAGATATTATGTATATATGTATAGATATAAAGACTTTTATATCAGTTCAGTACATTCAATCATTCAACAAGTTTACTAATAAACTATAATAGGTATAGTTTAGAGTTATACTACTTACTACTTCTAGTTCAATGAAGCATACAAGAGTCAGTTCATTCATGAGTCATTACTTATTACTATGAGAACATATACAACTATACTAGAATGAGAACATATACAACTATACTAGAATGAGAACATATACAACGATACTATAGTGAGTAACAATACATTACATATACAAGAATACGTTAACATAAATGTGATCCACTGTATCGGAGCATGCCTTCATTGTCATGGCCCGAGTTGTAGCCAGAATCTCCTGGAGGGAGAGCGTGAGTTTGCGTATAGATCTATACTGGATTGACTATCCTACACCTTGCTGCTAGCTACAGCCGGACCTGCAGGTCTGCGGGTGCCAAACGTCATACCTTTTTACGACTTACAATGTCGTGTTTTCCGTCGATAGTATGGTACAATTAATCACATAATACCTTGATATAAATATGGTTTAAGGTAGTTAGTACAACAGTAATTCCTATAATACAACACTACAGTACTACATTAATTTACCCTTTACATTTATTTGGTGATCATTTCACTTAAACATTAATGTACAAACTATATTTTGATAATGATAGTTACACTTGGGAAAATTACACACTTTTACAAGAAACAAACATACAAAACGGTTATGCCTTGGTAGAAGGCTACTTTTAGTAGAAAATATAGGATTTTCTAGGAGTTTCAAACTTTTACAAATACATACAAACATTCACATACTTTTACTACAAACGGTTACAAACTCGTACTTCAAACACTGCTTCAAACATTTTGATACAAACATAGACACTAAATACTTATGAACTCACCAGCTTTAATGCTGATACTCGCTTTCAAAATAACTTGTATTCTCAGGTCATCAGTAGACAGGCATCGATGCTAGCTTTTGAGAAGATGGAGCGCATACAAGACTCCTCTTATATTTTGATTCATATTTTGGTGTCTTATATTCTACAGAACACACTTGTATTAAAATTATTTATTTAATGCAATGGATGATGTTGTTTACTTGTTTACTATTATACTGTGTTGTGATACTGTACATGACGTCCTCTGCCCCAGAACGTTTCCGCCGTTCTCGGTTTTGGGGTGTGACACAAACCATACTTAATATGATTTCAACTACAATGAAAGTGTCTACAAAATTGTCACTAAATTACGAATAAATGGAGTCAGAGGAAATAGCCACGTTATTTGTTATTTTCAACAAATATGCAAATGTAGTAAGTGGCAAATTGAAAGATGTCCATAATCACATGCTCTAGAAATATGTTACCTTAGTAAGGATAACCTAATTTCCATTGTGAATACAGTTTACACAATTATGACGTATAAACACCAATATAATCATGGATTTTCACCACTTCCTCATATATTATTGGTTGGAGACTGATTAGGAAAGTGAAGCAGATTAGTAAAAATATTCGGTGGATCGAGGTCTGAGACGTGCAAATCGATTTTGTTAAGAGGTGGACGTTAGTCATGCTCATGAACTTCGTATTTGTGGACCATGTCATTAATTTGGTCATTACATGAAAAACTATTCAAATTCTCAACCAAGATTTAATGTGAACTGAATGATGTAATATTTATTTTCCTATAATTATTTTGTTTAATTTAATTTTGTGTTTAAATTGTCTTGAAATATCGTATTTAATTAACCTTATAGTTTCTTTACATTGTAATATATTTGATTTGGTTGTCGATATTGATATACTTTTCCAATGCACTACAAAAAAACTAACCTTTAGCGGCGACAAAAGTCGTCGCAATTGGTCATGTCTGTCGTCGGTAATACTATTAGCGACGACATGTCGTCACTAAAGCGCCGCCGCAATTGGCTCGTAGCTAATAGCCCCTTGTCGTCTCTAATACTGTCGTCTCTAATACAAGTCGTCCCTAATACACCTCTGTCGTCTCTAATAGTGTCGTCTCTATTAATATTCCGGCAACCGGTAGGAGTTATTCCGACAATACTCGCCGGGGGTCCTCGTCGTCGCAATTGATAGTAGTCGTCTCTAAAGGCGTCGCTGCTAATGTTTTTTTTTTTTTTTTTTGAGAAAAAACTTATTTTTTATAATATTAATTTATATATATTATAAAATGCAGTTTTGATAAAAATACATAAATAAATACATACCACATTATATAAAAACATCAAACATACCATATTCCATAAACTATTTTCCAAACAAACATCAAACATACCATATCTAATAAATCTCAAACAAACATCTAATATATATCATACATAAACTATTTTCCAAATCTAAAATAACATCCTCCATATCATAAAATAAGAAATACTAGTTGTCTTCATCTTCCCCACCGTCCTCCCCATCGTTGTTTTCCTCGTTGACTTTATTTTTTAACGAGCGAATAATGTCTCCAATGGCCGTCACAAATGCCGGGTTTTGAAGAAAAAGCATTCACATCAACATCCTACAATTAAGTCACAAACAAATTAAGTCATGAACAATTCAACAAACTATCAAACCATCAAAGCACCAAATCAATTAAGTCTTTAACAATTTAACAAACTACCGAGCTACCAAAAATTACTACAAATACATTAAGTTCTTAACAATATAACAAAGCAACCAAATTCTTTAAGAATTTAACAAGTACATGTGTTGGTTGCGATGCTTGTGACTGTGACTGTCATTGGGATGGAGCACTTGTACCCGCAGCTGAAGAAGCTTTAGGCCCAATGCCTCTCACATGCCCTCTTCGAGTACCCAATACCTTCTCAAATATTGCGATCCAATCAATGGTGTCTGGATCACCACCAGAGTCGGCTATGTGATGAGTCTGTAGAGCAACTTCAGCAACTAAGGCATTCTGTATTTCACAAGGATTGTTAATATACGTTAAAACTAACAAAAAAAATTCAACAATCTACTTTATTTTTAAGTAATAATAACTTACATATTGCTCTTCAACCAAAGGATCAACAAATTCCCCTATTTTATTTACATGCGCACGATGAAATACTTCAAGTCTATTCAAATTCTGTTTAACATTACAAAATATGTTATATTTGAATAAACATTAAAAAATATGTTATAACTGAATAAACATTATTGTAACTTACTTTCTTGAAACAAGCACTACCGTAGTTGCACCTCTCTCCACGATTCTTCACTACTTGCTTCTTCCGACATTCTTTGTTTCCAGTGTATTGTTTTTGATGTTTTTCTGTTAAGAAATGGTCAACAGCAGCATTCCAACGCTGCCGATCCATACCCCTAGGGGCTTGAGCCCTTGCTGCCTCCACATTCCCTGCAAAATCATCAAAACGGTTTTTTGCAATATTTTTGCGGCCTCTATACTACGCACATATCCGATTGTTCAGTGATGCCCAATAAGTTGAAGCCATGTGATGATTTGTAATCGCGTCAAAATCAAACAATCTCTACAAAAAAAATAGAGAAATTAAAAATAAATCAAAATTAAAAAATATCAAATATATAACTTTATAAATAATTTACCGAAAGATACTGCAACATTCCAATCCTTTCGGCTTCAGAAACCTCTGTCCATGTGTATTTATCAAAACCGATGTCCCCCCACATATAGCTCTCAACCTCCCGAATGAAACATTCGTACACCTCCCCAATCGGCAGGTTAGTATTTACGTCAAATACTATCTTAAGAGGCCGTTCACCGTTAGCTTTATAGATTTTGTGCATTTTTTTATTTACCGCCATTCCTCTTCGTTTCGGAGGCACCACTACATAAAAAAATATTAGTCAGAATAATTTTTTATATACATACAATGTGAAATACAATGAATAAGAATAAATCTTAATTACCATCGTTTTGGTGATCACCAAAACCTCCACCGAACGGATGTGGTGGCTCGTCACCACCGTCGCCTCCATGACCCATCACAGCAGCCATGAGATGGAGGAATGCAATCCAAAAAAATGACATCCTGAAAAATTATAACACAATATGAATATATATATATATATATATATATATATATATATATATATATATATATATATATATATATATATAATATAATATAATTACAACAAATACAAACCTTATTTTACTAATTAAATGTAAAAAGATTTTTTTAATCATTCTCGCCCCCAGACACTTCAGTGTCTGCCGATACATCACTATCATAATCAGAATCTTCCTCATCATAATCAGCTCGAAATCCTCACGATCTCTCTTAATACCAGCTCGTTGAGCAGCTACTTTACCCGTTGGACGAAACAATAGACGAGCGTGTTGCGCTTGTATTTCTTCCTCATTAAACTGTCTTGGAGGACCTCTTGTCTCATGTTCGCCATTATATTCCAAACTTTTTCTCCATGGATGGTCAGCATCTAAGAACCGGCGATGACCAACATATACGACTTTATTTGATACTCGGTATGACGGAGTGTCTTCGTTGCAAGTCGGACAAGCTTTGTACCCTTGTCCGCTCCAACCGGATAAACTACTACGAGCGGGAAAGTCGTTTACTGTCCATAACAACATCGCTTTCATATTGAAGAATGTATTTGTCTCTGCATCTTTAGTACGTACTCCAAAACTCCATAACTGCTTCAACTCATCCACCAACGGCCTAAGGAACACATCCAAGTCCTTCCCGGGTGCTTTGGGGCCGGGAATCAACAAGGTCAACATGAAAGATGACTCTTTCATGCATAGCCATGGTGGAAGATTGTAAGTGGTGAGTATGACCGGCCACGTGCTGTGAGGATTACACATGTTACCAAACAGATTAAAACCATCAGCAGCAAGCCCTAAACGTACTTTCTGGGTTCCCTCA
This sequence comes from Lactuca virosa, assembly GCF_052849685.1. Lineage (NCBI taxonomy): Eukaryota > Viridiplantae > Streptophyta > Magnoliopsida > Asterales > Asteraceae > Lactuca > Lactuca virosa. Next base: position 13,736,668 of record NC_136427.1, on the reverse strand, counting down.
AGAAGTCAGGATACTTCATATCAAATTTTTTCCATGATGTAACGCCGTAAAATTTCAAACAATTTTTTTTTTCACATTTTAAAAACAATTTAATTCACAATATTATAAAACACATTGTTTCATATATTCAACATAAGTCAAAAATCCCAAGATCATAACATATAAATAAAACTCCGCGTGCGTGTGTACTGATCATGCCGGCGCCTTCCCGCGATCCTCACTAGTACCTGAAACACATAACACAAAACACTGTAAGCACGAAGCTTAGTGAGTTCCCCAAAATAACACACATAACACATACTAGCCAATCGAGGCTATAACTCTGTGGGCCCTTTGGCCCTAACTCTGTGGACCTTCTGGTCCTAACTCTGTGAACCTTCCGGTTCTAACTCTGATATACTCTGATATACACACGGCATAAATCACATAGAAATAATGCAGTGCAACACATCACATAAATAGCATACAATAACTCTGTCACATAACTCTAATTACCAATCAAGGTAAAGTATAGTGAGAAGACTCACCTCGGATGTCTCGGCAATATCTCGCTCGCGTAAACACTGATCTAGCCTCTGCCTAAACACATAAATGATCATCTCAATCAATAACGGCTCTCCAGGCAAGACTAGATCCTCACATGTCCTCTAAGAAGGCTAAAAGACCATTTTACCCTTCAAACAGTCCACAAGTCCAATTGTTGACCAAACCCTAAAAGTCAACAAAAGTCAACAGTCAACCCTTTGACCGGACTCGCTGAGTGCACAAATGTGACTTGGCGAGTTCAGTCATGAACTCAAGTCCTCTAAATCCCTAATGACTCACTGAGTCACTTCCCCAACTCAGCGAGTCACCAACTGTGTGATTCATGGGGAAAACTATCCTACTCGCCGAGTCTGATATTGGACTCGGCGAGTTCATGCCATGCTCAAACTCAAATGACCTCCTGAGGTCAGATCTGTTCCTCTAATCCATAGATCTGACCTTCCCAAGCATGATAATTACGTAAAGTTCAGATCTTGATGTTCATGCAAAGGCCCAAAGGGTTAAGGTCTCTGGACCTCTTTGGATCCAGATCCAAAGCCTCAACACGATAAGGGACCAAATGCTCATCAAATCAAGCCTCTAAAGGGTCTAGAAAACCCTAACTCCAAAGGTTAACACCAAAACTGAAGAAGGATCGAATCTATACCTCAAATATGAAGTCCCTGGGCTCTGAAATCTACAGAATAGCACCCTCTTCAGCTCCTTCTTGCCTTGGTCACCTTCTTCTTGCAAGAACACCAACACAAGGATCAAAAATGGCCTCTCCTCCCTCACAAACGTTCTAGCTCTCTTAGGGTTTCTCTCAAGGGTCTGGTAGCTGCAACTGAAGGCTATAAGAGCCTTTAAATAGATCCCAAACCCGAGAAATTAGGGTTTCACTTAACAGCGTGGACTCGCCGAGTCCACGAGTAGACTCGCCGAGTCCGGTCACCAATCCGGATAAAAACCCGCTGTCCTACTCGGCGAGTCTAAGCATCAACTCGCCGAGTTCCTCCTCAAAATAAAAGAATAAAATAATATACCTGGAAATCCGAATGTTACAATTCTCCCCCACTAGAATCAGACTTCGTCCTCAAAGTCTCATTCCGCAAACAACTCTGGATGCTGCTCACGCATCTCTCGCTCCGGCTCCCAAGTCAGCTCGGACCCTCTCCGATGTTGCCACTGGACCTGCACCAGGGGTACTTCCTTGTTCCTCAGAACCTTGATCTTCCGATCCATAATTACAACCGGTCTCTCAACGTAGTTCAGGCTCGCATCCACCTGGATATCCTCTAACGGTACCACCGCCGACTCATCGGCCACACACTTCATCAACTGCGATACGTGGAAGGTGTCATGAATCTGACCTAACTCCGCAGGTAGCTCCAACTGGTATGCTACCCTGCCTACTCTTGCGATCACCCTGAATGCACCAATATATCAGGGCCCTAACTTGCCCCTCTTCCTGAATCGGATCACTCTGAATGCACCAATATATCGGGGCCCTAACTTGCCCCTCTTCCTGAATCGGATCACTCCTTTCCAAGGAGATACCTTCAGGAGAACGAAGTCACCAACTTGAAACTCGAGCTCCGAGCGACGCCTATCCGCGCAGCTCTTCTGACGACTCTGAGCTGTCAGCAATCTCTGCCTGACCTGCTGAATCTGCTCAGTCGTCTGAAGCACTATCTCTGTGATGCCCATCACATGCTGTCCGACCTCTCCCCAACAAATAGGGGTCCGACACCTCCTCCCATATAATAACTCGAAGGGAGGCATACCAATGCTCGAATGATGGCTGTTATTATATGAAAACTCAGCCAAAGGCAGATACGTGTCCCAACTTCCCCCGAAGTCCAACACACATGCCCGAAGCATATCCTCGAGCGTCTGAATCGTCCGCTCACTCTGACCGTCCGTCTGTGGGTGGTATACGGTACTAAAATGAAGCCTCGTACCCAATTCCTCATGGAATTTCTTCCAAAATCTGGAAGTGAAACGCACATCTCGATCTGAAACAATCGAGACCGGAACTCCATGCCGCGATACCACCTCCCTTACGTACAACTCCGCCAGCCTCTCAGCAGAAGAGCTCTCACTGATAGCAAGGAAGTGAGCGCTCTTCGTCAACCGATCAACGATTACCCAAATTGCATCGACGCCTCTCACAGTCCTCGGCAATTTGGTGATAAAATCCATGGAAATCTGTTCCCACTTCCACTCGGGAATCTCTAATGGCTGCAACTTGCCATGCGGACGCTGATGCTCAGCCTTCACTCTGCGACAGGTTAAGCACCTCTCTACAAACCATGCGACATCCCTCTTCATACAGGGCCACCAATATTCTCTTTTCAGGTCCAAGTACATCTTAGTGGCCCCGGGATGGATCGAGAACCGCGACCTATGCGCTTCCTCCATCAGAATGGTGCGTGCCCCACCCTCAAACGGCACCCAAATCCGACCTTGAAAGGTCAAAAGCCCTCGACTGTCGGCGACAAACTCGGTCACCTGCCCGACTACCCGCTCTCTCTTGCGGTTCTCTGGTCTCCCGGCCTCAACCTGGGCCTCTCGAATGGTGTCCAACACTGGCGTCATTACTGTCAGTCTCATGCAAATGTCTCGTATCGGGGCACTCTCCGCTCTACGACTCAGGGCATCGACTACAACATTAGCCTTCCCCGGGTGGTACAGGATCTCGCAGTCGTAATCCTTTACCACATCCAACCACCTTCTCTGGCGCATATTCAGGTTGGGCTGATCCATCAAATACTTCAAACTCTTGTGGTCCATGTATATAGTACACCGGACCCCATATAAATAGTGACGCCAGATCTTGAGGGCAAACACTACAGCCCCCAACTCTAGATCGTGGGTGGGATACCTCATCTCATGAGGCTTCAGCTGCCTCGATGCGTATGCGATCACATGCCCTCTCTGCATCAGCACCGCACCCAATCCCGATATCGACGCGTCCCAATACACCACAAAATCCTCCATCCCCTCCGGAAGAGGTAACACCGGAGCTTCGCATAATCTCTGGCGAAGAGTCTCAAAAGAGGTCTGCTGCTCCGGACCCCATGTAAAAGCAACACCCTTCCGGGTCAACATGGTGAGAGGCACGACAATCTTGGAGAAATCCCTGATGAATCTCCTATAGTAGCCGGCCAACCCTAGGAAACTCCTGATCTCGGTAGGGGATCTCGGCACCCCCCAACTCATCACTGCCTCAATCTTGGCCGGATCGACCAATATCCCATTTTGGTTAACGAGGTGTCCTAGGAACTGAACCTCTCATAACCAGAAATCGCACTTGGAGAATTTGGCATAAAGCCTCTCCGATCTCAGAACTCCGAGGATCTCTCTCAAATGCTCCTCATGCTGCCCCCTGGATTTTGAGTACACCAATATGTCGTCAATGAACACGATCACCGAACGATCCAACATCGGCCTGCACACTTTGTTCATGAGATCCATGAATGCGGCTGGTGCATTGGTGAGCCCGAAAGGCATCACCACGAACTCGTAATGCCCATAACGAGTCCTAAATGCCGTTTTCTGAATATCCTCATCCCGCACTCTCACCTGATGATATCCATACCTCAAATCGATCTTGGAGAACCAAGACGCTCCCTGTAACTGGTCGAACAAATCGTCGATCCTCGGCAAGGGGTAACGGTTCTTGACCGTCAACTTGTTCAACTCCCGGTAGTCAATGCACATCCGATGTGAACCATCCTTTTTCTTGACAAAAAGGATCGGAGCTCCCCATAGTGAGCTGCTCGGCCGAATAAACCCCTTCCCCAGCAGCTCCTGAAGCTGCGAGGATAACTCCTACATCTCTGGAAGCGCAAGGCGATAGGGCGCCTTGGTGATAGGTGCTGTCCCCGGAATCAAATCAATGCGGAACTCTACCTGCCTCTCGGGAGGCACACCCGGTAACTCCTCGGGGAAAACATCCGGGAACTCGCGCACTATCGGTACCTCATCGACTGACCTCGGTCTCTCTGAATCAACTCTCGTATCCATCACGTAAGACACAAACCCACTACAGCCCTGCTGTAGACTCTGCCTCGCTCTAGCAGCCGAACAAAACGCTAAACCAGTATGGGTACCCTCGCCGTACACCGTAAGAACTCCCCCACTAGGGTCTCGTATGGTCACCAGCTGTCGCTCGCAGTCAATAACCGCTCCGAATCTGCTCAACCAATCCATGCCCACGATAACACAGACGTCCCCCATCGCAATCGGGACCAAATCAATAGGAAACGCAACTCCAAAGATCTCGAGTACACATCCTCGAATCACCTCAGTGGCATACACTGCTCTCTCGTCTACTATGGAAACTATCAGAGGTCGACTCAACGCCTCTCGACTAATACTGATGTGCTGACTAAAGGCTAAAGATACAAAAGACCGACTCGCACCCGAGTCAAATAACACCAAGGCAGGTACAGAATTCACAAGAAAAGTACCTACGCATATCATAATATAAGCACAATATCTCAACATAAAAAAAAGATACATGAAAGTATACATACCCGCCACAACGTCGGGTGCTACACGGACCTCCTCCGCGGTCAACTGGAAGGCTCTCCCTCGTGCCTTCGGTGCCTCGGCCTTCACCGGACGGCTCTCTGTAGCTCTGATAGTAGCAGGGGTAGATCCCTGAGATGCTCCCTGCGCTGACCCTCGCAACTGCGGACACTCTGCCTTCCGGTGTCCGGTCTGGTTGCAGTGGAAACAGACTGCAAACCCATTGGGGCAATCCTTGGCCATATGCCCCTCCTTGCCACATTTGTAGCAAGACCCTGCTGTGCACATCCCGTCATGACTCTTGCCGCACTTGCCACAAGTGCGACCCTTCTGGTTCCCTGTCCTCGAATCGGCGGGCTTGGCCTGCTTGGCTGCCGACTGAGACTGTGCCGGTCGCCTGTCCCTCCCCTGAGACTCCGCCTCCTCCCTAGCCTGAGTCTCCAGCTCTATCTCCCTCTTCCGAGCATTTGCCTGAAGCTCGGCAAATGTCCGGTATGACAAGTTCGTTGCAAACTCTCGTATATCCCTCCTCAAAATGCTCATATATTGGCTCATACGTGCCTGCTCGGAAGACACGTGCTCTGGGCAGAACATCGCCCTCTCATGGAACATCCTGGTAATCACTGTAACAGACTCAGTACCCTGCTTGAGGGTCAAAAACTCCTGGGCCACACGCTCCCTCTCCACCTGGGGAACATACTCCTCTCGGAACATAGCGGTGAACCTCTCCCAGGTCACTGCAGCAAGCTCAGCAGGCGAATAGTGCGCCGTCACAAACTTCCACCAGTCCTTCGCTCCCAAGCGAAGCTGGTTCAGCACGAACCGAACCCTCAAATGCTCTGGACATGAGCATGTGAAGAAACACCCCTCAATGTCCGAAATCCACCTCATCGCCGCAATCGGATCATGCGTCCCATCAAACTCTGGTGGTTTTGTGTTGCTGAACTCCCGGAACAGCAACGCATCACCACCCTGCGGTCTAGCCACAACTCAAGCTGCAGTGGCTGCAGCAACAGCAACATCAGAAAGAGCAGCATATCTCTCATCAAAAGTCTCTATCAGCGTGGTCTTGATAGACCCAAACATCTCTGGTATCTCTGCCTTGATGGCCGCAGCCACCTCCTCGTGAATGATCCTACGAATCTCCTCATCACTAGCACCGCTGCTCTCTGGTGTAAGGCGTGTCCTGACCATGATGTCTCTGAAATACAACATAAGAAAATATCAGGGACTCGCTCGAGTATACTCGCACTCGATAACTCTACCCTACTTGATCTCTGATGCTCCAAGGATTCTTACTTGGACCGTGCACCGCTCTGGTGTCTTTAGTAGTACGGGCCCAATACTACTGTCCACACCGCATCAGTATACACCCCAAGTCCTCCTCCTAGGATCCCATATTCCAAGTACTCTCTCACTAAGCATAGTCTACTCTCCAGCAGATCTCTCATAAGCCTCGCGCTGATATCTACCTCCTCTCAAGCATCTCCTAGCAGCAACCCCTAGGCTAAGGCATCACAAATCAGGCCACTCTAGTCCTAATAGAAATACGTAGCCTGCTCTAGCATGCAAAACATATCATATCGTCTCATAACATATAACATAAGGGTATTTTGGGAAATCACCGTTCGGGCGCTGGCTGAACATACACACGGCTCTGCTCTGCTCTTTTCAATTTCTTTTATTCTTTTAGAAAACTTTGTTTCACTTTTTGAAAAATATCTATCAAATCCTCAGTTTGAGTTCAGATACGCCCGAAAGTGTACCCGAATCCCTCAAACCAAGGCTCTGATACCAACTTGTAACGCCGTAAAATTTCAAACAATTTTTTTTTCACATTTTAGAAACAATCTAATTCACAATATTATAAAACACATTGTTTCATATATTCAACATAAGTCAAAAATCCCAAGATCATAACATATAAATAAAACTGCGCGTGTGTGTGTACTGATCATGCCGACGCCTTCCCGCGATCCTCACTAGTACCTGAAACACATAACACAAAACACTGTAAGCACGAAGCTTAGTGAGTTCCCCAAAATAACACACATAACACATACTAGCCAATCGAGGCTATAACTTTGTGGGCCCTTTGGCCCTAACTCTGTGGACCTTCTGGTCCTAACTCTGTGAACCTTCCGGTTCTAACTCTGATATACTCTGATATACACACGACATAAATCACATAGAAATAATGCAGTGCAACACATCACATAAATAGCATACAATAACTCTGTCACATAACTCTAATTACCAATCAAGGTAAAGTATAGTGAGAAGACTCACCTCGGATGTCTCGGCAATATCTCGCTCGCGTAAACACTGATCTAGCCTCTGCCTAAACACATAAACGATCATCTCAATCAATAACGGCTCTCCAGGCTAGACTAGATCCTCACATGTCCTCTAAGAAGGCTAAAAGACCATTTTACCCTTCAAACAGTCCACAAGTCCAATTGTTGACCAAACCCTAAAAGTCAACAAAAGTCAACGGTCAACCCTTTGACCAGACTCGCCGAGTGCACAATTGTGACTCGGCGAGTTCAGTCATGAACTCAAGTCCTCTAAATCCCTAATGACTCACTGAGTCACTTCCCCAACTCAGCGAGTCACCAACTGTGTGATTCATGGGGAAAACTATCCTACTCGCCGAGTCTGATATTGGACTCGGCGAGTTCATGCCATGCTCAAACTCAAATGACCTCCTGAGGTCAGATCTGTTCCTCTAATCCATAGATCTGACCTTCCCAAGCATGATAATTACGTAAAGTTCAGATCTTGATGTTCATGCAAAGGCCCAAAGGGTTAAGGTCTCTGGACCTCTTTGGATCCAGATCCAAAGCCTCAACACGATAAGGGACCAAATGCTCATCAAATCAAGCCTCTAAAGGGTCTAGAAAACCCTAACTCCAAAGGTTAACACCAAAACTGAAGAAGGATCGAATCTATACCTCAAATATGAAGTCCATGGGCTCTGAAATCTACAGAATAGCACCCTCTTCAGCTCCTTCTTGCCTTGGTCACCTTCTTCTTGCAATAACACCAACACAAGGATCAAAAAATGGCCTTTCCTCCCTCACAAACGTTCTAGCTCTCTTAGGGTTTCTCTCAAGGGTCTGGTAGCCGCAACTGAAGGCTATAAGAGCCTTTAAATAGATCCCAAACCCGAGAAATTAGGGTTTCACTTAACAGCGTGGACTCGCCGAGTCCACGAGTAGACTCGCCGAGTCCGGTCACCAATCCGGATAAAAACCCGCGGTCCTACTCGGCAAGTCTAAGCATCAACTCGCCGAGTTCCTCCTCAAAATAAAAGAATAAAATAATATACCTGGAAATCCGGATGTTACACATGAAGTACCATCAACAGGATGAATCATCATACCATCTTTGGATTGTCCGGTACTATGCAAAATCATATCTTTAGCTGTGTGTCTTGAACAGTACAAACGTTGTAGTCTGGAGGTCACGGGAAAGTATCGTAAAACCTTATGAGCCACCTTCTTACCCTTTGTATTTTCATCAACCCACCGACTCTCATTACAAACTGGACATTTTTGCAACAACTCGTGTTCTTTCCAGAAAAGAAAGCAGTCATTTTTACATACGTGTATTGACTCATAACCTAAGCCGATCTTTTTAAGTGTCTTTTTTTGCTTCGTAATGTGACGGGGGGGACCCTGTTTCCTTCAGGAAATGCAGTTTGTAACAACTCAAGAAGCTGATCGAATGAACTATCAGTCCATTTGTTGATCACCTTGATATGCATCAGCTGTGCTAAAAAGTCAAGGGAGTAAAACGAACATCCAGGATTTAATTTGAATTGGACTTCCTCTAACAGCTTTTGAAATCCATCATCAACACCTCTACCATCTGTATCTGGGTTCCCTTCGTTGCGGTTGGTATCATTTTCAATCACACCCCCCATAACATCATCAATAACATCGGCCATCTCGTTACTACGCGGTATGTCTTCGACAACCGGGTGAGTTGTATTTTCTCCGTGATACTTCTATATAATATAATGTGGACTAAAACCATGTTGAAGTATATAGAATTTCATTATGGCTAGTGGTATAAATTTATTGACATTACATTTGTTACACGGGCATCTAATTTGACCTTTGTTATCGACATGTGGTTTGGACCTCTCGAGAAAAGATTCGAGTCCTTGTTGGAACAAGGTAGAGTTACGGTTTTCAATAGTAGTCCATGTTTTATCAATATGGCATGTTGCAACTGAAACATAAGTTAGGTTTTAGTGTTTACTCTACAAGAATGAGAGTTTGGATTGAATATTTATAAGGATAGAGTAACCGCTCAATCAGATGGAATAGAAAACCAGACAACAGGAGATTATTCACAAGGGTAGGTTTTAAACCCACTTTTTGAATACCTTACCTCATATGCAAATGTGTATTACATGATTAATCGTTTAAGAAAAATTCGGCAGCATTTCCCTTTAGCTCCTAAGTATATATAAAATTATATACCGAGGAGCAAAGAGAAAATAACAACCGAATATTTCTTAAACAATCAATCATGTAATACACATATGCATCCTAAATGAGATAAGGTATTCAAAAAGCAGTCCCAAAACGGGGACAACCCGAAATTAATTTCTAAATCAATTTCGGGCGGGTATTTCTAGGCTTTTGATGATTTAAAAAGAAGAGGCTTAAACTAAAAAAATTATTTTTTTATTATAGCATGATACTTTAAACGATAGTATATATATTTGTTATTTATATCATCTTTTTTTTCATATTTTGATTTATCAACTTATTTTTGTTTTTATTTTTCTATTTTGAGTAATTATAACTTAGTAGATTTAGCGTTTTAATTTTTAATTTTTTTTTATTATAACATTTTACTTTAAACGATATTATATATTTGTTATTTATTTAATTAGTTTATTATGGTTTATTATTATTCTTCTTCTTTTTCTTTTTAAAACCTTTTTGCCCAATTTGATTTATCAACTTATTTTTGTTTTTATTTTTCTATTTTGAGTAATTATAACTTAGTAGATTTAGCGTTTTAATTTTTAATTTTTTTATTATAACATTTTACTTTAAACGATATTATATATTTGTTATTTATTTAATTAGTTTATTATGGTTTATTATTATTCTTCTTCTTTTTCTTTTTAAAACCTTTTTGACCAATTTGATTTATCAATATATTTTTGTTTTTATTTTTCTATTTTGAGTAATTATAACTTAGTAGGTTTTCTTTAAAACCTTTTTAGTACTTTAAACAATTTTAATTTTTTCTAATTTGAATAATTATAACTTAGTAATTATAACTTTGATTTATTAATTTTGATTTATTTTTCTATTTTGAGTATTTAAACAATTTTAATTTTTTTTATTTTTCTTTTTAAAACCTTTTTGACCAATTTTGATTTCTTTTTAAAACAATTTTATATATTTGTTATTTATTTAATTAGTTTATTATGGTTTATTATTTTTCTTTTTCTTTTAAAAACCTTTTTGACCAATATTTCTTTATTATCTTATAGAAAAAAAATTATCTATTATGATGTATTTATTTTATTTTTTTAAGGTAGAATAAAATATATTTCTAATAATCATATGAACATTCTTAAAATTTTCATATAAATTCACGCTAAACATACAATAGTTTCACATATATATATATATATATATATATATATATATATATATATATATATATATATATATATATATATATATATATATCAACTTCACATATAAATTCATCAACTCATACATGAACATACATGATCAACAAGTGAAACATATCAATTTACATATAAATTCATCAATTCTTACATTATCAACAAATGAAACATATCAAACTAATCAAACTACCATGTTCCTGCATACAATAGTTTCTATACATTCAAACATATCAATTTTACATATACATTCAAACAAAGTTAACAATTTCAATCAATTTTACATATATATTCAAACAAGTTAAACATACAACATACATTCAAACAAGTGAAACAAATCAAAATAACCAAAGTCACAATCAAAATCATATACATTCAATTTAACAGTTTCATGTCATACAATTTCCATTAATTTTACATACAGTTTCCATGAATTAACAAACTTAACAAGTTTCAATCACATACATTCAATCAATTTTACATATACATTCAATTTAACAGTTTCATTTCATACAGTTTCCATGAATTATGAATTTCACACTTTCCAAATTTTAAAGTCAAAATCAATTTCACAGTTTCCAAATTTCACAGTTTCATGAATTGTGAATATCCACATACAATCAATATTAAGAACTGAAACAGATGAAACTAACCTCTTCTCTCCCGGAAAAACGAAGGTAAATGCGGTGGTGAAGCTGCAGTCATCGGTGTCTCCGACTGGAACGAGGAAAAAAAAACACTTGAAATAGGAATTAATCGGTGGGTTTTATGTGTCTTAACAGAAGAATTGAAAGAGAAATTGGTCTTGAAAACAAACCTCGCCGGAGATATGAACAGGAAATCGAAGTTCCAGTCGGAAATTTGGCGGCAGTCGGCTGAGGAGGTGGTGGGACTCGACTTTGGAGGCAAATCGGGGGTGGGAGTCGAGTTTGGAGCCCAATCACCGGTGGAAATCAGTGGTCGTCGCCGGAGATACTAACGATCGCCGTTTGAGTGCAATCAAACAAATCGGAGCAAATGGAGTCTGGGGAAGACGAATTGGAACTAAAAGGGAAGGGGCCATTAGCGGTGACAAGGGGCCATTAGCAGCGACAAGCTGGAGGGAAATCATATGCGCGCTTTCTGGCGATTCCCAACCGTTGGATTGGGAAAGCATCGTAGGGCCAGTATTTGGTCTAAGGTTGGTCAACGGATCGACACATTTAGCGGCGACATGTCGCCGCTAAAAGAGTCGTCTCTAATGCCTTATCACAGGAACAAACCCTATCCGTTGGATTATTTGCAGAACCAAGGGTGAGGATTGAAAGTAGCGTGTCTCCGACGGATAGCCGGTGGTGATCTTTAGCGACGACGCTATTAGTGACGACAACTGTGTTTTAACGGCGACACCAAACGCGTCTACTCTGGTGTCGCCGCTATTGCTCATGTCGTCGCAAAAAGCGACGTCCCTAATACTCCAAATTATTGTTGTGATGGTATAATTTGCTAAAAGCAATACATAAATTTTAATTACATAATTTTAATAAATAAATTTATATATGATATATAATAGAGATCAAAGATAAGTATTTTTAATATAGAAAATGTAAATAGAAATGGTAAAATACTTAAAGGGTTGATATGTAAAATAAAAGATTGTATCGTAAAAAGAAATATAAAATACCTGAAGGGTTGATATGTAAAACAAAAGATTCTATGAGAAGTGATTGTTGTTTGTTGTGGGGCCATTAAAATTTTTGCAAGTAAAATCAACCCATTTGTAAAAATGATTTCTAAATCAACCCATATTTGAAAAAGCTCTCCATGTGACATCAAATTTTGTTTCTGCAAGACACTTATGGCAACTGAATATCGATAATTCGACATCAAAAAATTTACATGATTATTAAGAATCATTTATTTCACACGATTTATCAATAACAAAAAAATAATTAAAAACACACAATCACAATAAAAAAACTAGAACACTAAATATTAGCCCTAAATGATATAATTTCGGCTCTATAGCTGCCTGGCCACAATCATTATTAAAAACCCACAGTCAGCATGCATGTCCGACTTCCTTAATTTTTTACGCATTAAAAATCAGGCCGTTTGAAGCGAATCTACTTTCCTTTACAAATTGGTCAGTTATCTGGTCAACTCCTGCACCTAATGCACCAATTTCACCATTTAGAAGAGGACTTGGATCCAATGAAGCATATGAAAGTAACTCTTGATTCTTCTGTAAAATCTCCATTTCTGATTCATCCAAATTCACCCATGCTTCTATACCTTCACCACTTTTCGTGTCCATTAGTGTCACAAGATTCATGAACACTGGCGAGCCATCTCCTACAATACCTGTCACCCAACTCGGTTTTCCCCAACCAAAATCAAGTTCATAGAAACCCATCCTACACCAACTCGTAAAACCATAGTTATCTATGCCCCCTGTGGACCCACCCATTTCTTGTAAAGATTTCTGCATTGCAAAACACCCTTCATCACCTTGTGCTTTCTCCACAAACTCAACGTTGATTTTTGAAATACTTTCACGCACCTTATTCACCAAACTGTGCAAAGGCGTCTCATCACTAGGGAGACTCACAGCATTTGAAATCCAAATCACGTTACCCATGAAGTTATTTGACAAGGTGGATTTAAGTTTGGACCGAAGATTCACAAAGTGTGATAAACTAGAAGGCTTCTGGATACCACTTGCTTCTTTAGTTGCATCCATTGCATACTTCCATATCAAACTAGATACAACCTCAACACGACTAGGGCGTTGCACTCCGTTACTCTTTGCTCTGGCTCTCAATCTAGCGATAGCATCCGACCCAAATACAAACCTTTTTGTGGAACACTTGCCTTCCTTTAACAACGACCGACCCAAACCCATGAATATGTCTCTGAGCCATGATCCTTTTGCAGGGAAGAGAGATGGTGTGGTGAAGTTTGGATGCTCGACTTCTTCAGCTCCACGAGCCATGTTACTCCATGCTTTCAGAAACATGTACACCGAAGCCCCATCAACGATTCTGTGGGAAATACATAACCCAATGGCAATCCCACCACATTCAAAAATGTTCAGTTGCACGTTTGTTACCTGATTGCCAACACTAGACTTGTCAAAGCTAGGTACAAATGGCAAAAAGCCATGGATCAAATGGTGATCAGGTTGCCTTAGAAATTCGTCAAGACGACACTGGACCGAAGCTACAATATAGTTAGCACCAATATCGTTACAATCAATAGAACCCTCGTTCTTGAGTGTTCCTGCAAGTGGGTAAAACTTAGTCAAGGTCTCAGATAAAGACTTCTTTAGAACCTGTGACTTTTGTAGGGCTTGATTGGAATTGTCGCCATTGTTATTAGGGTAGTATATGATGATTGGTACATAAGGACTTAAAACAATCTGATCTAATGCAGAAAGATCGAATGCTTTCAAATGGGGTGGTGTTGGGGAAGAGGGTTTGATGTTTTCTTTGGAAATGATTTTTGTTTCCATAGCAGAAAATAATGGTTCGAAGTCTAGAATAGGTGAATAGAAGGATATGATAAAAGATATGCCAGAGCCTAAGCCATTTTATAGTGATTAGGTTTGATGACAGATGTGGGTCGGTGCAAATCGTGCACCACGTGTGTAGAATAAAAAACAAACATCTTTTTGTGGGTTTATATTGTATTGAACTTATTAATTTATTAAATTTATTTTTTTGTGAAATTTAATTTTAATTCTTTATAAAATAAGAAGTGCTTCAAATTTAAACAACACTTCATTTTTTCGGATTTTGTTTGCTTTTTGCTTGACATATTGTCTCCATATCCCTTTGACATGATGATTAATTTATTAATTGTTGTTATCAACTATTAAAAACTAGAACAGTTCTGACGCGCGGCCAAATCCGTTGGCAAACGTTAAAAACCGACACATTTCCAAGAAAACGAATTTCATCATAAAAGAAACATGGGAAAATATTTTTGACCGATTTTCAACGGAAATTGAAATATATTACCGACTAAATAAAAAGCAGGTATATATCGTTGAAACTGCAACATAAGTTTTATTATTATTATTATTATTATTATTATTATTATTATTATTATTATTGACTTTTCCCATGGAAACCCAACGAAAATTGGTATGGACAGAATTTCATAGCGACTCTTCAGTTTACCTTCCTTCGGATTTCCAACGGAGAATGGGAGGTGATAGATATCCGACAGACTTTCTTTACCGACAGATATGTACTAAGTTTTTACCTAATTTTGTGAGGAAATTCATAACTAAGCCATCGGTAAAGTAGATTCTTAATAGTTATTTAAAATACATATTTTTTCTACTCAAATAAATATATAATCTAGTTTTAGAAATTCAACTACAAATATTGTCCTACACAATATTCCATAAACAAATATTGCTAAAAGTTCATGTTTGGTCGTACTTTTAAAAAACCATTAATTTTAATATGCTAATATATATAATAACTGTTTTACCTTTATTTTTTTTTTATAATTTTTTTATTAGTTTTATTTAATTATTATCAAATTCCTTACGGAGGACCACACACCACCTCATACTTAGAAAACAGGGTATTACCGACAGATTTTAGCTACCGAAAAAGCCATCGGTACCAGCAACGGATCAACAACGGCTGACTTCTGACGGACAGATTATTAGGGTATTGGTGATAGTTTAACTAAGTATTTCCAACACTTTGTTGGCAATAGAATAAATTTTATCGGTTCTCCGTTACAAAACACTGACGGTCTACCGAGGAAAATCAAAAAAATTTGAATTCTATTGCTAATGCGTTGGTAAAATTAAGTTCTTTTCGTTTATAATAAGGCTAATTTGGTAATCAACAAATTATTGGTGTTTCACTTAATCCGAATGTACATTGACATAACCTAAACCAACAAAGTGGGCTCCACTTTCTCTCTGCGAACGACGGCCAACATTGTGTTAGGATCGACACACGAGAATCACACGAACATACAACACTCAACACACGCTAAACTCAAGAACAACAAGATTTATAGTGGTTCGGTCTGATCTCCGACCTACGTCCACTCTTGGTAACTAGGAGTTTATATTTCTTGGTGCTAATCTGCACTCACTCTGTGTTTTTTCTACATACTATTTACAATACAAATGAGACTCATATATATAGTCTGAAATGATAATAGAATAAGAAAAGCAGCCCATGAAACATGCATACGGGAAAACTGGATCATCTCTCCTTTTCCACTTTTGACTTGCTTTTCAACCATGATTTCTGCCACTAATATTTGAGTGGCTTCACCTACTCAACAATCTCCCACTTGAAGCCACGGAACAATCTTCACATGTGCTTCAACTGTGCATTTGTATTTCTGTAAAACACTTTTGATCTTGATTCCATCCTAGTTACCCGACCTTCTCTTCAATTATCCTGAAGGCCAGTTGAAGCTATGCAAAGCTTCAACTTCTCTAAGGTGACAACCTTAGTCAACATATCAGCTGGGTTTTCAGTTCCATTGATCTTATTCAACTTCAGAGTGCCATCATTAATTCTTTCTCTGATGAAGTGATATCTCAGTTGTATGTGCTTTGTCTTCGAATGGAAGACGGGATTCTTTGCAAGATGAATTGCACTTTGATTGTCACAAAATAATGCACAATCATCTTGTTCTTTGCCAAGTTCGTTGAGAAAATTCTTCAACCATATAAGCTCTTTGCTTGCTTCAGCAACTGCCATATACTCTGCTTCTGTGGTTGAAAGGGCAACACTTTTCTGTAGTTTGGACATCCAACTTACTGCAGTGCCGCCCACTGTAAAGACATACCCTGTGGTGCTTTTGTATGAATCTTTACAACCACCAAGATCTGCATCTGCATAACCATTCAGAACTACGTCTTTTCCCTTAAAATTTAATGCCGTCTTTGAAGTCCCTTTCAAGTATCTCAACAACCATTTAACTGCTTCCCAATGTTCTCTTCCCGGATTGGACATGAATCTACTAACAACTCCCACTGCATGAGCTATATCTGGTCTCGTGCATACCATTGCATACATGAGGCTACCAACTGCGGATGCATAAGGAACTTTAGCCATTTCTTTCTTGTCTTCATCTGATCTGGGTGACTGAGCTTTAGAAAGCTTAAAGTGACTTCCCAAAGGTGTGCTTCTGATCTTGGCATCTTTAAGGCTGAATTTCTCTAATACTTTCTCAAGGTACTTTTCTTGAGATAGTGTTAAAGAACCATCTTTGTTTCTGAATATACTCATCCCGAGTATTTTCTTTGCAGCTCCCAAGTCTTTCATTTCGAACTCTTCAAACATCTGTTTCTTCAACTTCTTGATCTCTGACATGTCTGAACCGGCAATCAACATATCATCTACATAGAGTAGTAGAATGATATAAGAACCCTTAAACTTCTTGATGTAACAACAATGATCATTGTCACATCTCTTGTAACCAACTTTTCTCATGAAGTTATCGAACTTCAAATACCATTGTCTGGGTGCTTGTTTCAGACCATACAAACTCTTCTTCAATTTACACACCAAGTTTCCTTTGCCTTTATCCTGAAAACCCTCTGGTTGTGTCATGTAAATGTCTTCATCTAGGTCACCGTGTAGAAAAGCTGTCTTGACATCTAGTTGCTCTAGATGCAAACTTTCTGCTGCTACAATACTGAGAACAAGTCTGATAGTGGTCATCTTCACTACTGGAGAGAATATTTCATTGAAATCAATTCCTTCTTTCTGTTGAAAGCCCTTGACTACTAATCTTGCTTTGTACCGTTTGGTACCATCATGTTCATCCTTGACCCTGAAAACCCATTTATTCTGAAGAGCCTTCTTCCCAACTGGAAGCTTTGTTAAGTGCCATGTGTTGTTCTTCTCAAGCGACTTCATTTCATCTTTCATTGCTAGCTCCCACTGCAATGAATCTTTCAACCCTATAGCTTCAGAGTAACACTGGGGTTCACCGTTTTCTGTCAAAAGAATGTAGTTGACAGATGGTGAGTATTTGTTTGGTGGTCTTGTGACTCTGGAAGATCTTCTTAGTTGAACTTGAGGTGTGACTGGGGACTCTGGAGTTGGAGGACTGGTTTCTTCATCTTCAGAATCATTACTGGAATTATCCCCTGAGCTCCCACTGTCAGTTGAATCATCCCCAGATTCAGGGATTTCGACTGGAGCTTCTTTCTTCTTTTCAACACCTTCAAACTCAACATACTCCTTCTGATCTTCTGGACTTTTGTTGTTTCTGTCTTTGTATAACTCGGCTTCGTTAAAGGTGACATTCTTGCTTCGGATTATCTTTCTGCTCTCACTATCCTAAAGCCTGTAACCCATTTCATCCGACCCATAACCAATGAATGTACACTTCTTGGTCTTTGAATCAAGTTTATCCCTGTCACCATCTTTTAACAAACTATAAGCAGTACAACCAAAGACTTTCAGGTGTTTGAGACTTACTTCCTTCCCTTGCCACATTTCTTCTGGTAATTTAAAATCCAAGGGAACACACGGTGAACGGTTGATCAAGTAGGCTGCAGTATTAACTGCATCAGCCCAAAATGTCTTAGGTAAACCAGAATTCAACCTCATGCTTCTAGCCCTTTCATTCAGAGTTCTATTCATTCTTTCAGCTACACCATTCTGCTGAGGGGTTCCTGGGACCGTCTTGATCATCTTTATCCCTTGCTTGGCACAATAGTCAACAAACTCCTTGCTTATGTATTCACCACCATTATCCAACTTCAGGCATTTTACCTTCAAATCAGTTTCATTTTCAACAACAGATTTCCATATCTTAAAAGTATCAAATACATCAGATTTATTTTTAAGAAAATAGACCCATACCTTGCGTGTTGAATCATCGATAAAGGTTACATAGTAGTTTTTGCCTCCTAGAGATGAAACTGGTGTTGGTCCAAATACATCCGAGTGAACAAGCTCCAACTTCTGAGCTTTCGGTGTCTTCCCCGTTTTTACAAAAGTAACCCGCTTTTGTTTCCCGAGAACACAAGATTCACAAAATTCAGTTTCGACTTTCTTCAAGTCTGGAAACTTTCCTTTCTGAGCCAACATCTTCAATCCCTTATCGCTCATGTGTCCGAGTCGTTGGTGCCATAAATTAGATGGACTCGGATTGGTGGTTACTGCATGAACACCATCACCAGGTATCTCTACCATGTATAGAGTGCCTTTCTTCTTTCCTTTGGCAATCACCAAGTTGCCTTTGATCACTTTCCATTGTCCACCCCCAAAGTGAACATCAAGTCCTTCATCATCCAACTTACCAACTGAAATCAACTTTCTCCTTAAGTTTGGGATAACCCTGACATCTTTCAATGTCCAGGTGGTTCCCATGGAGGTCTTCAAATCTACGTCTCCTATACCCGTAATATCAAGCACTTGATCATCGGCCAAACTAACTTTGCCAAAGTCACCTGTTTGTAGGTTCTTGACCATATCTGGGCATGAGACAGCATGGAAAGAAGCACCCGAATCCATAATCCAGGATTCCATTGAATTCTCAACACAACATATGAGAAAATCTTGCGATTCTTCAGAGGATACATTGTTTACTTCTTTCTTTGCACCTGGTGGTTTTGGACATTGGTTTCTAAAGGGACCCTTTTCTTTGCAATTCCAACATTCAATATCTTTTCGGTTCTTGGACTGCCCCCTTTTTCTGGACTTTGACCTGCCTCGGTGTTGTCCTCTCTCATTCCTTCTTCCTCTACCTTCTGTATGCAACAGAGAACTGGAACTGGAAGACTCTCCGTTACTTCTCCTTCTAATGTCTTCATTCAAAATCAAGTCGCGAATGCTATCAAACGTTAGCTTCGTAGTACCGGACGTACTACTAACGGCTGTTACTGTGCCTGACCAACTGTCGGGTAAAGATGATAAAAGGAGTAGAGCTTGAACTTCATCTTCAAACTTTATTTCAACGGAGGCTAAACGAGAGATAATTGAGTTGAACTCGTTTATGTGAGCGGCAACTGACATGCCTTCCTTCATCTTGGTGTTAACCAATTGTTTGATGAGGAACACTTTGTTGGAAGCGGACGGCTTCTCGTACATGTTGGACAAAGCCTTAAATACTCCATAAGTAGTCGTTTCATTGACAATGTTATACGCAACACTTTTTGCCAATGAAAGTCTAACTACACCCAAGGCTTGTCGATCCAACAACTTCCATTCTTCATCATACATGTCATCCGGTTGTACGCCCAACATAAGTAAATGCAAACTTTTCTGATACAACATATCTTCAATTTGCATCTTCCAAAATCCAAAATCACTACCATCAAACTTGTCAATCTTGATTTTGCCGTCTTCTGCCATTTTAACGGACAAATTGCACTTTTTTCAGAAATTAAGGGTGAAAAAATACAATTTTTCTGATGTTTTAGGGGCTAAACTGCAATTTTCTGAAAGTTCAGGGGCTAAACTGCAATTTTCTGAAAGATCAGGGGCTAAACTGCAATTTTCTGAAAGATCAGGGGCTAAACTGCAATTTTTCTGAAAGTTCAGGGGCTGAACTGCAATTTTTCTGAAAGTTCAGGGGCTAAACTGCAATTTTCTTAAAATAATAATAAAAAACAACAGACAAAGCGTGCGTTACTTTGCTTTGCAATCCTCCACCACCTTTCTTTCTTTAATATTTTTTCTTTCTTTCTTTACTTGGCTCCTGCCAAGATACTCCAAAAAAAAAACTTCTTGTTCTTTCTTTGTTCCTGGCGATGCAAGCACACCCAAAAAGAAATTCTGCTGCTGCTCTTCTTGCCGGCAATCTTCTCCCAGATGTGAGATGCGACAACTACCGGAGACCGACAAGATATGATCCTCCTCCTGCCGGAAAACGATTCCGACGATTTCTGCTCCTATCGTCGCTACTATATGCAACACCGGACAACTCGACTTGGCGATTGATCCGGCTAACTTATTAGCCGACGGCGGCAATCTCTGCTTCTCCTCTATGTGTCCCCAAAACACGAGCACCTCGCTCTGATACCAGTTGTTAGGATCGACACACGAGAATCACACGAACATACAACACTCAACACACGCTAAACTCAAGAACAACAAGATTTATAGTGGTTCGGTCTGATCTCCGACCTACGTCCACTCTTGGTAACTAGGAGTTTATATTTCTTGGTGCTAATCTGCACTCACTCTGTGTTTTTTCTACATACTATTTACAATACAAATGAGACTCATATATATAGTCTGAAATGATAATAGAATAAGAAAAGCAGCCCATGAAACATGCATACGGGAAAACTGGATCATCTCTCCTTTTCCACTTTTGACTTGCTTTTCAACCATGATTTCTGCCACTAATATTTGAGTGGCTTCACCTACTCAACACATTGCCCCTGTCTCTCTATTCTCTCCGCCCTCGAAGTTGTCGGAGCTAAAGGCATCGCTGCTCCTATTTATGGAATTCTTTGATTACTCCATAATTCTCTTTGCATAGATCATAACATGTAAGGTTTAGAAATTCTAGTATATGTTTTCATCATTTCTATATGTTTTTGCTTATCGTACTTTTAGGTAAAGTTAGGTTAAAATCTAGCATTAACTGAGATGAATGTTAGGGTAATTGATGTTGATTTGTGTAACTGATTGGACCTTAGATAACTAAAACGAACCTTTGTCTTCTAATCGAACCTAATTAAGATCAATGAGTGGATACTTCAAGCAACCCATACATTGGTTGGTGGTCATTGAGTTAGAAACTCGAAACCCATCATATGTTTGATGACGGAGGAGATATGTTGCTTTAACTTGTTGATTTGCTATGTTAGCTTAATATCGATTCCATGGAACACGTACATATTGACGCAAGTTGTGCCAAGACAAAGAATAAAAATTAGTAACATTTACTATTATTTCTTTTAGCTAAATTGGTGTCAGTTAATAATATAAGAGAAATTACATATCCTCCTACAATTTCTTTTTACTCGTCCTTCCACCCATATTAAATGATAATATATGTCACATTTAATGAAATTAATAATATTTTAATATATTTATCATCATTTAAAATTGATAGGAGGATATACAGTAAAAAAATGTAAGATATTTAATTTCACATAAACATAAGAATTAGTGCACTAGTAATTGAAAATGAGTCTTTAGTACTTTGTCTAAAATCATTAACTCCATATATTTAAATTCCAATTAGATGTCAATAATCGTAGCAAAAGTTTTAGGATACATTTCCAAATTAATTTACTCCAAATTATGGTGATTCTTTTGATGGATCCGTTGGTAAGTTGCATAGAATATGCTAGAATTCAGGTCTTCCCATGTTTATGCTTAAGTAATATATATATATATATATATATATATATATATATATATATATATATATATATATAATAAAAGAATCCATTTATTGCCACGTAACATCTCATTAACCCCTTAAAAAGAGAATGTGAAATACCGAATATGTCCTTCTGATCCATTAATTCATATTAAACCCTATCATGACGTCTAACTCCTTTCACATGGATTCGAATGGAACTGGGCTTGTGACATTCATGACGCAGGTCTGAGTCAGGAACTAAACCAGATCACTGCAATTGTTGGACTATTTACACCAGGAGATGCTAGTGATGGGTGGAAATGTGGACTCAACTCCTCGGGGATCTTCACTACATGTGCTATGCGGGTTAAAGTGGCAAACAATACTCCTGGATTTCCTCTTAACCGAATTGATTGGATCAAGGAGGCCCCTCTGAAAGTATCAACTTTTATATGGAAGGCCAAAATGGGTAGAATTCCTTCTTCTTTGGCTTTAAGTCAACGTGGTGTTAATTTAAGTTCTATTACCTGTGGTCACTGCAATTGGGGTGAAGAGTGTGCGGATCATATCTTAATTAATTGTAGTTTTGCCAACGATACTCGAGAATGGATCTTTAGATGGTGTGGAATTGGAAATGTAGCAATTAATAGCGTGGGGGAATTACTCAAATTTGCTACTACTTGGGGGAGATGCCCAAAGAAGAGGAAATTACTCACTTTAATCTCCTACGGATTGCTTTGGTTGATATGGAATGCGAGGAATGATCGGATATTCAAGCAACGTTTCATCTCTCCAACATTGGTGGTTGATAACATCAAATCGTTGGTATACTTGTGGTTAAAACGCAGAGGTGAAAATAAGGGGATCAAATGGGTGATGTGGAGAATTTCTCCCTTCTTATGCTTATAACCATTTAGCTTTTTCTGCACTTCCTGCTTTTCATGTATCTCTTGTTTTTGTTTTCTTGCCGGCTAGCTTCTTGTTAGTTCTGGTCTTTTATAATATTATTTGCCGTTTCAAAAAAAAAACTACTTTCAAAATTCATATTTACCAATTAATTACATTCGGATTTACCAATTAATTCATATTTGTGTTCTCTAGCACCTTAAACCCTATTATGACGTCTAACTCCTTTCAAAATTCACGGCTCTAATAATTCCATGAAACTAATGATCTTGTGAATCGAGATTGATGTTTATTTCAAACTAGGTGTGAGACCCGTGTATTACACTGGTTGATTTAAAAAAAATTAAACATTAAATTAAAGTGTAAACATAAAATATTTTTTAATGTACAACTTTAAAATAAGAAAGGAAGAAACGTATTTATTGCAATTTAATATCATATATATGATATTTAATACTTTACATATATAAGTATGACTTTAATTTTAAAAATTGAAACAAATCAAAAATGACAAGTGTCAAAACTCATAAGAGATTGACATTTGGCAAAAAAAAAACCTTGATTTATTAAGGAGGATTTGATCATTCTCGCCCTAAAAACAAACCCTCTTTTAATGAACACACATTTTTCAAATATGATTAGGGTCAATTAATAGTATGTGGTGCTTGATTCTACGTCCACCGCCTCCCTGCTGCTTCTTCCTCTGGTTATGTTTAGTTTCAAACGGCGTGACATTATGAAATCGACAAGTTTCTTTTAATCTGGTAAGTGGTTGTTTATTTTGTTGGATTTCTTCACAATTGATATTAGATTCATAAATTTGTTCTTAGATTTGAGTCTTGAAAATTTTAATCTCATAACTGATGTTTGGTTTTCACGATTTTCTAAAAATTCATATCCCATCATTCAGATTTAGAGTTACTTGGATTTCTCTACCTCTACCATCCCCATCCAAAGTCGCTGATCGTCATCAGTTTTTCGACTTAAAACTGAGGATCGGATTGAGATGTGAGAGAAGATACATATACACAGAAAGAGTCGCCCCTGTTTTTTAGAACTTCCGGTGACGTCAATCACATCTGTGATTTGAATTTCAAGGTTTCGATTTTCTTCTTGCGTTGATGCTAAACAGGGAGAAACACATAAGATGAGAAGGGTATATTTGTCCTTTCTTTTTGGTTATCGGAAACTAGGGCTGTAAAATAGGTATTTTCTAAGTTCATTGTTGCACTTGATATCTCAAAACATTTAACATCCACTAGGGTAGAAAAAAGGTTGCAGTGTAGATTTTTTAAATAAATTTGCTAATTGAGTTTCCATTGCTTGAAATGCATATTTAAATAAGTTTGGTGGGAGTATATTTTATGCTTTTGAATTGGTTTTGAATTTTCTTGCTTTAAACCGATATAATATATTGTAATGCAGATCTGTGGTATTGACTCAAAGCTACAACTTATTGCAAAATTTGATAAAAGAAACGACTTTTCATTTTGTCAATTTGGTTACTTTCTGTTAGGCTTTAAATGCACAATTAACTCCATTTGCAATGAGTATTCATGCTTCTTCGAGTCCTGAAGGTTTTAACCGGAAAGTCCACTACACAGACAAAGATCAGGTGCAAATTGGTTAACACTTTGTGATTTTGGGTTCAACTTTATTTAACCAAGAGAACATAAAGAAGATTCAGTGAACTAGAGCTGTAATGAAAAAGAGAAGCCTTCTTCCTTTCCTTTTAACTTATTTCAATTATTTGAAGAGCTACTACTCCATTTTCTTTTCCTACAATGAACTAGCTTTATTATCTATTCATTTTTAGTTAATTTATATACTTAAAGTCAAACAATATCTCTAAAGTTAATGTTTACTTTTAAACTGTTCTATGTTCTAAAATTTAAACCTATGAAGTAATTTTATTTGTGGCTTTAATTGACCATGGTATATGTTTAATTTGATGCAATTCGATTAACTAACGCTCATTGTATGACAACAATTCGATGTTTGCTAAAAGTAATTAGCGGTCATTGTATGGTAAGAACATAGTCAAGCTATAGTTACATTTTTGTTTTTAAAGTTAAACAATTTTAAAGAAAATACAAGATATGATGATCAAATCACTAATCATTATATCTCTATAAAGTATGATAGTTTGGTTTATAATTCTAGCTATAAAATGAAACATGAAGTTGAATTACAAGCTTTATTCGTTTTTTTATGACAATTGTACTTGATTTTTTACATCTATATTGTGCCTTATTCATTTATGATTATCAAAGTTTGAATATATGATTTATGAGTTATTTGTTGCCGAATATTTCTACATATCTTTTTCATGGTGTCTTATTTATCGATGAAATTTTTATATCTTCTTTTAAGATCCTTATTTATCGATGAAATTTTTATATCTTCTTTTCCATGGTATCTGTTTTATTTCTTTCCCTTCTCACCCTTCAAAATTATGCCTCTTTGTGTTCAAGAGGCATATGATTTTTTTATTCTCTATGTTATTTTACTTTGTTAAAGTGGCACACATGTTATAAACTTGCTTCATTACTTCAAAGTACCTACTTATTCTTCATTTCAGTCATATTTTATTAAAATTTATTGTGTTGTGTTTATGTGTTTTTATTATATTTTTGTTATATTTAATTTTTTTATATCAATATCGTTTATGATTAGTTATCTTTTTGTACATTTTATTTAAATTTATATTCCTTCTATAAAATCATAGTTTTATTAAATGTATACACATACATAGCGTATATGGGAAATTGAAATTAATATATATATATATATATATATATATATATATATTATGTTTAAATAATCAATATAAAAGTCTAAACAAAACTTATATCTTATTAATTTATTAAAAATATATAAATCTTTGATATTCCATCGTATTTTTAACTATCAATATTATTTTCTTTTTTATCCGTGGTTACCACGGGTTGTAACCTAGTATATATATATATATATATATATATATATATATATATATATATATATATATATATATATATACTAGTTTATAACCCGTGGCAACCACGATTATAAAATTAAATAAATTTTTAATGAGTTATTTTAAATAAATTATTATTTAAGAGATATTTTTTAGTTATATAAAATTATAATCGTTGATTTAATAACTACGTAAAGTTTTATCACTTTATAATCTTTATTAATTTCATTTTATTTTTTAATCTAATGGTACTTATTTAATATAATTAAAGTGAAAAAATTTAAAATGGAGAATCAATTATTAATTTAATGTAATTAGAGTGAGAAATTTAAAATTTGAAAATTTAAAATGGATAATTAATAAGTTGACAAATGGCATGATAGGTGACATTATATTAATGAGTAGTTCTAATATTATGACACTTGTCAATAGAAGAATAAACATATTCATTTATTAGAATATATATATATATATATATATATATATATATATATATATATATATATATATATATATATATATATATATATATATATATATATATATATATATATATACTAGGTGTGAGACCCGTGTATTACACGAGTTTATTAAAAATAAAAATTTAATCTTCTCTAATAAATGAAGGTATTTTTTTGCCACATGTCATCTTCTCCTTCATTTTGACACTTGTCATTTTGTGAGAGTTTTAGAATTTTTATTTTCCACTTGTCATTTTTTAGGGATTTCCATTTTCTTAAAATAAAATTCCATAAAATTGCAATGGGTTTTATAAGGAAATAAAATCATCCTATTGATCTTCTCTAATAAATGAATGTTTTTTTTTGCCACATGTCATCTTCTCCTTCATTTTGACACTTGTCATTTTGTGAGAGTTTTATAATTTTTATTTTCCACTTGTCATTTTTTAGGGATTTCCATTTTCTTAAAATAAAATTCCATAAAATTGCAATGGGTTTTATAAGGAAATAAAATCATCCTATTGATTTGATAATAAATTCTCATAAATCCTCCAAACGATTTAATTTCTTTTGCAAATGTTCCAAAACATTACATTCTGTTATGTAAATTATTACTTTATAAAATATTTCATGTTTATATAACAGAATGTAATGTTTTGGAACATTTGCAAAAGAAATTAAATCGTTTGGAGGATTTATGAGAATTTATTATCAAATCAATAGGATGATTTTATTTCCTTATAAAACCCATTGCAATTTTATTTTATGAAAATGGAAATCCCTAAAAAATGATAAGTGGAAAATAAAAATTCTAAAACTCTCACAAAATGACAAGTGTCAAAATGAAGGAGAAGATGACATGTGGCAAAAAAAAACATTCATTTATTAGAGAAGATCAAGAGGATGATTTTATTTCCTTATAAAACCCATTGCAATTTTATGGAATTTTATTTTAAGAAAATGGAAATCCCTAAAAAATGACAAGTGGAAAATAAAAATTCTAAAACTCTCACAAAATGACAAGTGTCAAAATGAAGGAGAAGATGACATGTGGCAAAAAAAACATTCATTTATTAGAGAAGATATCTTAATTATATTATAAAGCGTATTGAACTCCTCTCAAATGTACATGTTTGAAAACTTAATGTACAAATTTGTTATGCACAAACCACTATCTTTCTATGAACAAAAAACTAATTATGGTAAAAACTAATCACCGAAAATGATCTTCTCTAATAAATGAATGTTTTTTTTTCCACATGTCATCTTCTCCTTCATTTTGACACTTGTCATTTTGTGAGAGTTTTAGAATTTTTATTTTCCACTTGTCATTTTTTAGGGATTTCCATTTTCTTAAAATAAAATTCCATAAAATTGCAATAGGTTTTATAAGGAAATAAAATCATCCTATTGATTTGATAATAAATTCTCATAAATCCTCCAAACGATTTAATTTCTTTTGCAAATGTTCCAAAACATTACATTCTGTTATGTAAATTATTACTTTATAAAATATTTCAGGTTGATATAACAGAATGTAATGTTTTGGAACATTTGCAAAAGAAATTAAATCGTTTGGAGGATTTATGAGAATTTATTATCAAATTAATAGGATGATTTTATTTCCTTATAAAACCCATTCCAATTTTATGGAATTTTATTTTATGAAAATGGAAATCCCTAAAAAATGACAAGTGGAAAATAAAAATTCTAAAACTCTCACAAAATGACAAGTGTCAAAATGAAGGAGAAGATGACATGTGGCAAAAAAAAACATTCATTTATTAGAGAAGATCAATAGGATGATTTTATTTCCTTATAAAACCCATTGCAATTTTATGAAATTTTATTTTAAGAAAATGGAAATCCCTAAAAAATGACAAGTGGAAAATAAAAATTCTAAAACTCTCACAAAATGACAAGTGTCAAAATGAAGGAGAAGATGACATGTGGCAAAAAAAACATTCATTTATTAGAGAAGATATCTTAATTATATTATAAAGCGTATTGAACTCCTCTCAAATGTACATGTTTGAAAACTTAATGTACAAATTTGTTATGCACAAACCACTATCTTTCTATGAACAAAAAACTAATTTTGGTAAAAACTAATCACCGAAAATGATCTTCTCTAATAAATGAATGTTTATTTTGCCACATGTCATCTTCTCCTTCATTTTGACACTTGTCATTTTGTGAGAGTTTTAGAATTTTTATTTTCCACTTGTCATTTTTTAGGGATTTCCATTTTCTTAAAATAAAATTCCATAAAATTGCAATGGGTTTTATAAGGAAATAAAATCATCCTATTGATTTGATAATAAATTCTCATAAATCCTCCAAACGATTTAATTTCTTTTGCAAATGTTCCAAAACATTACATTCTGTTATGTAAATTATTACTTTATAAAATATTTCATGTTTATATAACAGAATGTAATGTTTTGGAACATTTGCAAAAGAAATTAAATCGTTTGGAGGATTTATGAGAATTTATTATCAAATTAATAGGATGATTTTATTTCCTTATAAAACCCATTGCAATTTTATGGAATTTTATTTTATGAAAATGGAAATCCCTAAAAAATGACAAGTGGAAAATAAAAATTCTAAAACTCTCACAAAATGACAAGTGTCAAAATGAAGGAGAAGATGACATGTGGCAAAAAAAAACATTCATTTATTAGAGAAGATCAATAGGATGATTTTATTTCCTTATAAAACCCATTGCAATTTTATGAAATTTTATTTTAAGAAAATGGAAATCCCTAAAAAATGACAAGTGGAAAATAAAAATTCTAAAACTCTCACAAAATGACAAGTGTCAAAATGAAGGAGAAGATGACATGTGGCAAAAAAAACATTCATTTATTAGAGAAGATATCTTAATTATATTATAAAGCGTATTGAACTCCTCTCAAATGTACATGTTTGAAAACTTAATGTACAAATTTGTTATGCACAAACCACTATCTTTCTATGAACAAAAAACTAATTATGGTAAAAACTAATCACCGAAAATGATCTTCTCTAATAAATGAATGTTTATTTTGCCACATGTCATCTTCTCCTTCATTTTGACACTTGTCATTTTGTGAGAGTTTTAGAATTTTTATTTTCCACTTGTCATTTTTTAGGGATTTCCATTTTCTTAAAATAAAATTCTATAAAATTGCAATGGGTTTTATAAGGAAATAAAATCATCCTATTGATTTGATAATAAATTCTCATAAATCCTCCAAACGATTTAATTTCTTTTGCAAATGTTCCAAAACATTACATTCTGTTATGTAAATTATTACTTTATAAAATATTTCATGTTTATATAACAGAATGTAATGTTTTGGAACATTTGCAAAAGAAATTAAATCGTTTGGAGGATTTATGAGAATTTATTATCAAATTAATAGGATGATTTTATTTCCTTATAAAACCCATTGCAATTTTATGGAATTTTATTTTATGAAAATGGAAATCCCTAAAAAATGACAAGTGGAAAATAAAAATTCTAAAACTCTCACAAAATGACAAGTGTCAAAATGAAGGAGAAGATGACATGTGGCAAAAAAAAACATTCATTTATTAGAGAAGATCAATAGGATGATTTTATTTCCTTATAAAACCCATTGCAATTTTATGAAATTTTATTTTAAGAAAATGGAAATCCCTAAAAAATGACAAGTGGAAAATAAAAATTCTAAAACTCTCACAAAATGACAAGTGTCAAAATGAAGGAGAAGATGACATGTGGCAAAAAAACATTCATTTATTAGAGAAGATATCTTAATTATATTATAAAGCGTATTGAACTCCTCTCAAATGTACATGTTTGAAAACTTAATGTACAAATTTGTTATGCACAAACCACTATCTTTCTATGAACAAAAAACTAATTATGGTAAAAACTAATCACCGAAAATGATCTTCTCTAATAAATGAATGTTTATTTTGCCACATGTCATCTTCTCCTTCATTTTGACACTTGTCATTTTGTGAGAGTTTTAGAATTTTTATTTTCCACTTGTCATTTTTTAGGGATTTCCATTTTCTTAAAATAAAATTCCATAAAATTGCAATGGGTTTTATAAGGAAATAAAATCATCCTATTGATTTGATAATAAATTCTCATAAATCCTCCAAACGATTTAATTTCTTTTGCAAATGTTCCAAAACATTACATTCTGTTATGTAAATTATTACTTTATAAAATATTTCATGTTTATATAACAGAATGTAATGTTTTGGAACATTTGCAAAAGAAATTAAATCGTTTGGAGGATTTATGAGAATTTATTATCAAATCAATAGGATGATTTTATTTCCTTATAAAACCCATTGCAATTTTATGGAATTTTATTTTATGAAAATGGAAATCCCTAAAAAATGACAAGTGGAAAATAAAAATTCTAAAACTCTCACAAAATGACAAGTGTCAAAATGAAGGAGAAGATGATATGTGGCAAAAAAAACATTCATTTATTAGAGAAGATCAATAGGATGATTTTATTTCCTTATAAACCCCATTGCAATTTTATGGAATTTTATTTTAAGAAAATGGAAATCCCTAAAAAATGACAAGTGGAAAATAAAAATTCTAAAACTCTCACAAAATGACAAGTGTCAAAATGAAGGAGAAGATGACATGTGGCAAAAAAACCTTCATTTATTAGAGAAGATATCTTAATTATATTATAAAGCGTATTGAACTCCTCTCAAATGTCACATAGAAGCGGTTTGCATCCCTTATGGTGGATCTAAAGGGCCCACACACATCGGTGTGTATGAGATCCAATAGACCCTCACCCCTCTCACAAGTGCCAGTGAAGGGTGACTTGGTCATCTTTCTAAGTAAACAAGATTCGCACACGTCATCGTCCCTAAGGTCGAATGACTCCAACACTCCATCCTTTTGGAGTTGGGCTATGCTTTTCTTGTTGACATGTTCAAGACGACAATGCCACAAACACGCTTTATCCATACTATTGGAAGAATCAATACACAAGACATCATTTCCTAAATTATCTACAACCACATAGTTTCATATATTCCATTACAAGGCAATGCTTCAAAATGTAAAACACCATTAAGATAAGCATAAATAGAACCCTTTTCATTATCAAGTAAATATCCAAATCCTTGTCTAAACAAACCATGAAAGGAAATGATGTTTCTTTCCATATCTGGCGAATAGCAACAATTATTTAAATCTAAACTTAATCCATTACTAAGCTCTAAGGAATACACTCCAATCTTGGTGACAGGCGACGATCTTCTGTTTCCCATGATTAGATTTATCCTTCCACGCTCCACATCCCTGTTTCTTCTTAGTCCCTGCAAATCAGAACATATGTGAAAACCACATCCTGTATCAAGAACCCAAGAAATAGCATGCGATGAATCATTAGATTTAATTGCGTAAATACCTGCGAAAGACGGCTTGATCTTCCCATCCTTAATAGCTTGCAGATATTCCGGGCATCTTCTCTTCCAATGCCCTATCTTGTGGCAGTGGTGGCACTCTGCCTCCTTAGGGTTTGAGTTGGGTTTAGCAGAACCAACTTTGGTTCCACTAGAAGACGTGCCATCGTGGGACGTTCCTTTGTGGTGGCCCTTTGAGGGGGCCTTCCTCTTCTCGACCTTCCCTTGCCCAATAGCCAAGACGGGGGCAGTGGCGATAGGAGTTGACGCAACAAATTTGTCCTTGAGGTTGCTCTCAGCAGTCCTCAACAGACCTTGTAGCTTTCTCAACGTGACCTACTCCTTGTTCATGTGATACGTCATGCAGAATTGGTTGTAGTAAGGTGGCAGTGAGTGAAGGATGATGTCAATCGCTAGCTCCTCATTGAAGTCGACATTCAACTTCTGCAGGCGATCGACATACCTTTGCATTTTCTGGAGATGAGCGGTGACAGACTCTCCGTCCCTCATCTTGGTATTGATCATCGAAGTGATGATCTCGTACCTCTCCTGCCTCGCACTCTGATGGTACCTATCCATCAAATCTTGATGTATCTCGTAGGGGTAGTAGTCCTCGTAGGACTTTTGGAGTTATGGAGTCATGGTCGCGAGCATGATGCAATGGACTTTCGTAGCATCTCGCTCGTGGGTCTCGAAAGCAGAAATCTCCTGGGGAGTGGCAGTGTGAACGTTCACCTCCTTCAGCTCCTTGTCGAGGATATATTCTTTGTCCTCGTAGCGGGTAACCATTCGGATGTTTCTGATCCAATCATTGAAGTTGGATCCATCAAAGATTACCCTCCCACACAAGTTCATGAGTGAGAACGAGCCTGAAGAGGTTAAGCCTGAAGCGTTGTTGTTGTTTGAGTTCGACATCTGAAAGGAAAAAGAGACAAAGTTTATTAGATAAGTATCCCTAATTAAACACCCAAATGAGAAATTAAGGCTAGGATCCAACAACATTATTTACAAATTAGAAGAGGGATGCCGTAATCCAACATGTAAATAATTTGAAGGTAAGTGAATGACGATTCACTAATTCTCCACCATGAAAAACGAAAAAGAGATTAAGTTTTAAATGTATTGAAAAACTCCTAGACTTTTGAGATTCATTGAACTTTTCAATGGCATGTTTAAATCTCGATATGCCCCTCTAGTTTGTGACTGGGATGTCGAGGATCATAAAGTGGGTGTGAATAACCATGCAAATATACATGATGCCCTCATTGTTACAGTCACCTATTCGATGTTCCGGTTAACCACACACGCTCCATCGAACTATGACAACAATGAGTCACCATTTGGCACCTTTGCTTAGAACCCAATTAGTGTGTCGGTTAACCACACACGATCCACTAATGTCTTAGCAAGGGTATAAAGTGTAATTTCATGGAATTGCATCAATTCACTTTTGCCTAAAGTAACTAAGATTGCCCTATCCTAGCCGTTCGGATAACAACCCTCCACCAATCAAGGAAGCGGTGGGTGAGAGTGGGCACCCATTAAACGACCATTTTATAGGTCATAACCTTATACCCCCTTATAGATCGGCTTCGCGAATGAGGCCTACTAACGGTAAGACTAGCATTTTAAGTTTTACATATATATATATATATATATATATATATATATATATATATGTTAATCTTGTAATATAATATAATAGCATGGGGTGAATTTTAAACTTTTAAAATTCTAGGGTTTGAAATTTAAATAATTCAATTAAACTTTTAAGCAAAGAATTTAAATTTCAAAACTTGAGGACAAGTTTTGAACTTTTCAAAACACAAAGGTTCAAATAGCAAATAATTTACAATTAAACATTTAATTTAATAATTATCTAAATTTGACCTAATCAATTTTTATTTGCAAGATAATTCAAAAATTAATTTAAATAATCAAATATAATCAAATAAGGAATTTATTATTCAAGTAATTATCTTTTGTTTTGATAAGGATATTGACAAAAAGGTAATAAAATTCGGATTTTATTAAACTAAACCGATTTAGGCAAGTATCCTTAAGCAAAACTGCAAGAAATCCTGAAATTCCCTTTGTCTGACACTCCGACTCGCCGAGTCCCCTTATGGACTCGTCGATTCCACAATGGGACTCGCCGAGTTCATCAGGCAGAGAGCACAAAAACGATTTTTACAAGCAAGAATCAAACACAAAGCATCAAATTCAAGAGAAGCCAATCAAGGCTCTGATACCACTGATGGGTTTTACACAAAATAACATCCTATGTGCTCATGCAAACCTTAATGCTTGGATCTAGGTTTCTCTATTGAACATGTTTTTCATCCAACACTTGCAAACCCTAGATCTAGTGTAAACAATTCAAAATTGACATAATAAAATAGATCTAAATGATTACCTTTTCTTGAAAGCTTGAATCTTGTTATCCTTGGAGCTTAGAGTCACAAATGTCACTCCTATAATGGCTTACAAACACCAAGAAGCAAGAGGATGATTTGGAGAGAGGTTGTATGCACAAAATCGGCCTTAGGAACTCCTTAGGGTTTCTGGTAGCCGATTTCTGTAGCCCTAGGGATCTTTAAATACTTGAGCTGCTAGGGTTATAGCCTGAAACCCTAATTGGAACACTTAGGCCTTAAGCAGTCCAATGATCCTTCTGGAATAAGGCTTGGACGAATTCAAGGAGCCCATACACCTTAATTTCGTCCACCCTATGATCCATAAGGATCCACAGCCCAAAATCAACTATCATACAATTGACAGTTCCAGTCCCTTTTATTTAATTAATCTCTTTTAGCCACAAAATAAATTCTTAATTAATTCTTGTCTAATATTAATTAAACTATATGATTTCTCCTTTAATATATTAATCATATAATATATTAATAAACCATAATAACCTCTTTATTTATAAATCATCCTATCATGTTGCTTTGGTGAAGGCAACCCAAAAGGACCATGACATTGGTGTAAGACCTTGGAGGGTTTCCATGGCATCCTAGTATATTTGCATGTTTAGCTTGTGTGATATTTTCTTGGTAGTAAAGACCATGTGGGGGTTTCCATGGCAGGAAGACCATGTATGGGTTCCCATGCCAGGTAGTTAAGACCACGTGGGGGTTCCAATGGCACTAGGTGTAAGACCTTGGAGGGTTTCCATGGCATCCTTATATGTTGTATGCGTGGCTTATGTGGTTTATGTAGCTTTTATAGCTAATATGGATTATGTGATTATGTGGATTGTGTGGGGTATGCTTTGGGGAACTCACTAAGTATTAACTTACAGTTTGTTTGATTGTTTCAGTTACTACTGAGCCTAAGGGCAAGGGAAAGGCTTGATAGCACGGCATGCACTCTCTCAGGCGTTGTTATGGGACACTCTGATATTTGAAATAAAATGTTGATGTTATGAATTTGAAAATGATTGTACTTGAGATTTGGTGGTTTATTGGGAACTTTTTTGATTATTTAAAAATAAAAAAGTTATTTGAAAATTTGGGTCATTACACATACTACTTTGACTGAATAACAGGTTGTCTGGATTACTGGAGTAAGTTGGGGAATTGGTATGTAAAATCATAGCTTTTCATTCTTCTTCTTACTGTTATTCCTTAATAAGGGTTCATATACACATAAGTTGAACACATATGTTGCAAACTCCACGAAGTAAGAGTTGTCTTGATTATATTTCTCTTTTTTCATGAAGGTGAGGTTCTTGCTAAGCAACTTGTAACTCTAGGAGCTAAGTTAATTATTTATGCAAGAAATGAGCCAGAATTGGAGAGAGTTCAAAATGAAATTTCTAGTACACTCTATCACAACCTTAAAGGATTCTATGTATAAAATTTTCGGTGTCCTTGCTGATGGGTTTTGAGCAAAATAGGCAATCCCGATGTGTGCATGCAACCCTAGTTTGTAGGATCTATGTTTTCTGAAACATCCCAAAAATGTGGTCCAAAAATTTCATTTTAAATCATCAGTAAACCATAGTTATCAAAACCATTTCATCAAAATATAAGTCATAGTATCTAAAAACATCATATCAAAACACATGTCAATATATCAGAGTAAAGCATCCCAGACTAAATATCATGGTGTGTGCATTGTAGTCATCCCGAGTTCTTCCCTTTACTACCAGAAGTACCTGAAACCAAAACTGAAAACTGTAAGCACGAAGCTTAGTGAGTCTCCCCAAACTACCAAATATCATACACATAAGCACATAAGCACATATAAACATATCATGGGCCCCGCCCGACATCGGACAGTATCCGACATCGGTCCCCGCCCGACATTCAACCAAAATCCGGCATCGGGCCCCGCCCGTCATCGAGCAAAGCTCAGTATACATAATAACATATCACAAATACACATAAAACATTCACATAGCATAAACATAAACATATAAACATTCCTCGGACCCCGCCCGACATCAGACCGAAATTCGAAAACATACTAACATTCCTCGGGCATTGCCCGACATCGGACCGTAATCCGGAAACATACAAACATAGACACATGAAAAAATCACGAAGACATCAAGCATACAAAAATTCCTCGGGCATTGCCCGACATCAGACCGTAGTCTGGATAACATATAAACATTCATCGGGCACCGCCCGTCATCAGATAAAATCCGGAAACATATACCATACATACGGGCCGGCCTTGGTGCCTTAGAATCTCACCGTAAGGAATCTCTAATGGCTGTTCCAACAACTCCTCGAGCTAACATTACCAAAATAACACTTACTCAAAAATCCAATACTCCTTCTTAGGGTAAAATGACCATTTTACCCCTAATATAATTTGGTCCATGACTAAGGCCCAAATCCATAACATACATGGTCCAATTCCGTATTGCCTTTCCAAGCCCAGTAATGGCCCAAATTTCTAAATTGGGCCTAACTGCTCAAATGGGCCTTCCCTTAAGCCCATACATGTTCTAAGCCCAATAACTGATTTCTTATGGACCATTATAACCTATAATAACAAAGTCCATGGAATGGCCCAATCTGAGGCCCAAATAATAAAACCCTAATCCAGTGAGTATGCGGGGCGTGCTCCTCTATACGCTAAGCGTACAACTTGCATGGCTTGTACGCTGCGCGTACGAGCTTGTACCCCCAACATACAACCCTGTTAAGCCAAAATCTCTAAAAAGGCTTAATCCATTAAGACCTTAAGCTCCAAACACAAATCTGAGTCCAATAAAGTGTCTTAACCCATAAAGTCGATTACTTGGTGGCTTGCAACCCACCAAGTGGACTCAAACTTGAAATATGGCAACTAACTTCCATGGAAATGACTAAAAATCATGCATGGCCACAATAAGACCTTCAAGATGGAAACTTTTCTGTTCTTGGGAGTCATATAGCACTAAGGGTGGCAACCCTAAGCCAAGAAACGGATTTGGACCATAAAAATCCATTCTTGGCACCAAAAAGGTTCAAAACACCATTATCATAGATCTAAGCATGCATGAGGCAAGTTGTGAGCTTTTTACCTCAAATAAGTGCTAAATGGTGATGATATCTAAGATCCTTGACCTCAAGCTACTCAAGTTCTTCTTCACTAACTTCCTCATTCTTCTTCCAAACTTCAAACCACCAAAATGAGCTTCACAAGATCAAAATCTCACAAGGATGAAGAAGGTTAGGGTTCTAGGGTTTCCGAGTTAAAGAGGCTGGTAAGGAGGCTAGGGTTTGGGACATAATGAGGTATTTATATGGCTTGAACCCTAAAAATTAGGGATTCGAGTCTGCTCGCGTACACTGCGCGTACTCCTTGGTACGATGTGCATACGCGTATCAATCCCACGCATCCAATGGTACACTACGCCCCGCGTACGCCAAGCTTACGGTCAGCGTACGTCTTCGGACAACCCAATATCAAATGGCTTACTCATTAAGGCCCAACTAAATAATCCAACATTAATCTCATAGTCCAACAATTAAGTACAAAGATTAAATTATTAGCATTACGTCAAGTCACGGGTGTTACAATTCTCCCCCACTTGAATCAGACTTCGTCCTCGAAGTCCGCTGCCCTGAACAACTCTGGATAGTGCTCCCTCATGTCCTCTTCAGGCACCCAAGTCCACTCAGACCCCTTGAGGTGCAGCCACTGCACCTTTACCATCTCCGCCCTCTTGTTCCTCAGATCCTTCGTCTTCTTGTCGAGAATGGCTACTGGTCTCTCAACGTAGTTCAGGCTGTCATCCACCTAAAATTTCCTCTAACGTCACAACTGCAGACTCATCCACTAAGAACTTCCGTAGCTGGGAGACATGGAAAGTGCTGTGGATTTAGCTGAGCTCTGCTGGAAGATCCAAATGATAAGCGACCCAGCCCACCCGAGCCAAAATCCTAAACGGACCGATATACCTGGGGCCTAGCTTGCCCCGTTTCCTGAACTGGATGACACCTTCAGGAGGACCATGTCGCCCACCTGAAACTCTAAGTCTGAACGGCGCTTGTCGGCAATTTTCTACCAACTTTGAGCAGTTTGGAGCCTGCTCCGGACTTGTTGGATCTTCTCCGTGGTCTTGAGTACCACCTTAGTACTCCCCATGACTCTCTGACCGACCTCGCCCCAACAGATTGGGGTCCTGCACTTCCTCCCGTAGAGCATCTCGAAGGGAGGTCGATCTATGCTAGTGTCACACCCCAAAACCGAGAGGCAGAAACGTTCGGGGGTGGAGGACGTCATGTACAGTATCACAACAATGCAAAGTAGTAAACAAGCAACAACATCATCCAATTCATTAATAATATAATTTCATACAAGTGTGTTCTGTCAAGTTATATAGACACCAAAAATATACAAATCAAAATAAAAGATGAGTCTTGAACGAGCTCCATCTTCTCAAAAACCTGGCACCGGTACCTGTCTACTGGCGACCAGAGAATACAAGTTATTTTGAGAGAGTTTATCAGCTTTAAAGCTGGTGAGATCATAAGTATATTAATGTCTGTAGTTGTATGAAAGTGTTTGTAAGTCTGTAATTGTATTTGTTTGTAAAAGTTTGTAATTGTTTGAACTCTCCTAGAAAACCCTATGTTTCCTACTAAAAGTATCCTTCTACCAAGGCATCTAGTATCTGTGTGTGTGTGTCTCTTGTAAGAGTGTGTATTTTCCCAAATCCGACTATCATTAACCAAAATATAGTTTTTACATTATTGTTTATTGTGTGAATATCACAAAGTAAATGTAATGGGAAAATGAAATAGTATTGTAGTGTTGTATTAAGTAACTACTGCTGTACTAACTACTTTAAACCAATTGTTATTTAAAGTAACATGTGATCGGCCTGTATCCTGCTACCGACTCTAGTAAAATGACGATGTAAGACGCCGGAAGAAATAACGTTTGGCACCCGTAGACTTGCAAGTCCCACTGTAGCGAGCAGCAAGGTGTAGGATAGTCAATCCAGTATAGATCTATACACAAACTCATACGCTCCCCACTTAAGGAGATTATGGATACAAAAACGGTCATGACAGGTAGTGCCATGCCCCGTTTAGTGGCTCACATAAATATAGTAATGTTCTAGTATATGTATGTGCTAGCTGTATTGTGTGTTCTCTCTCTCTGTCTAGCATGTATTGTTTGTTTCTCATCATAGTAACTATTGTTTGTTTCTCATCATAGTAACTATTGTTTGTTTCTCATCATAGTATTTATTGTTTGTTTATCATCATAGTATCTATTGTTTGTTTCTCATCATAGTATCTATTGTTTGTTATTGACTCATGTATGAACTGACTCATTGTATGTTTCATTGTTCTAGTAATAGTATTAGTATCTCCCTAAACTATACCTATTATAGTTTACTAGTAATGTTGTTTGTGTATATGAACATATGTGTATACCTTTGCTACCCAAAGGTATTGAACTGGATGAAAGAAGTAACCTTTTATATCTATATACATATACATAATATATAACTAGGATTCAAACGACCTTCGGACAAATAACCATGATACCCTAAGTCCACAACCAAACAAGGAACAAGAAGTAAGGTAGGCTATCAGTCCTAAGTCCTTTCAATCCTACTTATATAACTATATCTACATAGATACACAGAATATAAGTTAAAAGAGTTTAATAAAAGTATTTGATATGAAAAAGTGTTTGTAAAGCAGTTTGAAGTAAAACAGTTTGGTAACACAGTTTGAAAAGTAAGAATCCACTTGTTTGGTAGTTATTAATCACATGTGATTGATATAATAACTATAATAGTTCAACTTGTATTCCCCCCATAAAAGCATTTAAAAACATTTAAAAGGTGAATTAAGGGGTATAAACTCACCTGTAGTGAGTGGTTTGGATGAACTGGTGATATAGGATTGCTAGGTGTCAAGTGAAGACTTGAACACACACAATGATCCTAATTAACATATAATAACACATATATGTATCCAATTAGTCTTTAAACAACTAATTAACAAAGTTAAGACATCCTAGGACATGTAAAACACCTTATATAAGTGTTATAAGTGCTAAGGATTGCATCTAAGTGTTGTAGGACATTGCTATTGAGTTTAGGGTTCAAGGGGACCCTTCATTGGAGTTTACGGTTTTGTGACCATAACTCCATGAGTTTACGGTCGTAAACCCATGAGGTTACGGCCGTAAACTCATGGTCCTTTGACCATTTTGTGTTTTGAAGCCTTATAAGTCCTTAGAAGCATTTCTACTTGAAGTATAAGCCTATGGAAGTGATTAGGGCACCATTTCACTCCTAAATGGAGTTTACGGTCCTTGGACCATTTGCCTTTGGGTTTACGACCGTAAACCCAAATGGTTTATGGTCTTTTGATGTTTTCATGTACTAAAATCATTAAGGAAGGGATATATGCAAGTTTCCAAGGTTTAGAAGGGACTAGGGCACACTTTGGCACCCTTTTTAGGGTTTACGGTCCAAGGTGTTCTTGGACCGTAAACACCTTTGATACTTGGTTTCCTTGGTGTTTTCTTGATGTATAGAAGTGTAACAAGACTTATTATACTCTAGGATAGAAGTAATTACTAGGTAGAAGCTTGAAAAGGTGCTAAAAGTCCAAGAACACTAGTGTGTGTTCTTTGTGTTCTTGGTGAAACTTGAAGATCTAACCTTTTGGAATGATTTCACGGATGGAAGTGTGTTCGATCACTAGATTAAGGTAGATATCAACTTATTAGGGCTAGAAACACTTACAAGTTGAAGATCTTGAAGAATTGTTGGATGATACTTGAGAGAGAATTGAGATTTTGGATCTTGAATTTGTGAAAAGTGGTAAAATATGACTAAGTGTCATATTTATACCCTCTTTTGGGGTTTACGGCCGTAAACACCTTTGTTTAGGCCGTAAACTCTAAACTCTTGGAGTTTTGGGACTTTATTGTTGCACATTAAACCCTAGGGCATCCTCTCTCCTGATATCTCCTAAAGTGCTAATCCTAAAATACTTAAACTTATTCCAAAAAGCTTGAAAATTTGCAGAAACATTTTTGACTTATAATGAATGGAATGGTTGTACAGAATAGAAATTTTGAGTTGTCACATCATCCCCCCGTTAGAAGGAATTTCGTCCCGAAATTAGAGTTTAAGCAAATAAGTAGTTACAAATAACTAAGTAAAAAGATGAGGATATTTCAGTTTCATCAGATCCTCTCGCTCCCAAGTGAATTCAGGTCCTCGCTTGGCGTTCCAGCGAACCTTCACTATCGGGATGCAGCTTTGTTTCGTTTGCTTGACCTCTCGGTCCATGATCTCTACTGGTTCTTCCATGAAGTTGAGGCTCTCGTTGATCTCGATCTCGTCGAGTGGGATTACAAGAGTCTCGTCGGACAGACACTTTTTCAAGTTCGAGACGTGGAAAGTAGAATGTACGTTACTGAGTTCGCACAGTAAGTTAAGTTTGTAAGCTACAGGGCCGATTATTGCGAGAATCTCGAAAGGCCCTATGTACCTTGGATTTATCTTTCCACGCTTTCCGAAGCGTATCAAGCCCTTCCAGGGTGAGACCTTCAATAGAACACGGTCGCCCACCTGGAATTCCAACAGTTTCCTTCGTTTATCAGCGTAGCTTTTCTGTCGGTCTCTAGAGGCTTTCAATCGTTCATGAATTTGAACGATCTTCTCTGTCATTTCCCGAATGATCTCCAGACCTGTGAGAGTGCTTTTAGGAACTCGTCCTTTAGCTAACTGGGTATCACCCACCTCAGCCCAACACAGAGGGGATCTGCACTTTCGGCCATAGAGGGCCTCGAATGGAGCAGCCTTTATGCTCGTGTGATAACTGTTGTTGTAGGAAAATTCTACAAGGGGTAAATGAGTATCCCATGCTTTTCCAAAGTCGATCACACAGGCTCGCAACATATCTTCCAAGGTTTGGATAGTCCTCTCACTTTGCCCGTCCGTCTGTGGATGGTAGGCTGTACTCATGTCCAGTCTAGTTCCTAGGGAGCTTTGTAGCGACTGCCAGAACCTCGAAGTGAATC
This sequence comes from Lactuca virosa, assembly GCF_052849685.1. NCBI lineage: Eukaryota > Viridiplantae > Streptophyta > Magnoliopsida > Asterales > Asteraceae > Lactuca > Lactuca virosa. The sequence continues at coordinate 13,694,385 of NC_136427.1, read as the reverse complement.
TACTATCTCTGTCCGAGATAATGGATATCGGAACACCATGCAGTCGTACAATCTCCCTAATGTAAGTTCTTGTAAGCTTCTCCATCTTGTCTGTTTCTTTGATAGGCAGGAAGTGTGCGGACTTGGTCAATCTATCGACGATGACCCATATGGTATCAAGTCCACCCGTTGTCTTGGGCAACTTGGTTATGAAGTCCATAGTGATCCGCTCCCACTTCCATTCCGGTATCTCAGGCTGTTGTAGTAGGCCTGAGGGCTTCTGGTATTCGACCTTGTCCTTTACGCAAGTAAGGCATTTACTTACGAAGGTAGCAATCTCCGCTTTCATGTTAGGCCACCAGTATAACTTTTTAAGATCCAGATACATCTTATCTGAACCTGGGTGCACGGAATAACGAGTATTGTGCCCCTCGTTCATGACCAAGTCTCTGAAACCACCGAGTTTCGGGGTCCAGATCCGATCCATGAAATAATAAGCTCTGCCACCCTTGACCTCCAAGTTCTTATCCATCCCTCTCAGGGATTCACCCGCCATATTTCCAGGTTTCAAAACGTCGAGCTGAGCCTCCTTAATTTACGTGGACAAGTGTTAATGGATAGTCATAGTCAATAATTTGACTCTACGACCAAAATATTCTTTCCGACTTAGGGCGTCAGCTACTACATTGGCTTTACCCGGATGATAACGAATTTTGTATTCGTAATCACTGAGTAGCTCGACCCACCGTCGTTATCTCATGTTGAGCTCCTTCTGGTCGAATATGTGTTGTAGGCTTTTGTGATCTATAAAGATAGTGCTTTTTGTACCGTACAGGTAGTGTCTCCAGATCTTCAGAGCAAACACAACTGCTCCTAGTTCAAGATCGTGGGTAGTGTAGTTGACCTCATGTGTGTTCAGCTGTCTCGAGGCATAGGCGATGACCTTACCTCGCTGCATCAGAACACATCCGAGTCCTTGATTTGACGCGTCGCAATAGACAACAAAGTCTTCTATCCCTTCGGGGAGGGATAGTATTGGTGCAGTGCACAAGGCTCGCTTGAGCGTTTGGAACGCTCTCTCCTGCTTCTCTTCCCAGTCAAAGGCCACGCCCTTCTGGGTCAGTGTTGTAAGAGGCTTCACAATGCGGGAGAAGTTCTGAATGAACCTGCGATAGTAGCCAATGAGGCCTAGAAATTGACGAATCTCTGTAGGCGTCTTCGGTGCATGCCAGTTCTCAATTGCCTTGATTTTGGAAGGGTCCACGTGTATTCCCTCTTTGCTAACCACGTGCCCTAAGAATTCGACTCGTCGGATCCAAAATTCGCATTTCGAGAACTTTGCATAGAGCTTCTCCGAACGTAGTGTTTCTAAGACTTGACGTAGATGTTGACTATGTTCCTCCTTACTACGAGAGTAGATAAGTATGTCATCGATGAAGACGACGACGAACTGATCCAAGTAAGGACGACACCCCCTATTCATTAAATCCATGAATACTGCGGGCGCGTTTGTTAATCCGAACGGCATCACTACGAATTCGTAGTGCCCATAACGAGTTTGGAAGGCTGTCTTCGAAACATCCTCCCCTAGCACTCATAGTTGGTGGTATCCGGATCTTAGATCGATTTTTGAAAAGAAATTCGCCCCTTGAAGTTGGTCAAATAAATCGTCAATACGAGGCAACGGATAACGATTTTTGACGGTCAGTTTGTTGAGCTCCCTGTAGTCGATGCACGTACGAAACGATCCGTCTTTCTTCTTGACGAACAAGACTGGAGCTCCCCAGGGTGAGAAGCTTGGTCTTATAAAGCCCTTGCTGAGCAGTTCGTTAAGTTGACAGGACAGTTCTTGCATCTCTGCAGGTGCTAGATGATAGGGCGATTTTGCTACTAGGGTAGCCCCTAGAACTAAGTCGATTCGAAACTCGACTTGACGTTGCGGAGGTAATCCTGGGAGTTCTTCCGGAAAGATGTCGGGAAAGTCGCGTACTACTGGAATGTTCTGAATGTCTTTCGTTTCTTAGCTCACACCGACCACATGAGCAAGGAATGCGCGACATTCCTTTCACAAGAATTTCTGAGCTTGAATGCTCGAGATGATACGAAGGTTCGTGTCGGGTTTGTCGCCATATACTACTAGAGTTTTGTCAGACGGCAGATTAAGGCGAACAGCCTTTTCATAACAGATGATATTGGCACGATGAAGACTCAACCAATCCATGCCGATAATGACGTCGAAACTTTTAATTGAGACCGGCATGAGGTCGATCGAAAAGGAATGGCTATCTAGTGTTAGGGTACACCCTATGAATATACTGCTAGTGCTCTCCGTCTTTCCGTTAGCCATTTCTACAGTGAATGGTTCTTTAAGTGCTCGTGATTTTTGCTTAAGTAAATGAGCAAAATTTTGGGTCACGAAACTCCTCTCCGCTCCACTATCAAACAGAATGCATGCATAAGAGTTATCGAGGAGAAACGTACCAGTGACCACTGTGGGGTCGGCAACCTCTTCCTCGTGGCCTATGGCCAGAACTCTTGCCACTCCACCGGCATTCCCTGCCTTCGGGCAGTTCCTCTTGTAGTGGCCCACCTCGCCACATCCGTAGCAAGCTTGGCCCACACCAGCGCCGGGGACTTGGGTGATTGGCCTCGCTGGAGCCTTGCAGAAATGGGCTGTGTGCCCCTTCCTGTTGCAGTTTACACACTGCATTTCTCGGCAGGCTCCCATGTGATGGAAGTTGCATTTGTTGCACTTAGGCAAACTTCCAGAGTACTGCCTTACTGGAGCAGCAGCGGCAGGTGCTATCACAGCATGAACTGCCACGACCTGCTGCTTCTTGGCAGCCTTCTTCTTCTTCTTGTCATCCCAAAACTTCCGCTTGGAATCAGCGGTTCTGGCAGGTTTTGAGATGGCCAGGGTTGTTGTTGCGGCCGGGGTACGAACTCCATGGTCTATAAGCCGCTGTGCCAATCGCTTGGCACTATCAAATGTAGTGGGGATGTGACGCCAAGACATTTCCCTGGTGTGGTGGCATCAGTCCCCATATGTATCTCTCGATTTTCTTCCCCTATGTATGAACCATGTTGGGACAGAGGGCCACCAGTTCACAGAATCTGGCGGTGTACGAGACTATGTCGGAGCCCTTCATGGTTAGGCTCCACAGTTCCTCCTCCAGCTTTTGGATCTCGCCCCTCGGGCAGTACTCCTTAATCATAAGATCTCTCAGAGTTTCCCAGCCCATAGCATTATCCACTATTAGAGATAGTGACTTGACATGGCTATTCCACCATGTCAGAGCTTTGTCTTCAAAGGTACAAGCGGCGAAAGGGCAATGACTCCGCCAGTCCCTCTAAAGGACTTGGTCTTGCAGTTGGTGAAGTCCTTGTTGGAGCACTCTCTCAAGCGCACAGGGATTTCACCATGAGTAGATAAGACAGGAGTTCCTCCTCCAGTGGAACCCGAAGAATGATATTGTGCCATGCCTGTAGCCACAGCCGCAGCTACAACAGCATTTAAAGCTGTCGTATCGAATTAAGGAGCAGGTGGTGTTGGTGCCGGAGGATTGCGTCTTGTTGATTTACGAGGAGGCATCTTTCAACTATAAGTTTACAAAGATGAAGATATTGATAAGAATTTAATAGAAGAATTGATGAGGTTGACTCATGGACTAACTCTCCATAGCCCAACAACACAATTGAATAGCACGATTGAATGAAGATCTAGTACTAGCAGATGATAGCAATTGGATATTGACTTCCATAAGATTAGATATCTGTCAATAATACTGGAATTACAGATGTAATGAGTTTGGGAAAAATAACCTAGAAGTAGGTCTTATATCAACCAAGATGGGAAATTTTGACAGAACTACGACCTAATCAAGACCTAAAAGGTCTAAGATTTACAAAGATAGGAAATTAGACTAGAGTTTTTACAAAAACTACGACATATCCAAAAGAGAAGTCGATGAGACTCTAACGGCGACGAGAACTGCTAGAGTGAGTCCTGGAATCCGACAGAAGGCGTTCTATGTCCCTCACGCGCCTATCGAATCTTACTTGCTGAGCTCGAAGTTACCTGAATTCAGCTTGGGTTTCAGCAAGTTCCCTCTGCAGAACTGCATTGCGGACCTGAGTCCTTTCATGAGCAGACTCAAGTTGGCGAATGCGAACTGTGTTAACGCCAGAGTTGGCATCAATCTCCACGACTCGATCGATAGTCGTTTGACCCAGTACCGTGTTCCGAGAAATCCTACGAACCATGATGGGTAGGACCCTGTCAGCTGAACCTCCCTCGGTGAGGTTGTAGAAACTTCTGTCCCCATTGGAGGGAATAGGCTGACCCTGTTCTTGACTCCATCTATTCAAGTTTGTGGCCCACAGAGGTGTGGGTCCTTGAAATGCTGGACGATGGTTTGGGTTTGGGTCTTGAGCCGCTGGGGGTAGGTTGTTGACTTCCGGCTCCGAGTCAGAATCCGCAGAAAAGCCTTCAGCTTCGTGATCATCCAATGGGATTGGGTGATCATCTTCTGGATCTTCTCCCAGCCATCCTGCATTGCCGTTGTTGGGGTAGTACGGGTCTCCGGGGATATGGAATCCAGCCATGATATCTACGCGAGAAAAGGGATAAAGAAATAACTAAATAGACGAACTAATTAGATATTTATAAGATGATCTTTATCAGTTACTTCAACATTTGCGTAATGCATACCAGTCATATATAACCAAGACAGGATAGACCTTCGAATAAGTGACCCTAACTCTAAGTCCACAACCAAACAAGGAACATGAAATAAAGCAAAGATCACAGATTCTAAGTCTATGATATCCTAGATACATATAACCTTAGTGTATCCACTCAACAACTATTGACATACTAATAAAGACCTTTAGTTCTCAGATAAGTAATTATAGTAACACAAAATACTCCTATAGTATTTTAAATTTATGTTATGTTCTACTGTTCTCATTGTAGTAGTGTTGGTAAGTTCTTAGACTTGTTGCAACCTCACAACCACACATAGGCACATGTAAGTCAACCCTCGGATAATATAGTTGATCAGGCTATATCTTCCCAGCTTTGACTATATGTCTCTAAGTCTACTTGTGCTGTCCAACAATCGTAATACTTTTGTTCTGTCCTAGTGACACTGATTATAGTATGAATGCAGGTATGTATACTTTGTTAAATTTTTTATTATTTAAAAGTATAAACTCTTTATCAGAGTATTTTAATCCCGCTGTGTTTATAGTTCATATATCTTTTATGGGTTGATACACTCGATTCACTATAAACAATGCTCTGATACCAATCTGTCACACACCAAAACCGAGAACGGCGGAAACGTTCGGGGGTGGAGGACGTCATGTACAGTATCACAATAATGCAAAGTAGTAAACAAGCAACAACATCATCCATTGCATTAATAATATAATTTCATACAAGTATGTTCTGTCAAGTTATATAGACACCAAAAATATACAAATCAAAATAAACGATGAGTCTTGAACGAGCTCCATCTTCTCAAAAACCTGGCACCGGTACCTGTCTACTGGCGAGCTGAGAATACAAGTTATTTTGAAAGAGTTTATCAGCTTTAAAGCTGGTGAGATCATAAGTATATTAATGTCTGTAGTTGTATGAAAGTGTTTGTAAGTCTGTAATTGTATTTGTTTGTAAAAGTTTGTAATTGTTTGAACTCTCCTAGAAAACCCTATGTTTCCTACTAAAAGTAGCCTTCTACCAAGGCATCTAGTATCTGTGTGTGTGTCTCTTGTAAGAGTGTGTATTTTCCCAAATCCGACTATCATTAACCAAAAATATAGTTTTTACATTATTGTTTATTGTGTGAATATCACAAAGTAAATGTAATGGGAAAATGAAATAGTATTGTAGTGTTGTATTAAGTAACTACTGCTGTACTAACTACTTTAAACCAATTGTTATTTAAAGTAACATGTGATCGGCCTGTATCCAGCTACCGACTCTAGTAAAACGACGATGTAAGACGCCGTAAGAAATGATGTTTGGCACCCGTAGACTTGCAAGTCCCACTGTAACGAGCAACAAGGTGTAGGATAGTCAATCCAGTATAGATCTATACACAAACTCATACGCTCCCCACTTAAGGAGATTCTGGATACAAAAACGGTCATGACAGGCAGTGCCATGCCCCGTTTAGTGGCTCACATAAATGTAGTAATGTTCTAGTATATGTATGTGCTAGCTGTATTGTGTGTTCTCTCTCTCTGTCTAGCATGTATTGTTTGTTTCTCATCATAGTAACTATTGTTTGTTTCTCATCATAGTATTTATTGTTTGTTTATCATCATAGTATCTATTGTTTGTTTCTCATCATAGTATCTATTGTTTGTTATTGACTCATGTATGAACTGACTCATTGTATGTTTCATTGTTCTAGTAATAGTATTAGTATCTCCCTAAACTATACCTATTATAGTTTACTAGTAATGTTGTTTGTGTATATGCACATATGTGTATACCTTTGCTACCCAAAGGTATTAAACTGGATGAAAGAAGTAACCTTTTATATCTATATACATATACATAATATATAACTAGGATTCAAACGACCTTCGGACAAATAACCATGATACCCTAAGTCCACAACCAAACAAGGAACAAGAAGTAAGGTAGGCTATCAGTCCTAAGTCCTTTCAATCCTACTTATATAACTATATCTACATAGATACACAGAATATAAGTTAAAAGAGTTTAATAAAAGTATTTGATATGAAAAAGTGTTTGTAAAACAGTTTGAAGTAAAATAGTTTGGTAACACAGTTTGAAAAGTAAGAATCCACTTGTTTGGTAGTTATTAATCACATGTGATTGATATAATAACTATAATAGTTCAACTTGTATTCCCCCCATAAAAGCATTTAAAAACATTTAAAAGGTGAATTAAGGGGTATGAACTCACCTATAGTGAGTGGTTTGGATGAACTGGTGATATAGGATTGCTAGGTGTCAAGTGAAGACTTGAACACACACAATGATCCTAATTAACATATAATAACACATATATGTATCCAATTAGTCTTTAAACAACTAATTAACAAAGTTAAGACATCCTAGGACATGTAAAACACCTTATATAAGTGTTATAAGTGCTAAGGATTGCATCTAAGTGTTGTAGGACATTGCTATTGAGTTTAGGGTTCAAGGGGACCCTTCATTGGAGTTTACGGTTTTGTGACCATAACTCCATGAGTTTACGGTCGTAAACCCATGAGTTTACGGCCGTAAACTCATGGTCCTTTGACCATTTTGTGTTTTGAAGCCTTATAAGTCCTTAGAAGCATTTCTACTTGAAGTATAAGCCTATGGAAGTGATTAGGGCACCATTTCACTCCTAAATGGAGTTTACGGTCCTTGGACCATTTGCCTTTGGGTTTACGGCCGTAAACCGAAATGGTTTATGGTCTTTTGATGTTTTCATGTACTAAACTCATTAAGGAAGGGATATATGCAAGTTTCCAAGGTTTAGAAGGGACTAGGGCACACTTTGGCACCCTTTTTAGGGTTTACGGTCCAAGGTGTTCTTGGACCGTAAACACCTTTGATCCTTGGTTTCCTTGGTGTTTTCTTGATGTATAGAAGTGTAACAAGCCTTATTCTACTCTAGGATAGAAGTAATTACTAGGTAGAAGCTTGAAAAGGTGCTAAAAGTCCAAGAACACTAGTGTGTGTTCTTGGTGTTCTTGGTGAAACTTGAAGATCTAACCTTTTGGAATGATTTCACGGATGGAAGTGTGTTAGATCACTAGATTAAGGTAGATATCAACTTATTAGGGCTAGAAACACTTACAAGTTGAAGATCTTGAAGAATTGTTGGATGATACTTGAGAGAGAATTGAGATTTTGGATCTTGAATTTGTGAAAAGTGGTAAAATATGACTAAGTGTCATATTTATACCCTCTTTTGGGGTTTACGGCCGTAAACACCTTTGTTTAGGCCGTAAACTCCAAACTCTTGGAGTTTTGGGACTTTATTATTGCACAATAAACCCTAGGGCATCCTCTCTCCTGATATCTCCTAAAGTGCTAATCCTAAAATACTTAAACTTATTCCAAAAAGCTTGAAAATTTGCAGAAACAGTTTTGACTTCTAATGAATGGAATGGTTGTACAGAATAGAAATTTCGGGTTGTCACAGCTAGCGTGGTAACTGTTGGTATACGAAAATTCCACTAACAGAAGATACGTATCCCAACTGCCACCAAAATCCAATACGCAAGCGCGTAGCATATCCTCCAGAGTATGAATCGTCCTCTCACTCTACCCATCAGTCTGAGGGTGAAAAGTTGTGCTGAAGTGGAGACAAGTACCCATCTCGTCATGAAACCGCTTCCAAAATCTGGAAGTGAAGCGGACATCTCGGTCTGACACAACCGAAACTAACACTCCATGACATGCCACTACCTCATGTATGTAGATCTCGGCTAGCTTCTCAACCGATATACTCTCATGGATTGGAATGAAATGAGCACTCTTGGTCAACCGATCCATGATGACCCATATCGAATCCACTCCACGTGCGGTACTGGGAAGCTTTATGATAAAATCCATGGTGATGTCTTCCCTTTTCCACACGGGAATCTCCAACGGCTGCATCTTGCCATGAGGCCGCTGGTGTTCAGTCTTGACTTTCCTTCAAGTCAAGCACCGCTTTACATACTATGCCACATCCCGCTTCATGCAGGGCTACCAGTAATCAGGGCGAAGATCCCAGTACATCTTCGTTGCCCCGGGATGGATGGAGAATCTCGATTTGTGAGCCTCATCCATCAGAATCTGGCTTACCTCGCCCTAGTAAGGAACCCAGACCCTCCGATGCAGGGTCAATAACCCACGACTATCGTAATCAAAGGAAGCCACATGACTCACTATGCACTCACTCTTCCGATGCTCTTCCCTCATAGCCTCTACATGCGCCTCTCGGATCTGCTCCAGCAATGGGGTGATCAATGTCATCCTCAACCAGATGTCACGAATCCGGGCTACCACCGCCTTGCGGCTGAGAGCATCGGCCACCACATTGGCCTTCCCCGGGTGATAGAGGATCTCACATTCGTAATCCTTCACCACATCGAACCAAAACGTTGCCTCATGTTCAGATTTGGCTGGTCCATCAGGTACCTCTGGCTCTTACGGTCCTTGTAAATGGTACAACGAACTCCATAGAGGTAATGTCGCCAAATCTTGAGGGCGAAAACCACAACCCCCAGCTCCAAATCGGGCGTCGGGTAATTCGCCTCATGAGGCTTCAATTGCCTCGAAGCGTACGCTATCACATGACCCCGATGCATCAGCACTGCACCCATACCTGTGATCAAAGCGTCACAGAAAACAACGAAATCGTCTACGCCCTCTGGCAGATTCATAATCGGTGCATCGCACAACCGCTATCTAAGAGTCTTGAATGCTGCCTGCTAACACCCATAAAAATCATGCAAATTTAAAACTTTTAAATCATTCAAAACCCAATAATTATTACAAATTTGTTTTCAAAATGGTTTCATGTCAGAGTATCCCATAATCAAATCATAAAAATATAAGGAGGTGCACGATCAAGCCTTCGCCTTCCCGCGATCATCAGAAGTACCAGAAACATAATCAACAATTGTAAGCCCAAAGCTTAGTGAGTTCCCCCAAAACACGAACCCCATACAAACCATAAATATATCATATAAACAACATGCATAATGAGCCATAAGCCAGACTGGATCGCCTCGTAGAGCCATCAGTCTATCTGGACTGCTCTCCGAGCTATCGACATGTCTAGACCGCCTCTCAGGGCCTTCAGCCAATCCGAACTGCTCGCCGGGCCTTTGGCCTGACTAGTATGCCCTAACCGGGTCTGCAGTCTATCCGGTCCACCCTGGGTATGTTGGCACAAGCACAAATCATGACCGCCTCAACCCAACCCCCAATCAAACAATTATGTGCACATAAATATCATATGCTAGCTAGCATGTACAGATAGTCAAACTGATCTAACAGATCACTAATCATAGCATCATCCTATATACCAGGATACCGACCTAACCGATCACTAACATAGCATCAACCGATATACCAGGATACCGATCTACCAGGTCACTAAGCATATCATCATGCAATAATCAGGATAACACTGCAAAAGCAGGGCCGACATTGGTGCCTTCGACCCTGTTAGTATAGTGAAGACAACTCACCTCACAAGTAGCTCGGGATGATAATCCGAAACTCCCCAAATACAGCTCCAAACTCAATCACCTACATCCACCAATGATCCACTTCTATAAATTTCCAAATTACAAAAATACCTCCAGAAGTCAAACTGGTCAACCCTTGGTCAAAGTCAAAGTTAACGGTCAAGATCAACAGTCCATGTTGACCCAACTCGTCGAGTTCCTCCAGAACTCAAGAAATCGTGAAAACCCTAGTCGACTCGCCGAGTTTCTAGACAACTCGTCGAGTCCATGCAGTGTCCAGAATGTCGGGAAAAACCCTAACCAAGTCATCAAGTTACCTCTCTAACTCTTCGAGTTCATGCAGAATCTAGAAGGCGGGAAACCCTCATTCAGATAGATAGTAGACTGGGTGCATCTGAAAAGTATATCTTTATACTAGAAAATGATGTATTGAATTTGTATACTATGACCTGACCCATACCTGGTACTCCTTATGATTATTTAGTGTATACGGAATATATATATATATATATATATATATATATATATATATATATATATATATATATATATATATATATATATATAACTAAGATCAGATATATAGTAGACTGGGTGCATCTGCTCTAAGCCCACAAACAAACAAGGAACAGGAAATGAAGCAGAAAACATACACTCTACTGTCTATCGGAACCGAGTATTATATATCCCTGATGTATGCACTAAGGAATCATAAAGTTTCCATTATAGGCCCTTTTCTAAGTGAGTGTACTAAGACTCGACTGTACTGTTTGTCTTTTGCAATAATGAAAGTATTCAGTAATGTTTGTAAAAAGTGACTACTGAAGCACTAACTACCTTAAAAACAGTTTGTTGATTTTGGTTAAAATGTGAGATGATTGTAATCATACTGATACGACACGTGTTTAACACAACGACCTAATGGTGCCAAAACTGATGTGACATTTGTCACCCGTAGACTTTCAAGTCCCGCTGTAGCTAGCAGCAAGGTGTGGGGTGTCAATCCCGTATAGATCTATACACAAATTCATGCTCTCCCTCCAGGAGACTCTGATTACAAAATGCAACCTAGCAAGTATATTGCTAAGTCGCGAACTGAACCCCTAAACTATACCTATTTAAGTTTACTACTATGTTTACTTGAACTGATACTGACTTGAAGAAAAGACTCATTTTATCTACTAAGTTATGATTGTACTTGAAAAACGGAATTTTGTAAACTATAAAGTAACATAACTTTAAAAGAGTTTTTGAAATGTTTTGATCAATTATAAATACATAAGCAATCCTTTAAAAAATGTTTATAACCAAACATTTACACAATTATCATTGTGTCCAACTTGTATTCTCCCCCCTTAAAAGCATTTAAAACAGTTTTAAAGATTGATTATAGGGGTATGAACTCACCTTATGTGGGTGATCCAATCGAATATGCACGTAAGGATGAGAGGTTCCACGAATGAAGTTCCGAGACACAAACGAGTCCTAATGACATATATTGGCATGAATTTAGTGTTTAAAGCAACTATCATGTAAGGAAACACCCTTAGGGAATAAGAAACACTTCGACTAAGTGTTAGAATCACATGTGATTCATCAAAGGGGTGTATACGCCTACAACTTGGTGTGTACGGCCATGGGTCTATGGCCATGGAGTGTACGGCCGTACACTCATGGTAAAACATGCATAAGAGGGTCTTTGAACAATGGGAAAGCTAGTGGGTTGATTGCTCATCAAGAATATGAACCAGATCCTCACTTTGGAGGCCCTTTTGGGGTGTTTTGAGGGGTGTACGGTCATGCAAGGGTGTACGGCCGTACATTCCTTTTGTTCTAGCTAAATGTCGTTTCTAAGGTGTTTAACAAGTGATCCTAACGTGCACTAAGCATAGGGGAAGGATACTTACGATTTGGAGGCTTGAAGGAGGGTTCACGGCGACCAAGAACAAGTGTGTATTCTTGGTGAAAGATGAAGATCTTGAAGATCTACCCAAAAAGATGATTTTCATGGATGAAATCAAAGGATGATACATGATTAAGACGGATAACAACTCAAAAATGGAAGAATCACTTATGTTTTTGAAGATCTAGGATGAAAAACTCGATGATACTTGAGATTGAATTGATTTTCTAGACTTGGAAGTGTGAGAAATGACTAGAAATGAAGGGATACTCTACATATGGGGGTGGGTGTACGGTCAAGATGGGTGTACGGACGTACACCTATGTGTACGGCCGTACACACCCTTGGATGGAGTGTTCGGCTCGATTTCAACGTGAAGAACCTAAGAAACTTAATCCTATACCCAATGCTTGAATGTACTGAGCTTAGAACCCTTAAAATGATCCTTAACCATGCTAATTGATAGCAGAAACAAGTCTAACTCTCGGTTGAATTGAATGGCTGGACTTGCAAGGCCAAAATTTTTGGATTGTCACATCATCCCCCCGTTAGATGGAATTTCGTCCCGAAATTAGCTTTCTTAGCAGTACTACTGGGGTTGTGCTCCTCTGATTGGTAGAATACCAACTCGTAGACCTGGGAAACTTTTCCCTAATGTCCATGATAGGATTCATACCAGGTCCATCTATCGTTACCTCGTGTATACGAGTCGTATATAATTAAGATTAGTAAGACGGTCGGATGTGCGACACTGCCCCAGGTCCACAACCAAACAAGGAACAGGAGATAGGGCGGAAACACACATACTAAATCTGCATAATCATAATGATATACCACCCTCGCGTATCCACTTATTAGTGATAGGTGGGTTGTATTTGTCCTTAGCCTCTGTGCTTGAACTTGATCTGTTGGGCGAGTGGTAGTTCGAGAAGGTCTGCGGAACATACGGCGGCAAGGCTTCAGAGGGCAAAGTACTCTTCGCATGAGTACTTTGGGGTTTTAGAATACGAGGTAGACGATTCCGAGGTCTGGGTTGGGCTGTCGTTACGAGTGACGAAGGTTTCGTGAATTTGACGGTCAAGGCGATGGAAACATATGAACTTAGTATGGTGAGGACCACTCCAATTCATGACGACTGATAGTAACAGACTCTTTACTGAACAAAAGTTTTTCCGATTTGAAAGAAACGTCTGATATACGATGATGTATCCATAGTGTGCTCGACAATGTACTTTGTGTATACTTTCTAGTGCTTTGTGTTTTCTCCTTGATGTTAAAGCTTCTACGTTTCGTACCACGATGACCGAGTACATACAGTGCAAGTGTTTTGATAACTACTGTCGATGCTTTATACTACGATCCTCCTTGGTACCACTATGATCGCCTGATATATACAAGTTATGAATAATTAAGATGAATAAGACGGTCGACTGAGTAACTCTGCCCCAAATCCACAACCAAACAAGGAACAGGAATTAAGGCGGAATTACTCACTTTAAGTCTGCAAAATCTTAGCTATGCACAACCCTGATGTACATACTAAGCCATCATAGCTTCTCTGAACGAATCTTTTAGTTCTCTTGAATACTGTGAATTGTTCATATAAGTGAGTTATTATAACTACTTTTAAACGTTTTCCCCAAGTTTTAATCTTATATAAATATAAATTAATTTTTAAAGTAATTATTTTATTTCGAAAATGTACCTCTGCTCGCTGGCGACTCCGAGGTAGATTGTCCTACGGTGATCATTAGAATTCGTCCATCCGCTCCTGAGTTCTTTGTTATCGGGCAGTCCCTCCTATAATGTCCAAACTCACCACAGCCATAGCAGGCTTGGTTTTCTTCAACACTGGGGACTTGGGAGATCGGTTGAGCCGGTGCCCTGTAGAAACGGGTTGTGTGTCCCTTTCTGTGGCAGTTCAGACACTGCATTTCCCGACATACTCCGGTGTGGTGATAGTTGCACTTTCCACACTTCGGGAGAGTTCCAGCATATCGACTGGCAGATGCTGGAGTAGCAGGTGTTGTGGCGGCGTATATAGTACTCGTTTGTTGCTCCTGCGGGGGTTCCTGTGTTGTTCACTCCTTCCTCTTTTTCCCTGATTTCCGTTTATAGTCCCCTCCCTTAGATGGCTGGGGAACGGGGATCATCACGCCATGGCGGACTCCATGGTCGATGAGTCTTTGGGCCAGGAGTTTGGCACTATCAAATGTAGTTGGGTTAGAAGACATCACATCTTCTTGAATCGGGGTAGATAAACCCCAGATGTACCTTTCTATCTTCTTACTTTCCGTGTTAACCATCCCGAGACACAGTGCTGCCAGGTTGCCAAACCTTTCAGTGTAAGCCACTATGTCTGAGCCGACCATGGTATGCTCCCATAGTTCTTGTTACAGCTTTTGAACTTCGCCCCTAGGGCAGTATTCTTCCAACATCATTTCCTTCAGGTTTCCCCAACCTATCGAGTTAGCCACCGATAGGGTCAGTGACTTAACATGGCTATTCCACCATGTCAGGACTCTGTCGGAGATGGTGCAGGCAGCAAACTCAACTTTGCTCCCTTCTGGGCACGAACAGATTGTGAAGACCGAATCTGTTTTCTCGAACCATCACATCAAAGCAATGACTCCCCCATTTCCATTAAAGGATTTGGGTTTGCAGTTCATGAAGTCCTTGTACAAACACTCCCTTGGGTGTCCATGAGTAACTCCGGGGTTTGTTAAGTGGGTACTGCTACCATTTCCGTAGGTACCAGTTTCGCTGATGTGAGATAGAGCAGCTGCCACTGCGGCTGATATCGCTGCTTGGAGAGGAGTAGGATTGAACTGTGGAGGAGGTAGTGGCGGTTAAGTTGGAGTTATCGGAGTAGTGCGTCTGTTTGATCTGCGAGGAGGCATCTTTGCTAAAAGAATACAAAGATGAGACGGAAATAAGTCTATAGCAGTGGATATAAGCCGAAATCTGAAAGACCAAGTTATCCTAGTTCTGAATGTATCTGGTTCTGAATTTCTTAAGGTTCTGGAAACAATTCATAAAGGAAGTCTATATAAAATAAACTTTATGAATCAGAAGTGGCTATCCTCGAATGAATATCTATGACTTGAATAATTGTTACCAGTTGCACGAAAAGAAAATAATCCTAACACATAGTGTGAGCAGTGTCTCCCTTAACTCATTAAGTTAAACAATATTATTATTTATTAGTGTGACACATAAGACGTTTTGGTTACTTCGGCTGATCCTTCTTTGAAAACTTCTCATGAACCTGCTCTTGTTCCTCCTTGACTCTTCTGTTGACTGCTATGAGGATTGGTTGCATCTATCTGGGTTTGTCGTGCGAGAACGGAAGTGTCTAAAGAATTTTTGAGATTTAAGTGAAACATAATGGGGTGATCCTTACAGAGTCTTCCTATAATTGCACAATGTATACAAGTTGTATATAATTTAAGATTAAATAGACCTTCGAATAAGTGATCCTACTCCAAAACCACAACCAAACAAGGAACAGGTAGTGAAGCATAGATCACAAATTCTAAGTCTATAAAATCTCAATTATATAAAACCTTGGAAGTATACACTCCAAAATTATAGATCTATCCGTGAGGGTCTTTTAAGTTATCACATAAGTTATTTATAGTGCCTAAAATACTCCTATAGTATTTTAATGTAATGAACTTGGTATGTTTTAAACTTGTTATCATGTTATAGTATCATAAAATACTCCCATAGTACTCTAACTTTATGTACTGATCTAGAAATCCCTTGAATAGAGTTAGGTAAGTTTTAAGACTGTTGCAACACCACATCACTCCCAAACACATGTCAGTCACATCTCGAATGAATATAGTTGATCAGGCTATATTGATCCTAGATATGATTACATAACTTTCCAGTTTTAACCGCAGTGTTCAACCTTTAAATACTTCTGTTCTGTTCTTCTTGTGATACTTGTTCTAGTATGTATATATGTATAAGCATGTATGTATACTTTATAAGGTATCGTTATAAATTTAAAAATATATTATTATCCAGAGCACTTCGGCCCCATTGCATTTATAGTTGTATATCTTTTATCGGTTGATATATTTAGTTCAGTATAAACAATGCTCTGATACCAATCTGTCGCACCCCCAAATCGGAACGGCGGAAACGTTCGGGGGCGGAGGACGTCATGTTTAGTATCACAACACATGTATCATAGCAATCATAGTAACAAACAACCATTGTATTAATATTAAAGTCTTTACAATTAGTGATTCACAAAAGATTGAATCCAAAAGTAAATAACAAAACAAGTCATGTAGCTACTATGCTCCATCTTCTGAATCCCATCGCACGTACCTGTCTACTAGTTTCCTGAGAATACATGTTATTTTGAAAGAGTAGATCCGCATTTAAGCTGGTGAGATCATAAGATTTTAGTGATGTAAAGTAAACTGAAAGTTCTTTTTAGAAAAGTTCTCCTGTTCCTCCAGAAAATCCTATATTTCCTGCTTTTATGAAAAATAAGTAAAAATGACTCTACAATCCTTTCTATGAGTACTAAATGGATACAAGTTATATAAAAACCTAGAGTAAACAAACAATCGATTGTGTGTATCTGCCCTAAGCCCACAACCAAACAAGGAACAAGGAATGAGGCGGAAAGCACACATCCCATTGTTTTTTAGATCATCGTTGTATATAACCCTGGCGTATTCACTTGGTACTCACGGAGTTAACTGCAATAGTTCCTTTATATTTGATGAAAAAATTCTTTAAGAAAAACCCTTATTTCCTTTAGTAACAACGGTAACCACAATAGTTCCTTCTATAATCACTTAGTTTATACTAGTTATATATAATCTAATATCGAACGGATAGTTAATTGTGTGAATCTGCCCTAAGCCCACAACCAAACAAGGAACAGGAAGTAAGGCGGAAATCACACATCCAACTACCTATCGGATATTAATTATGTATAACCCTGATGTATAAACTAAGGTATTATAGAATTAACCACTTAAGGCTCTTTAAGTTATACTGGTTTAATAAAATGGATTAAACCCTTTTACTGATAAGTTTCTAGTTTAGTCTACTAAGTGTTCAAACTGAAAAGTATATCTTTGTACTAGAAAACGATGTATTGAATTTGTATATTATGACCTAAACCATACCTGGTACTCCTTATGATTACTTAGTGTATACAGAATATATATAACTAAGATCGGATAGATGGTAGACTGGGTGCATCTGCTCTAAGCCCACAACAAAACAAGGAACAGGGAATGAAGCGGAAAACATACACTATACTGTCTATCGGAGCCAAGTATTATATATCCCCGAGGTATGCACTAAGGAATCATAAAGTTAGCATTATAGGCCCTTTTCTAAGTGAGTGTACTAAGACTCGACTGTACTGTTTGTCTTTTGTAATAATGAAAGTATTCAGTAATGTTTGTAAAAAGTGACTACTGAAGCACTAACTACCTTAAAACCAGTTTGTTGATTTAGGTTAAAATGTGAGATGATTGTAATCATACTGATACGACACATGTTTAACACGACGACCTAATGGCGCCGAAACTAATGTGACATTTGTCACCCGTAGACTTGCAAGTCCCACTATAGCTAGCATCAAGGTGTGGGGTGTCAATACCGTATAGATCTATACACAAATTCATGCTCTCCCTCCAGGAGACTCTGATTACAAAATGCAACCTAGCAAGTATGTTGCTAAGTCGCGAAGTAGTGGTTTCACATTATTGTTATCTTGTTCTTGTTATAGTATGTTCCTTCTGTTCTAGTATATAGTATTTTCCTCCTTGTTTCTCTTTATAGTATGTTCTCTATGTTATCGTGTATTGTATCTACCTTCATGTTTCTCTTTATAGCATGTTCTCTATGTTCTAGTGTGAACTGAACACCTAAACTATACCTATTATAGTTTACTAGTATGTTTACTTGAACTGATACTGACTTGAAGAAAAGACTCATTTTATCTACTAAGTTATGATTGTACTTGAAAAACAGAGTTTTGTAAATTATAAAGTAACATAACTTTAAAAGAGTTTTCGAAATGTTTTGATCACTTATAAATAAATAAGCAATCCTTTAAAAGATGTTTATAACCAAACATTTACACATTTATCATTGTGTCCAACTTGTATCCCCCCTAAAAGCATTTAAAACAGTTTAAAAGATTGATTATAGGGGTATGAACTCACCTTATGTGGGTGATCCAATCGAATATGCGCGTAAGGATGAGAAGTTCCACGAATGAAGTCCCGAGACACAAACGAGTCCTAATGACATATAATGGTATATATTGGCATGAATTTTAGTGTTTAAAGCAACTATCATGCAAGGAAACACCCTTAGGGACTAAGAAACACTTGGACTAAGTGTTAGAATCACATGTGATTCATCAAAGGGGTGTATACGGCCACAACTTGGTGTGTAAGGCCATGGGTGTACGGCCATGGAGCGTACGGCCGTACACTCATGGTCAAACATGCATAAGAGGGTCTTTGAACAATGGGAAAGCTAGTGGGTTGATTGCTCATCAAGAATATGAACTAGATCCTCACTTTGGAGACCCTTTTGGGGTGTTTTGAAGGATGTACGGTCATGCAAGGGTGTACGGCCGTACACTCCTTTTGTTTTAATTAATGTCATTTTCTAGGGTGTTTAACAAGAGATCCTAACATGTACTAAGCATAGGGGAAGGATACTTACGATTTGGAGGCTTGAAGGAGGGTTCACGGCCACCAAGAACAAGTGTGTATTCTTGGTGAAAGATGAAGATCTTGAAGATCTACCTAAAAAGATGATTTTCATGGATGAAATCAAAGGATGATACATGATTAAGAAGGATAACAACTCAAAGATGGAAGAATCACTTACGTTTTTGAAGATCTAGGATGAAGAACTCGATGATACTTGAGAGAGAATCAATTTTCTAGACTTGGAAGTGTGAGAAATGACTAGAAATGAAGGGATACTCTAGATATGGGGGTGGGTGTACGGTCAAGATGGGTGTACGGCCGTACACCCATGTGTACGGTCGTACACTCCCTTGGATGGAGTGTTCGGCTCGATTTCAACGCGAAGAACCTAAACAACTCAATCCTATACCCAATGCTTGAATGTACTGAGCTTAGAACCCTTAAAATGATCCTTAACCATGCTAATTGATAGCAGAAACAAGTGTGACTCTCGGTTGAATTGAATGGCTGGACTTGAAACCCGAGAAGTCACTGATCATCTTGAGGCTACAGCATGTATTGACCCATACCCTTGTTCCCTGCCTCATCCCAGTCATCAAATTATAGCTACTACCGCAAGCCAAGGTCCTTCAAAATCCGCACCTGCCTCAGTCCCTCCTACCACAGAACAATCCAACCCTCCCATAACTACACGACGTAAGCAGATTGTTCAATCCAAGAAAGCTCCCCGCAGCAGAGCCAGGAAAGGTGAAACCTCTTCTAAGAAACGCAAGAGTAGGGTCATCGAATCTTCAGATGACACACCTATCTCCCCCTCCAACTCTCACGATGATATTGCTGTCAATTTCGATGAAGAATCCGATGATGACTCCGTTCCACTTCTCAGACACAAAAGACAAAAGACCATCCCTAGCCAGAGCCAAATGTGTGACCCGAAAAATACCGCAGTCTCTCAAAAGACCCCGGTAGTCCTTGGTGCTCCCACATGCATATTTCTTTCAACCCTCTCTAGCTACTCAGATGCAAAGAGTGCATCTGTTTAACTTGAACATCGAGACACAACCCCATCAGGATCCCAAGAGGATCTCAGTGGCTCTACTCGCCCTAAGGTCTCCAGGGCATCCCACTTTCATATCTTTAATACAGAGGAGTTGCGCTCCATCCTTCTTGCTGTAACCCAAACACTTGATACGCCTACCCAACTGCAGGGCACTTCTACAGCCCTTGCCGGAACCAGGCCGAAGCCAGACTTGACTACGGGTCAAGGAGACCAAGGAAGCCTGGGAAATCCTACTCCGCCAACATTACAGATGAGTGGTTTAGGCGTGGTGAGCACAAATGTGCAAAGATCAGCAGAGAAAGCAACAACAACAAAAGGAGCAGGAGATTCAATCTGTTGCCAAATATTAGGCCGACTCTATCCGCAACGCAAAGGCTGTTTATGATATTTGACAAATTCAAGACTGGATGTCTTGCATGGAAGCAACGGTGCAAAAGGCTCAAAATCTTCACACTGTTGGTTCATCCAAACCTCTCCCCACTGCAGTCGTACAAGGTTCCAATGAAGACGACACCGCAATTGCAATCAGTTCAAGACCAACACTCGGACTCGATGATCTTGAAATTGATGAAGTCGATCAGCCTACTCACTCCGATGATTTTGTAATGATATTTAATGAAGATGAAGAGTCCAGTGGTTCACAACACTCCACCTCTAAGCCAAAGGAAAAAAAGAAGAAAAAGAAGCTCGCTGTATCCCGAAAAGAATTTCTCTTTCTCCAGTCCAAAGTGGACAAGATTTTGGCTGCAGTCACCAGTTCCCAACCGCAAGACTCAGATATTGGTGGTCCACAGTCCCTAGCAGAAAGAATTGAGAGACTAGAGACTAGAGAAAGACTGGCTGCTGAAAGACTCTCTTAAAAGGTGGAAATGGGCATCTGAGCCCTTGACAACAACATAACTGCTGATCATAAACAATTTCTCTCTACCGCAGAAAACCTCAATCAAGGAAGTCACTGCTCTCAAAGATGAACTGAAATATACCTTGGAAAATCAAGCTATCTCATCCAAGAATCTTGTATAGGAAATGCAAAATGTGTATGAATCAGCTCTCTCTATGCTCCAAACCACAATCAACGGCATGAGACGTTCTCTCACGGCTAACTCTAGTGTTTATGAAATCCTGCGATTGACTAAGGAAATCTATAACTTGCTGTTTAATACCGAAGTTCCTTCCAACACTCAACTCTCGGATCTAATCAAGTCTCAGTTTACCACCACATTCTCCAAGATTGATGGCCTTCATCAATGGTTTGAGGAGCAACGGGACGTTGCTTCTTTAAAATCGGGAAGTGAAGACTCAAATCCTCTACACCTTCAATCTACTGAAGCAATTCCCATTCCAAACTTTGGTCCTTCTCACTTTGGTACATCACCAACAAGGATCAAAACTCAACAACACCTTTCTCAGCAAAATCAAAATCTAATTGCGGATGTACACAAGCTTCCCTCTCCAGTTCAAACTCATCAATCTCCTTCTCTCCAACAAAACTCGCCGCATCAAGATCAACAAAATTCACCGCATCAAGAACACTCTCTGATTCAAAAGACTCCTCAATCCCCACCTCGTCAAGAAACTCCACCGTACTTCAAAAATCTGGAGCCAACCATTGTTGGATTAGTGTCTAAGCCCGTAACTATATTTGGTAAGTACTTGACCCGGTTGTGCATGGTCCTTTTGGGTTGCCTTCACCAAAGCAACATGATAGGATGATTTGTGAATAAAAGAGGTTATCATGATTTATTAATATGTTATATGAATAATATATTAATGGATAAATCATATAATTAAATTAATATTAGACAATAATGAATTAAGAAATTAATTATGTGGCTAAAAGATATTAATTTATTATTAGGGACTTAAACTGTCAAATGTGTGATAGTTGAGCATGGTCGAAATTAGGAGATATCCATCTCTAATTTCGGCCCTAAGGATCTATTCCAGAAGCTTCCTTGGATAGCTTAAGGCTTAAGCAATCCATTAGGGTTTTTTGACTGAAACCCTAGCAGCTCCAATATAAATATGACCCCTAGGCTACAGAAATCGGCTACCCTAACCCTAAGAGTGATAGAGCCGATTTCAAGAAGCCTCCAACCTCTCTCCAAGATCTTTCTTTTGCTATTGGTGTTTGTAAGCCATTAGAGGACTGACACTTGTGACTCTAAGTTTCAAAGACAAGAAGAATCAAGCAAGTAACAAGAGGTAATCATCTAGATCTGTTTTTGTAATGATAAACCTTAGAATTATATCTACTAGATCTAGGGTTTGAAAGTCTTGGATGAATGCATGTACAATTAGAGAAACCTAGCTCCAAGCATTAGGGTTTGCATGAGCACATAGGATGTTCTTTTGGCTAAAACATGTCAGTGGTATCAGATCCTTGATTGGTTTCTATTGTATTGATGCTTTGTGTCTCCAGTCAATCTTTAAAATCGAAATTTTTGCCCCCTGATTGACAGACTCGGCGAGTCCCGTAGTGGGCTCGACGAGTAGGATGAACTCGACGAGTCCATAAGGGGACTCGGCGAGTCGGAGCGTTTGTCAAAAGGATTTTCGGGATTTCTTGCTAGTTTGCTTAAGGATAATTACCTAAATCGTTTTTGACTAATAAAATACGAATTTATTACTGTTTTATGATTATCCTTACCAAATCAAAAGATAATTACCAATTGTTTAAATAATAAATTCCTTATTTGATAATATTTGATTATTTGAATTAATTGTTGAATTATCTTGCAAGTAAAGATGAATAGGTCAAATTTAGATAATCATTAAATTAATTGTTTAATTTAAATTATTTGCTATTTGATCCTTTGTGTTTTGAAAAGTTCTAAACTTGTCCTCAAGTTTTGAAATTTAAATTTTGTGATTAAAAGTTTAATTTGAACTATTTAAATTTGAAACCTTAGAATTTTACAAGTTTTAAAATTCAACCTTATACTTAATAATATTATAAGATTAATATATATATATATATATATATATATATATATATATATATATATATATATATATATATATATATATATATATATATATATATATATATATATATATTAAATGCTAGTCTTACCATTGGTAGGCCTCATTCACGAAGCCAATCTATAAGGGGGGTATAAGGTTATGGCCTATAAAATGGCCGTTTAATGAGTGTCCACTCTCACCCACCGCTTCCTTGATTGGTGGAGGGTCGTTAGCCGAACGGGTATGATAGGGCAACCACCTTCTCATTAATAAGTATAATGAATTATAAAAGTAACTAAATACTTTTTACAAAATTACCAATCTTAGTTACTTTAGGCAAAAGTGATTTTGATGCAATTCCATGAAATTACACTTTGTACCCTTGCTAAGACGTTAATGGAGCGTGTGTGGTAAACCGACACATTAATTGGGTTCTAAGCAAAGGTGGCAAAGGGTGACTCATTGTTTGTCATAGTTCGATGGAGCGTGTGTTGTTAACCGGCACATCGAATAGGTGACTGTAACAATAAGGGCACCATGTATATTTGCATGGTTATTCACACCCGCTTTGTGATCCTCAGCATCCCAGTCACAAACTAGAGGGGCATATCGAGATTTAAACATGCCATTGAAAGGTTCAATGAATCTCATAGGATCTAGGAGTTTTCAATACATTTAAAACTTAATCTTTTTTTTTTCGTTTTTCATGGTGGAGAATTAATGAATCGTCATTCACTTACCTTCAAATTATTTGCTTGTTAGATTACAACATCCCTTTTCTAATTTGTGAATAATGTTGTTGGTTCCTAGCCCTAATTTCTCATTTGGGTGTTTAATTGGGGAATTCGTTTCTAATCAAACTTTGTTCTTTTTCCTTTTCAGATGTCGAACGTCCACAACAACGCTTCTGGTTCAAACTCCTCTGGCTCATTCTCACTCATGAACTTGTGGAGGGAGAGTGATCTTTGACGGGTCCAATTTCAATGATTGGATCCGCAACATTCGAATGGTCACTCGCTACAAGGACAAAGAGTATGTCCTCGACGAGAAGCTGAAGGAGATTGACATCAACACTGCCTCTGCTGAAGAGATCGCGGCCTTTGAGGCCCACGAGCGTGATGCCAAGAAAGTCCATTGCATCATGCTGGCGACTATGACTGCAGAACTCCACAAGTCCTATGAAGACATGTACCCCTATGAGATGCACCAAGATCTGCTAGACCGGTACCACCAAAGCGCTAGGCAAGAAAGGTATGGGATCATCACTTCGATGATCACTACAAAAATGGGTAATGGAGAGTCCCTTACCGCTCATCTGCAAAAGATGCAGAGATATGTCGATCGCCTGCTGAAGTTAAATGTGAACTTTGATGAAGAGCTGGAAAGTGATATAATCCTTCACTCCTTGCCTCCCTGCTATAGCCAATTCCGCATGACCTACCACATGAACAAGGAGGAGGTCTCTTTGAGCAAGCTTCAAGCCTTGTTGAGGACTGATGAGAGCAATCTCAAGGATAAATATGTTGCATCAACTCCAACTCCCGCTGCTGCTCCTGTCTTGGCAATAGGATAAGGGAAGGGTAAGAAGAGGAAGGCTCCCTCAAAAAGCCACCACAAGGGAAATTCCCAAGATGGTACCTCTTCTAGTGGAACCAAAGCTGGTTCTGCTAAACCCAACTCTAACCCTAAGGAGGCAGAGTGCCACCACTGCCACAAGATAGGGCATTGGAAGAGAAGCTGCCCAGAATATCTGCAGGATATCAAGGATGGGAAGATCAAGCCATCTTTCGCAGGTATTTACACAATTAAATCTAATGATTCATCGCATGCTAATTCTTGGCTTCTTCACACAGGATGTGGTTTTCACATATGTTGTGAATTGCAGGGACTAAGAAGAAATAGAGATGTGGAGCATGGAAGAATAAATCTAATCATGGGAAACAGAAGATCGTCGCTTGTCACCAAGATTGGAGTTTATTCCTTAGTGCTTAGTAATGGATTAGGTTTAGATTTAAACAATTGTTGCTATTCGCCAGATATGGCAAGAAATATCATTTCATTTCATGGTTTATATAGACAAGGATTTAGAATTCATTTGATAATGAAAAGGGTTCTATTTATGCTTTCCTTAATAATGTTTTATATTTTGAAGCATTGCCTTGTAATGGAATATATGAAACTGTGATGGTTGTAGATAAATTAGGAAATGATGTGTTGTGTATTGATTCATCCAATGATTTGGATAAAGCATGCTTGTGGCATTGTCGTCTTGGACATGTCAACAAGAAACGCATAGCCCAACTCCAAAAGGATGGAGTGTTGGAGTCATTCGACCTTAGGGACGATGACGTGTGCGAATCTTGTTTACTTGGAAAGATGACCAAGTCACCCTTCACTGGTACTTGTGAAAGGGGTGAGGGTCTATTGGATCTCATACACACCGATGTGTGTGGGACCTTTAGATCAACCACAAGGGATGTGAGCCGCTTCTACGTGACTTTTACTTATGATTGTAGTAGATATGGGTATATCTACTTAATCAAGCACAAGTCAGAAACCTTTGAAAAGTTCAAAGAGTTTAAACAAGAAGTGGAGAATCAATTGGGCAGGAAAATCAAGATGCTTCGATCCGATCGAGGAGGAGAGTACCTAAGTCTTGAGTTCCACGACTATCTTAAGGAATGCAGAATCGTTTCACAATTGATGCCACCTAGGACACCGCAGTTGAATGGTGTAGCTGAGAGGCGTAATCGAACCTTGTTGGACATGGTTCTTTCCATGATGAGTCGTGCTTCAATACCTATCTCATTCTGGGGGTATGCCATAGAGACTACCGTCCATATCCTTAACTTAGTCCCTACGAAGAAGGTTGCCAAAACACCTCACGAGATATGGACAGGGAAAGCTCCCTCGTTGGAACATATCAAGGTTTGGGGTTGCGAGGCTTTCGTAAGACGAGAGACTCACAAAAAGCTCGAACCTCGTATTGAGCTGTGTATTTTCATCGGCTACCCGCAGAAATCCTTTGGATATCTCTTCTATAGACCGAGTGACAATGTTGTCTTCGTTGCGAGGAGAGGGGTTTTCCGAGAGCGAGTACTCATAAGCCAGTGGGACAGTGGGAGGCAAATCGATCTTGAAGAGCTTCAAGAACCAAGCGATGAAGGAACCTCTAACGCTGACGCTCAACCCGAGGAGGAAACTCCGGTTGAACCGATTGACGAGTCCTTACCTCTTAGACGTTCCAATAGAGTTAGGGTTCAACCCCAGTTTTATGGTTTTCATATTACTACCGAAGGGGATACGTTCATTAGTGATAGTACACTAGTGAATTTGGACGAACCTAACAGCTATAAGGAAGCCATGGCAGGCCCGGAGTCTGCGAAGTGGAAAGAGGCGATGGACAGCGAGATTCAGTCCATGTATGACAACCAAGTTTGGAATTTGGTTGACTATGTGCCCGGACGTAAGACGGTCGGGTGCAAGTGGATGTTCAAGAAGAAGACTGACATGGATGGGAATGTGCATACATATAAGGCGTGATTGGTCGCGCAGGGTTTCACTCAAACTCCCAGAGTTGACTATGATGAAACCTTCTCACCAGTTGCGAAGATAAAGTCTATCAGGGTGATGCTAGCCATTGCCGCATTTCATGATTATAAGATATGGCAGATGGATGTCAGAACCGCTTTCCTTAATGGGAAGTTGGTTGTGGATGTTTACATGGCTTAGCCAGAGGGTTTTGTCAATGCGAAGCATCCCAATAGAGTGTGCAAGCTTGAAAAGTCCATTTATGGACTTAAACAAGCATCTCGCAGATGGAATCTTTGTTTCGATGAGAAAGTTAAAGAGTTTGTCTTTCTGCGAAGCGAAGATGAATCATGTGTATATGTCAAAGCCAGTGGGAGTATAGTAAGCTTCCTCATATTGTATGTCGACGACATACTACTCATAGCAAACGACATCCCGACACTGCAGGAAGTTAAGTCCTGGCTCGGGAAGTGCTTCGCTATGAAGGACCTCGGAGAGTTACCAATCCAAAGTAAGAGACTGATAGGACTTAGTCAGAATACTTATTTGGACAAGGTACTAAAACGTTTTAGTATGGAGAATTCAAAGAAGGGGGAGTTACCAATCCAAAGTAATGCCAAGTTGAGTAAGACTCAAAGCCCGAGTACCGAAGTCAAGATTGCAGAAATGAGCCGAGTACCATACGCTTCCGCAGTTGGCTCAATCATGTATGCTATGACTTGTACTCGCCCTGATGTGGCCTTCACTTTGAGCATGGTCAATAGATATCAAGGGAACCCTGGCAAAGCGCATTGGACCGCATTAAAAAACATTCTTAAGTACCTTCGGAGGACCAAGGAATGGTTTCTAGTCTTCGATGGGAGTGATGAGTTAAAGGTGTGAGGGTACAGTGACACCATTTTTCAGACCGACAGGGACAACTACCGTTCGCATTCGGGCTGGGTCTTTACCCTCAATGGAGGAGCAGTGACTTGGAAAAGTTCCAAGCAAGAGACCGTAGCTGATTCAACGTGCGAATCAGAGTACATTGCAGCGAGCGAAGCGTCAAAGGAGGCAATATGGTTGAAGAACTTCATTGGAGACCTTGGAGTTGTGCCAGCCATAAAGGAGCCCATGGAAATTTTCTGTGATAATGAAGGAGCGGTTGCCTTAACCAAGGAATGGAGGGATCACGGTAGATCTCGACATATAGACAGAAAATATCACATTCTTCGACATCGGGTGGAAGAAGGACTCCTCGTAGTAAAGAGGGTATCGTCAGAAGATAACCCAGTAGATCCGCTTACGAAGGGACTGAGTAGGGTTAAGCACTTGCAGCACGCTAGGAGCATCGGGCTGAAGGACGATATTAGTTTAGATTAGATAGTTTAGAAACGTGTAATCGATAAATTGTAATTAACATTCAATGATTAAATAAAAGAGTATTATTTATTAGTAATGTTACTGTGTTATGTTAATCATTTACCTATTGTTTCATTTTTCATGTTTTGACTTCTTGAATAACAAGATTATTCGAACAGTCCACAGTCGTTCATATGTTGGAAGTAGGTATGAATGAAGACTGTCATGAATTGGTGTGTAGATTGTCTAAAGTGTATTAGACATAGCAAAAGTTTGCTACAATGTTCATGAGTGCTTATGAACTTGATTTTGATCATTGGAATAAACCCACACTTGCTGGAATCACTTCATGGAATTTATCACGAGTGATCGCAAGACGGTAATATGATATGGTCTTAAAACCTAGATATATGGTTTATTGTTTGCTAATTGGTTGTGCATTGATAATGCGTAAACGCATCAGTAACTTGATGTTATAAAACACATTGTTGTGTATGATTTGATTAGTGGATAGTAAATACATATAAGTCGAAGTTTATCTGTTCCTTTTATCCTAAGAGGGTAAAAGCGATATCAGGGCCCATCGATGATTTAATTTGACTTATGTGCCGGGCCCGGTCAGGACTGAATTTATGTGTTCAATTAAGTTCTATGTCAAATAAATCAGAGATCGAGAAACTAACTGCTGGATAATAACTATGACTATGTTCCATGTAATTGTCCGCATGATATCTAGAACAGAGGATTATACGATCCCTTATCTAAAGGACAGGTTACTGATAAGATCAGAGTTTGACAACGTTTTTGAGAGATATGATTGCTAATCGGATTGTGCTTACGTTTGTAGTTACTAGACTTATCCAAGTGTGAGACTGTTGGATTAGTGTGTAAGCCCGTAACTATATTTGGTAAGTACTTGACCCGGTTGTGCATGGTCCTTTTGGGTTGCCTTCACCAAAGCAACATGATAGGATGATTTGTGAATAAAAGAGGTTATCATGATTTATTAATATGTTATGTGAATAATATATTAATGGATAAATCATATAATTAAATTAATATTAGACAAGAATTAATTAAGAAATTAATTCTGTGGCTAAAAGTTATTAATTTATTATAAGGGACTTAAACTGTCAAATGTGTGATAGTTGAGTATTGGACTGAGGAGCCTCTTGGACTAGGCATGGACGAAATTAGGAGATATCCATCTCTAATTTCGGCCCTAAGGCTCTATTCCAGAAGCTTCCTTGGATAGCTTAAGGTTTAAGCAGTCCATTAGGGTTTTTTGACTGAAACCCTAGCAGCTCCAATCTAAATAGGACCCCTAGGCTACAGAAATCGGCTACCCTAACCCTAAGAGTGATAGAGTCGATTTCAAGAAGCCTCCAGCCTCTCTCCAACTTCATTCTTTTGCTATTGGTGTTTGTAAGCCATTAGAGGAGTGACACTTGTAACTCTAAGCTTCAAAGACAAGAAGAATCAAGCAAGTAACAAGAGGTAATCATCTAGATCTGTTTTTGTAATGATAAACCTTAGAATTATATCTACTAGATCTAGGGTTTGAAAGTCTTTTATGAATGCATGTATAATTAGAGAAACCTAGATCCAAGCATTAGGGTTTGCATGAGCACATAGGATGTTCTTTTGGCTAAAACCCATCAACCATGTCATCCGAACACTCTAATGACTCCCCGCAACCTAGCAAAGGAAGAAAGACTGGAAAGCAGCAAAATTTGCTGAAATGAACTGGAGAGAACATGGCTTTGATATGACGATGGATGAAACGTTGATCAACTCATGGGTGAATCCTACAAGAAGACTACTCGACTACAGGCCAATATTGCCGTATGCCGAACCACCTTCGGATGGATATTGGGATATCCCAATTTCACCCAATGCCAATATCTTCACTGTCTTTGAACCCTTTGACCGCAGTCTACCTAATGAACAAAGACTATCCATTGAGTTTGAATGACTCAGTCGTTTTCATGGCAAGCATGGATCAGCATTTGAAAGCATTTGGTCTAATGATAGACCCTCCAAAGTCACGAGCTATAACATCAGAATATTCATGAAGTCAGACTTTATCCAGTACTCGAGCAGGTTTTCCCTGCATGAATCTAGAGGAGGTATTCCTAATTGCTAGGGTGTTTCAGATCAAGTCTGAAAAACATCCCAAGATGAATTGCGTATGAGAAAGCGTGCGAGTACCTGAAATGCGTAGTTTGCAACTTCGCCAAGATCGATGTTGATATTCATCCAGCCCTTGCTCAAAAGATCAACCTCCCCGCACTTGATCCTGCTCCTTTCTTCACCGAAGGATATCAAGAACGATCCTTAGTTGCAACCAACTTTCCAGAATTGGGAGTTGTGTTCAAAAGAGTCAACAACAACGTCAAATACTTCGTCCCCATCATAGCCATGAACCGCCTAACCCGCATGCAACTGGAAGTCACCTTGACTTCGGTTTAGAGGACGAAGCGCACGACTGATGAAGTAAAATTTGAAATCCGAAGGAGGATCACCTGGCTGGGTGAAGTGAGAGAATTTTGGTGGTTGCTGATCAAGTTCCTGAAACTCAACAAATGAAGAAGTTAAGAGGTCACTTAGGGGGAAATTGTTGAAACATGAAAGTGACCCTGTTTAACTTAGCGATCTGAAATCTCCTGAGCAGCCGCAATGATCTCCCAACCGTAATCAGCCTCTATCATCCGCACTATCATCAGCAACAAAGACTTAGCATTTTAACCTTTTCTGTTTACTTTGTATTGTCTAGTGTACCTTGCATGGACACTTCTATCAAAATTATAGTCTTTGTTTTTTTCTCATGAAATTTATCGAAACTCTATAAATAGAGTACTCAGCTTCTAAATGAAACACTCCTTCACCTCTATCATTCTCTCATCTCTCAATATATCTCTATTACTCTCTCAATTCTTACCTTCTAGGCTCTTTGTGAACTTATATTAAGATCGAACTCTAAATCTCTCATTCAGATCAAGTCCTCGTGACTTCATTCACTTCAAGCTGATCACATATACTAACTCGGTTTGAATGCAAACCTTGTTAAGAATCAGCTTAGTGTTTACTTGATATATAACTTGTTGTCATTTACAATTCCTTTACTTTTCACAATTATATTTCTGCATCTAA
Organism: Lactuca virosa; assembly: GCF_052849685.1. Lineage (NCBI taxonomy): Eukaryota > Viridiplantae > Streptophyta > Magnoliopsida > Asterales > Asteraceae > Lactuca > Lactuca virosa. The sequence continues at coordinate 13,663,520 of NC_136427.1, read as the reverse complement.
GAACTCTAACAACTATAACTTATTATTGTTGAGCTTTATGATCCTTTGGGATTAACTACATTCCGCAATATATAACTTGTACAAACGTTTGTTCAAGTGTTTCTCAAAAGTTTTTCTCTCAACAAAGTATGTCGTTACCATCGTTTCGATAATGTCTAAGAAGATGATTGTTATTCCGACTCTAGTAGTCATATAAAATCGAGTCCGGCTAAAATGAGTATGTTACATGGTTTAGAGAACCAAGTTCGATGTAACATCTAAAAAACTGAAGAGAAAGATAATCAAAGAGATTAATAGAAGTATCGCGATCATTATTAAATTATGAAGCTTATAGCAAGCGATGCTACATGATAAAATGTGATTATATCACATTAGAACATGAAGGAAGGTATATTCCATTCTGGAATTTGACTCTAAAAGACATGAGTCTAAGCTTTGCATAATACAAAGAGAGGTCATTAGAACATAACCCATCGGTATGTTACGATAATCAAAGAAAAGAACCTATCTTAAGTTAAGTCTATCAAGAAGGAGCATGAGTCTCCAATAAGGATCGAATTTGTAACTCGAAGGTTACGATTGAAATTCCAACATAGTATGAAGAGTAGGTGCAAGATTGAGCACCGTCAGTAGTCAAGAAGTCCAAGAGTTAGATACTCACTTGAAGGAACATAGAAGTTACGGTTATTACCTAGGATGAAGAGATAATGTATGGAGTCATTGTACAAGCCCTGTTTCGTTGAGGATTCCAGGACGTAATCATCCTATGGGGGAAATAATTGTAACGCCCGCAAATTCGGGCTAATCAATTTAAAGACGATGAGCATCAAAAATGACTTTTTGATGGGTGATTATTTAAAAGGAATAATCTTAAACCATATTATAATATATGTCACAAGGGTTCAGTACATATAAAGAACGCCGAAATCCAAGTTATAACGAAGAAGTTATGACCTGTCGAAGTTTTACGGCTGAACCGACACGACACCGCGTAACGTAAGAAATGAATTTTTGAGAAATTACTTTTTAGCCTTGGAGATCTAAATGAAAGTTTTAGTATATGTTAAACCGAGAAAGTACATAAAAAGAACGTCCAAATCTGACTTCGTATGAGGAAATTGCGATTTTTTTCTAAGATTTATCAATGTAGTGCACAGCCCGAAATTCGAATTTCAGATCGATTGATTTTTAGCCGACACAACCTTAATGAGAATTGAAGATCTCATTAATAAGATTTCAGCGATAAAAATATAGACAAAAATGGAGTTCGTATGTAAAAGTTATGAATTTTACACGGTAGTTTAATAGTGGAATATTCTCATACCGTTAAATTTAAAATCGGTCGAGAATTAGCCAATGAAGTCAAAAGGAGAGTTGTAGATCATGTCAACACCTACGCGTGGATATAAAGAACATCAAAATAGAGCTTGTATGTGAAAGTTATGATTTATTTTAAAATTGACTGTTTTACCTGCGTGCGGCGCCACGTGTCAGCACCAGGCTTCGCCTTGGTACCTACGCAAGGCTCATGAGGTGAGCGCCATGTCTCACGATGTGAGAGGCCTCAGAAAGACTATAAATAGAGTCGCAAATCATCCATTTTCATCTCACCTTTCAACTCCTTTCTCTCCCATTACCCCCAAGTCCTTTCTTCCTTTCCCTAGCACTTCCTAAGTGTTAGAGGCGAGTCCCGGAGCGCCAGAAGGCTCCGAGAAGAACAGCTTTCGACTTAGAAGTTCTCCCACCGCATAGCCCGGTTTCTAGCAAACCTTTCGGTAAGTGAGTTATGCTTACCCTACTTTAAGTATAACTTATGTTTAAGCTCATTATCGTTATTATGAACATATACTTAAGATTTATCAGTGATTCAAAGTCATTATACTGATTGAACTACTTATGGAAAATGTATCTAGAATGGTTATGTTGGGTTTGGTTGTTGGATTTCAGAAAATCTATATGCCGAAATGGTCCTGCCTCCCAACTGTCCTGCCTGGCTGATCCTTACCTGATAGATCATGAAGTAGAGTCTGAATTAATGATGAATCTAGACTAATAATTAGTCGCAATGAATATTATACTAAAATATAGTGGTAATGATACTAGGTTTCGTTGAAGGAAAATAATTTAAGAGAAGCGCTGTCGAAGTTCGAATCATCACTTTGACAAGTGAGTGCATAGTTCCCTTCATGAACATGATTTTAATACAAGTATTGATTGAAGTATTAAATATATGTTTATGTGTGAATTATTTGATGTTGCCTGAAATACGTGTTGAAGAACATACCAGATAATATATGATGATTTAGGATAATAGAGTAAACCTAAATTAATTATGAGAAATATTGGGTTGTATCTTCTTATGAGTACGAGTTAGATATACACGGAGAATAGAACTTTAAAATATGTCATTAATCCGGGAGCATGGATTAGACATGTTCATTTGTCCTTAGTCCGAGAGTATGGATAGGACGTAGTTATTTGTCACTAATCCGGGAGTATGGCTTAAGACATAGTCAGTTGTCCTTAGTCCGAGAGTATAGATTGTACATATTTATTCGCCAGTGATCCAGGAGTGTGGATTTAGACATAGACAATTGTCCCTACTCCGAGAGTATGGAATGGGCATAGTTATTGATCCGAGAGCATGGATTAGATCTGGGAGTATGGATTAAGTAAAGAGGTAAATTTTAAGGTCCGAGAGTATGGATAGTGCCTTTGTGAGGATCGATGGGGTGGGGTAAGAGTTGGTTATATATGGTGAAATTGTATATTTTGTGAGTTATAAAATATATATGATATAACATTGTGGGATTGAAATCCCTATGTACTCACCAGGTTTCCTAACCTAACCCACTCAAGTTTATTTGTATCACAGGTGTTGATATGAAGCTACTTTACACTGAGAGATTTAAAAGAGATGTAGATCACAAGTGTAAATGAATGTAAGGTCTGTTTATGCTTATGTTTCTGTATTGACGAGGACATCCCAATTTTTTTAAATGAATAAAATACATTTCTTCATAAATTCTTTGATAACGTATTTATCATGTTTTTCTGGGAACAAATTCCACAACATATTTCCTTAAAAGATACTCTGATTTTTAAAATAAAGCATAAACAAATCGGTCTTTTCTGGCCGTGAAAATGGGGATGTCACAATCTCCAAGACAAAGCAACGTGGCCAAAGAAGGATAACAAGTCTACCAGTTGGAAAGACAAGTCCAAATGGTGTGCTTGCCACGAAGATTTCGGTTACATGACGGTGGATTGTATAGCCCTAAGAAAGGCGATCAACTACCTCCTTAGCAAGGGGCATCTCAAAGAGATCCTTAGGAGAAAGAAAGAAAAGTCCACCAAGAACAACCAGGATGGCCACAAGATCCCGTAGAAACCAGGATCTCCACACCCAAACGCCAATATATTTAATGTTATCTCAGGCGGATCTAACATTTGTGGTACTTCTTACTCTCAGGCTAAAAAACACACCATGGTCTCTAAAACAGAAAAGGAAGATAGACCATGGAAGAATACCGTGGTTAGCAATGAAAAGGAAATCACATTTGACGATATGGACATGGAAGGGATCCAAGATCCTCACCGCGACGGACTCGTGATAACACTATACATGGCCAACCAGTTCGTCAGAAGGATCCTTGTGGACGGAGGATCCTCAATCAACATCGTACTCTTAGACGCACTAAAGAGGATGAACATCCCGTAATCGGAGATAATCAAAAGTTCCTCGGTTAGTGGGGAAACGAAACACACTATTAGGGAGATAAAGCTACCAATATACATAAATGGGGTAAACTCTATACAAAATTTCAGTGTTATTGACACTATATCTCTTATAGTGTGATATTAGGTAGACCGTGGATCCACGAGATGAAAGCGGTTCCATCAACATATCATCAGTGTGTAAAGATGCCTACTCCATGGGAGATCAACAAGAATCAAAGGAATCTTATAAAACTTCTATGAAGCCTACGACCAAACCCCAGCAAGCATAGCAATTAAGGCAGGGGCACGACATGTTCTAGACACGAAGGAGCAAGATGTGAAGGAAGTTCCCCTGAGCATTGAGGATCCTAAAACCAAAGTCCTCATAGGATCCTTAATACCTGAGAAAATCGATCAGGACATGTTAAGCTTCCTTCGAACCAGAAGCAAGACATTCACATGGACACACAAAGACATGAAGGGTATAGACAAGAGTATTATCACTCACAAACTTCATATTGGCCCTTATTTAAGACCAATACACCAAAATAGAAGGAAATAATTTCCCGAAAGGAATCAGATCATCCAAGAAGAAGTGGAAAAGCTCCTCAAGACAGGGATGATCAAGGAAGTGAAGTTCCCAAGATGGCTAGCTAATTGTCGTACAAAAGAAGAATGGAAAATGGCGAGTATGTGTAGACTACACGGATCCTAACAAGGCTTGTCCTAAGGATCCTTTCCCTCTACCAAACATTGACTCTATGATAGATGCAACGGCTGGCCACAAACTCTTAACCATCATGGATGCTTCAGCAGGATTCCAACAAATCCAGATGGAACCATTCGATCAAGATGATACAGCGTTTATAACACCAACAAGTATATATTGTTACACTGCAATGCATTTTGGTCTTAAAAATGCAGTTGCAACATATCAAATATTGGTGAATCGAATGTTTAAAGACAAGCTGGGGGACACCTTGGAGGTCTATATTGACGACATGGTGGTAAAGTCAATGAAAGTTGAAGATTATCTCAGGGATCTCAAAGAAGCCTTCAACATTCTAGATGAATAAAACATGAAGTTGAATCCACTTAAATGCTACTTTGGGATGAAGTCGGGCAAGTTCCTTGGGTATATGGTAACCAAGAGAGGAACAGAAGCAAGCCCGAAACATATCAAAGAAATCACCGAGCTGAAATCTCCATCTTCAACAAAAGATATCCAATGACTATCGGAAGAGTAGCGACACTCAACAGGTTCATTTCAAGATCCTTAGAAAGGTGTAAGCCCATTTACGATATCTTGAACAAGAACAAGAGGTTCGAATGGAGTGAAGAACACGAAAAGCTTTTTAGGAACTCACAAAATACTTGAATTCTGCGCCATTACTAGTGAAGCCTATAAATGGAGAAACACTTCTCCTCTATCTCTCGGTATCCTCAAACACGGTAAGTGATGTCGTGGCCAAGGATCTTAACGGAGACCAACATCCTATCTACTATGTAAGTAAAAGTCTTCTGGATCTTGAGACCAGGTATTCTCATCTCGAAAAATTAATTCTTGCATTAGTAACTACTTCTACTAAATTAAGACATTATTTTGAGACACATACTATACACGTGAAAACTAATTATCCTATTAAGAATGTGATAAGAAAGCCAGAAATGTCAGCAAGGATGGCAAAATGGGCAGTGAAGTTAAGCATGTTTGACATCAAATATAAGTCAAGATCCACCATAAAGTTACAAGCGTTAGCAGACTTTGTGGCTGACTTTAGTGATGATCTACAAAACGAAGTAGACAATGAAGCTAAACAACTCCTAGAAGATGAACACTTGGGAAAATGGAGATTGTTCACAGATGGAGCCTCAAACCAAAAAAGAACAGGGCTAGGTATCATACTTAAAATCGCCATAGGGGGGCATCCTACCCCAGGCAGTTAGTTGCGAATTCAACACAACCAACAACGAAGCAGAATATGAAACACTCATCAATGGACTAAAATTGTCTAAGGATCTTCAAATCAAGGATCTTCAGGTATTTTTTGATTCTTTATTATTAGCTAATAACTTCAATTGATCTTATGCAGTGAAAGGTGAAAGATTAGCAATATACCTGGAGATCCTCAAAAAAATTAGCCTCTGATTTTGAAAACTTTAGCCTAACGCAAGTTCCCAGAGAAGAAAACACAGAAGCAGATGCTTAGAAGATCTTGAAGCTGCAAAAGTCTTGAAGGACATACATTTAGGAGACTGTGGCAATTACACTGGGGGCAAATCCTTATGCTCCAAGGTATTGAGAACAGGATACTACTGGCCAACCATGAAGAGAGATTCTTTACTACATGCTCATATGTGTGATGCTTATGAAAGACATAGCAACATCATGCATCAACCAGTAGAACCTCTACGCCCTATTATCTCTCCCTGGCCATTCATGAAATGAGTAATAGATATAGTGGCAAAATTACCAATAGCTCCAGGAGGAAAAGTCTTCATGCTAGTGATGACTAATTACTTCTCTAAGTGGATCGAAGTTGAAGCCTTCATTCAGCTAAGAGACAAAGAGGTAGTCTCTTTATTAAACGTAGTTTCTTTACCACCTTTGGGATCCCGACTAAAATCATATGTTACGATGGATCCCAATTCATAAGCAAAAAGAAAAGAGAATTTTGCAAGAGTTGGGGAATGAAAATGATAATGTCCACTCCTATTAATCACCAAGCTAATGGTCAAGAAGAATCTAGCAATAAGATGATAGTAAACAACTTGAAGAAAAGCCTAGATTAGAAGAAAGGAAGATAGGCAGAAGAGCTTCCTTTCGTCCTGTGGGTAGATAGGACCACTTCCAAAATAGCCACAGGCCAGACCCCCTACTCCTTGGTGTTGGGGACAGAAGCAATGATCCCTACTGAAGTAGTGATCCCGACGACAAGATACTTGCTCCAAAACCAAGAATACAATAACAAGATCCTTGCTCAGGATCTTGACACTGTTGATGAACTCAGAGATCTTGCCAAGATACGCATTGTTGCTCATCAACAAAGGATCACCAAGGCTTACAATAAGAACATAGAAGTCAGAAAATTCCAAATAGGAGACTTGCTATTAAGGAAAACATTCCAAAACACCAAGGATCCTAGTGTAGGTAAATTAGCTCCTAAGTAGGAAGGATTGTATGTCATAGATGTTGATGAAGGAAAAGGAGCATATTAGCTAGCAACACTCGAAGGAGACATTTTTCCAAGATCCTGGAATGCTATACATCTTAAAGCATACTATATATAAATAAGGGCGATTGATCTTCAACAAAACCAAGGTGCACATGTTCTTTACCTTAAACTTTTCATCATTGCTTATTTTCTCTGTGAGTACATTACTAACTTAAGCATCGGAGGGGCGTTAGCTAGACTAACGCCCACCCCTAGCTAACGTTTGCTATGTAGAACAATGTAAAGCTAAGGATCTCCATAAGCGATGATCCTGGAACACGAGGGTCCTCAAGTTTAAAGATCCTGAAACATAAGGATCTCCAAGATCCTAAAACATAAGGATCTCAAAGATCCTGAAACATAAGGATCCTCGAGGTTGAAGATCCTGAAACATGAGGATCTGGACGCATAAAGATCTCAGTATTTTAACGCTTGAATAACTCCATTGTGTCGACGGTATAATCTGTAAATTATTATATACAAAAGCTAGAGACTGATCATCTCTCCTACGTTTAAGGGTACTTAATCCCCTCTAAGGTTTAAAGAGCTAATTACCAAACTAAGGTTTATACACCTTGCTCGAACGCACGATATCTAACTATGGGATACGGATAAGGGGATCATTTCACGATGCAGTGGCTTGGGAACCCTCTTATCTTCGAACATAAGTTATGATCGTTAAGGTTTATGACATTTTCATGTTATCAAAACTTAGGATCTTACCCCAAAAATCACATAAGGTTTATAACATCTTCATGTTACCACACGTTGGGATTTTCCCTAGAAAATAAACATGAATCATATTACTTTCATAAGTAAGGATATTTCCAATGAGATACGTCACAAGTTTGGATCCTCCCCACTATATAACATTAACATGTTATTAATTGAATTTATGGTATTATCTAAGAATGTTGTCACAATCTATAACCTAAACAGGTTATCCTAAGAAGGGAATTCCCCCATATGATCTGATGCTTAAGGATCCTCATCATTAAGGATCCTCATAGGTACGGATCCTCATCAGTGAAGAACCTTATCATCAGAAGTCAACAACGATCCTAAGTTCTTTTCTAAGTTAAATTTATCCTTAGTAAATTCTAAGGTTAAAGAGCTTATGACTCTTAAACAAAAACTTGAATACAATCAGGTTCCATCTATCCTTATTCTCAAAAAAATCTAAGTAAAGTTTAAGGATCATGATCTTTCTAGGATCCTAAGCGGAAATCTTGTTATCAGAATTCAAGTATGCTAAAAATAATTCACTAAGAGGATTTTTGTCTCAGGATTGTTTGTAGGAACCAAGTATTCTGGGATCCTGATTATTGAAGGATCCTAATATCATAACAGTCAGGCAGAAATATCAAGAGAGAGATATAAAAAGAAAATACAACCATTGCATTTAAAAGGGGTTGCGCACTAACCCAACCAAAAAATTAATTGTTTTACATTACTGATAAAAACAAAAACTACTTAAACTAACTTTTCGCATGCCTGGACCTTAGCCTGGTTATCATCGGCCACGTCCTTCTTCTCCCCTCCTTCGGTCAGCAGCAACACATGATCCTAAATGACGGTAGCAGGCTTTCCAATCAATTTGGCCAGCGCCTCGTGCCAACCGTCCACATCCCAGGAACCTGCATTTTACAGATCTTCCGCTAACTTGATCTTAGCCTCTAGGATAGCCATCGCAACACTTGTCTTCGCATCGGCACTCACCTCCGCGAGATCTGCATAATGCTCCTCCTCATTCTCATCCTTCTGTTTGCTCAACTGTTAGGGTGCAAAGTTATTCATGTTTGACTCTGTAATGTGTTGACTTTTGTAAAACCCACTTGCATGTGGTGCATTAGCCATTTGACTCATGAGATAGAGAATGAGAGAGAGACATGTAAACACCTCTATATAAGGTGGGTTTATTCCACTTGTAGAGGTGTGCTTGAGAGGTGTAAAAGTTGAGTGTGTAAGTGTGTGTTATTTATGTAGACTAGATCAAGATCCCTTTTTGTAACAAAATACATAATCAATACATCTCTTAAACACCGTAATCACCTTGTTCATTGTGCAATCTTTAATTCCGCATGCCAAACCATGTTCTATAATTCACTACAATTGGTATCAGAGCGGGTCTTCAAAGATCAACGTGATTTTTTGAAGAACGATTCTCGGTTTGGCAAAATTTGTCACAATTGGAGCATTTTTGGTGAGTCTCTCTCTATAATCTCTCTAAATCTCATTGAATCGTGCGTTACGTTCTTGTTTTTTGATCATTTTGATTCATTGGATTAAATTTGTTTCAAACCCCATTAATAATCCAATAAATTTTTGTTTAGATCAAGCCCAACCAAAAACCAAAATTTTGATACTTACTGTTCATTAGATCCAAGAGCCCAAATTCAACTTCGTTCAAGACAAATCTAAATCTCGATTTTTACTGTTCATCAAATTCAAGTTCAAGCCCAAAAGTTCAACATGATAGTGTTTACATCTGATTTTAAAGCCCAATACTTATTTCAGCATTTGTTTCATCTGTTTCGTCTGATTAGTTCTTCGATTGACAGTATCATTCATTACGATATTCATCTGCTCAAAAGCATTCTAGATCTTAGCATAGTTTAGCGATTGTTGTTCTTAACATCTATTCATATCAATTTGATTCTCAATTTGATTAATCTGTTCGTATCTGCTGTGTATCTTGATATGTTTCATCTATTTCCTATTTGTTCGATTTTGGTATTAATTGATGAATGATTGAAGAAATTGATCAAGAAGAAGATGAAAAATGATAAAGAACAGGATGATCATGGTTGAAATTCGATGTTTAATCTGAAATTGTTCAGAGAATTGTTGAATTTGTGTTTGTTAATATATGAAGAATAGCCAGCCTAAAAGTCAAAATCAGGTTGAATGGAATCGTTTTCTCACTGTTTGAATATATGGTTGTTAATCAGAATGAATAATCGCAAGTAGATGGTTTCGTATATAGTCAAAAGTCTCTCAATCACAATTGAAGGGCTTGGTATCAAAATCTGGTGCTGAAGTATTGATTTTGGATTGCTCGAGTGAAGTGGATTATGATTTTCGTTATCAGTGACTAATTTGCAAATGGCTATGTTACGAATACTTGATATCGATTTTGATAAGTATTTGCCTGATTTGTGATTTCGATTTTGGAAGAAATCTTGGGTCGATTAGATGAACAGGTGACTGACTGGCGAAGGCTTGATTGAAGAAATTAATTTGGGGATTTTGATTTCGATAATTTGGAATTTGTTGGATTTTGGGGTTCATGTATCAAAAAGCGAAAGTTTGTGAAAACGAATTGGTGATACCTTGGATTGATTGTCGACAGATTAGGGTTAGTTTTTGAAGTTGATGTTTTGCTTTTGGCATAGACTTTGAAGAACGAACTGAGAAGATGTTTTCGTTATTCCAAGGTTTTCGTTTGAATGGAAAATTTTCGTTAAAATGGGGTAGATGATTTCGTACGATGGAAACAATTGCCCGCGAAACGAAATTGGGAAGAAAAATTTTCGATTAACGAAAATGGGCAGATGATTTCGTACGAAGGGATGAAATTGCGTACGTTTGCATGAAGTTTCGTACGTTGCTGTGAATTTTTTCGTTTGATTGGGGAAGATGAAGTTTCGTACGAAGGGTGCTATAGATTTCTAATGAAGGGATAAAGGTGGATTCGTACGAATTGGGTAATTGGGGAAGAAACTCAGAATTTTCGAAAATGACCCCTGAACTTACGAAAGTTTGACATCTTTTACAAAATTTCGTATGAGTGGACAAAGCTTCGTATGTTTTGAAGAAGAGTGCAGAAGTTTCGAATTTGCCCCCTGAAATTTCGACAGTTTGACACATTTTAAAAACCTTCGTACGTTGAGATCGTTATTTTTGAAGAAAAATGGAAAATTTTCGAAATCAGCCCCTAAACTTTCGAATGTTTGGTAATTTCAACAAATTGCTGAAATTAGTCCCCGAGGTTTCGAAATATTGACTGTTCGTAACCAATTTCGAAAAAGGACTGATTTTGCTGAGAATTTGAAGAAAATGCATTTCAAGCCCCTGCAGTTTGTGCAAATTGACGCTTTCTACCCAACTTTGGAAAAGGGGGAGAGTTTTGCAATTTTCGCTGTTTTGGGCGCATCGGATCACTGCAGAATTTTGAAATTGACAATTTCTACCCATTTTTGAGAAATTTTGTCAAAGGCGGTCCGTGAACGAAACTAAAAATTGAATATTTTTTGGATTTTTTGGATTGAAGCACAAAGTTTATGCCACATGTTAAGGGGGAGTTTTGACACGAAAAATTCCGAATAGAGAACGTTCTCTTTCCTTGAAGGTTTTATAATCGAAATTTCGATTATAAAAAGGGGGAGAAATTTATATGGAAATTCGAACGTGAATTTTTCATATTATGCGGATTTTAAGACGGAAGTGACCTTGACTTTTTGAAGCTTACGAAGTGATGCGATTGGAGATTTGGAAGTGATTTATTCGAAATGGGTTTGGTTTTATTGAAGATTTTTGGGGTGTGCTTTTATGCTCAACTTTTGGTGATCAATTTGGAGTTTGAGAAGCTCGTGATCATTCGTTGATGCTCGGTTTGTATGGTCTCACATCCTAGAGCCCAAATTGAAGAATCATGGAAGAATTGAAGATTGAAGTTCGTTTCGACATGTGTCACCCTTGAGGCTCGGATCGCGTAGTTGCTCGATTTTGGAAGATTTGAAGTGGGTCATCCATTCCTAACTTTGAGGGGGAGAATGTTAGGGTGCAAAGTTATTCATGTTTGACTTCGTAATGTGTTGACTTTTGTAAAACCCACTTGCATGTGGTGCATTAGCCTTTTGACTCATGAGATAGAGAATGAGAGAGAGACATGTAAACACCTTTATATAAGGTGGGTTTATTCCACTTGTAGAGGTGTGCTTGAGAGGTGTAAAAGTTGAGTGTGTAAGTGTGTGTTATTTATGTAAACTAGATCAAGATCCCTTTTTGTAACAAAATACATAATCAATACATCTCTTAAACACCGTAATCACCGTGTTCATTGTGAAATCTTTAATTCCGCATGCCAAAACATGTTCTATAATTCACTACAATTGGTATCAGAGCGGGTCTTTAAAGATCAACGTGATTTTTTGAAGAACGATTCCCGGTTTGGCAAACTTTGTCACAATTGGAGCATTTTTGGTGAGTCTCTCTCTATGATCTCTCTAAATCTCATTGAATCGTGCGTTACGTTCTTGTTTTTTGATCATTTTGATTCATTGGATTAAATTTGTTTCAAAACCCATTAATAATCCAATAAATTTTTGTTTGGATTAAGCCCAACCAAAAACCAAAATTTTGATACTTACTGTTCATTAGATCCAAGAGCCCAAATTCAACTTCGTTCAAGACAAATTTAAATCTCGGTTTTTACTATTCATCAAATTCAAATTCAAGCCCAAAAGTTCAACCTGATACTGTTTACATCTGATTTTAAAGCCCAATACTTATTTCAACATTTGTTTCATCTGTTTCGTCTGATTAGTTCTTCGATTGACAGTATCATTCATTACGATATTCATCTGCTCAAAAGCATTCTAGATCTTAGCATAGTTTAGCGATTGTTGTTCTTAACATCTATTCATATCAATTTGATTCTCAATTTGATTAATCTGTTCGGATCTGCTGTGTATCTTGATATGTTTCATTTATTTCCTATTTGTTCGATTTTGGTATTAACTGATGAATGATTGAAGAAATTGATCAAGAAGAAGATGAAAAATGATAAAGAACAGGATGATCATGGTTGAAATTCGATGTTTGATCTGAAATTGTTCAGAGAATTGTTGAATTTGTGTTTGTCGATAAATGAAGAATAGCCAGCCTAAAAGTCAAAATCAGGTTGAATGGAATCGTTTTCTCACTGTTTGAATATATGGTTGTTAATCGGAATGAATAATCGCAAGTAGATGGTTTCGTATATAGTCAAAAGTCTCTCAATCACAATTGAAGGGCTTGGTATCAAAATCTGGTGCTGGAATATTGATTTTGGATTGCTCGAGTGAAGTGGATTATGATTTTCGTTATCAGTGACTAACTTGCAAATGGCTATGTTACGAATACTTGATATCGATTTTGATAAGTATTTGCCTGATTTGTGATTTCGATTTTGGAAGAAATCTTGGGTCGATTAGATGAACAGGTGACTGACTGGCGAAGGCTTGATTGAAGAAATTAATTTGGGGATTTTGATTTCGATAATTTGGAATTTGTTGGATTTTGGGGTTCCTGTATCAAAAAGCAAAAGTTTGTGAAAACGAATTGGTGATACCTTGGATTGATTGTCGACAGATGAGGGTTAGTTTTTGAAGTCGATGTTTTGCTTTTGGCATAAACTTTGAAGAACGAACTGAGAAGATGTTTTCGTTATTCCAAGGTTTTCGTTTGAATGGAAATTTTTCGTTAAAATGGGGTAGATGATTTCGTACGATGGAAACAATTGCCCGCAAAACGAAATTGCGAAGAAAATTTTTCGCTTAACGAAAATGGGCAGATGATTTCGTACGAAGGGATGAAATTGCGTACGTTTGCATGAAGTTTCGTACGTTGCTGTGAATTTTTTCGTTTGATTGGGGAAGATGAAGTTTCGTACGAAGGGTGCTATAGATTTCTAGTGAAGGGATAAAGGTGGATTCGTACGAATTGGGTAATTGGGGAAGAAACTCAGAATTATCGAAAATGACCCCTGAACTTACGAAAGTTTGACATCTTTTACAAAATTTCATATGAGTGGACAAAGCTTCGTATGTTTTGAAGAAGAGTGCAGAAGTTTCGAATTTGCCCCCTGAAATTTCGACAGTTTGACACATTTTAAAAACATTCGTACATTGAGATCGTTATTTTTGAAGAAAAATGGAAAATTTTCGAAATCAGCCCCTAAACTTTCGAATGTTTGGTAAGTTCAACAAATTGCTGAAATTAGTCCCCGAGGTTTCGAAAAATTGACTGTTCGTAACCAATTTCGAAAAAGGACTGATTTTACTGAGAATTTGAAGAAAATGCATTTCAAGCCCCTGCAGTTTGTGCAAATTGATGCTTTCTACCCAACTTTGGAAAAGGGGGAGAGTTTTGCATTTTTGGCTGTTTTGGGCGCACCGGGTCACTGCAGAATTTTGAAATTGACAATTTCTACCCATTTTTGAGAAATTTTGTCAAAGGCGGTCTGTGAACGAAGCTAAAAATTGAATATTTTTTGGATTTTTTGGATTGAAGCACAAAGTTTGTGCCACATGTTAAGGGGGAGTTTTGACACGAAAAATTCCGAATAGAGAACGTTCTCTTTCCTTGAAGGTTTTATAATCGAAATTTCGATTATAAAAAGGGGGAGAAATTTATATGGAAATTCGAACGTAAATTTTTCATATTATGCGGATTTTAAGACGGAAGTGACCTTGACTTTTTGAAGCTTACGAAGTGATGCGATTGGAGATTTGGAAGTGATTTATTCGAAATGGGTTTGGTTTTATTGAAGATTTTTGGGGTGTGCTTTTATGCTCAACTTTTGGTGATCAATTTGGAGTTTGAGAAGCTCGTGATCATTCGTTGATGCTCGGTTTGTATGGTCTCACATCCTAGAGCCCAAATTGAAGAATCATGGAAGAATTGAAGATTGAAGTTCGTTTCGACATGTGTCACCCTTGAGGCTCGGATCGCGTAGTTGCTCGATTTTGGAAGATTTGAAGTGGGTCATCCATTCCTAACTTTGAGGGGGAGAATGTTAGGGTGCAAAGTTATTCATGTTTGACTTCGTAATGTGTTGACTTTTGTAAAACCCACTTGCATGTGGTGCATTAGCCTTTTGACTCATGAGATAGAGAATGAGAGAGAGACTTGTAAACACCTTTATATAAGGTGGGTTTATTCCACTTGTAGAGGTGTGCTTGAGAGGTGTAAAAGTTGAGTGTGTAAGTGTGTGTTATTTATGTAAACTAGATCAAGATCCCTTTTTGTAACAAAATACATAATCAATACATCTCTTAAACACCGTAATCACCGTGTTCATTGTGAAATCTTTAATTCCGCATGCCAAAACATGTTCTATAATTCACTACAATTGGTATCAGAGCGGGTCTTTAAAGATCAACGTGATTTTTTGAAGAACGATTCCCGGTTTGGCAAAATTTGTCACAATTGGAGCATTTTTGGTGAGTCTCTCTCTATGATCTCTCTAAATCTCATTGAATCGTGCGTTACGTTCTTGTTTTTTGATCATTTTGATTCATTGGATTAAATTTGTTTCAAAACCCATTAATAATCCAATAAATTTTTGTTTGGATCAAGCCCAACCAAAAACCAAAATTTTGATACTTACTGTTCATTAGATCCAAGAGCCCAAATTCAACTTCGTTCAAGACAAATTTAAATCTCGGTTTTTACTATTCATCAAATTCAAATTCAAGCCCAAAAGTTCAACCTGATACTGTTTACATCTGATTTTAAAGCCCAATACTTATTTCAACATTTGTTTCATCTGTTTCGTCTGATTAGTTCTTCGATTGACAGTATCATTCATTACGATATTCATCTGCTCAAAAGCATTCTAGATCTTAGCATAGTTTAGCGATTGTTGTTCTTAACATCTATTCATATCAATTTGATTCTCAATTTGATTAATCTGTTCAGATCTGCTGTGTATCTTGATATGTTTCATTTATTTCCTATTTGTTCGATTTTGGTATTAACTGATGAATGATTGAAGAAATTGATCAAGAAGAAGATGAAAAATGATAAAGAACAGGATGATCATGGTTGAAATTCGATGTTTGATCTGAAATTGTTCAGAGAATTGTTGAATTTGTGTTTGTCGATAAATGAAGA
Source organism: Lactuca virosa (assembly GCF_052849685.1). Classification (NCBI taxonomy): domain Eukaryota; kingdom Viridiplantae; phylum Streptophyta; class Magnoliopsida; order Asterales; family Asteraceae; genus Lactuca; species Lactuca virosa. The sequence continues at coordinate 13,647,705 of NC_136427.1, read as the reverse complement.
ATAGCCAGCCTAAAAGTCAAAATCAGGTTGAATGGAATCGTTTTCTCACTGTTTGAATATATGGTTGTTAATCGGAATGAATAATCGCAAGTAGATGGTTTCGTATATAGTCAAAAGTCTCTCAATCACAATTGAAGGGCTTGGTATCAAAATCTGGTGCTGGAATATTGATTTTGGATTGCTCGAGTGAAGTGGATTATGATTTTCGTTATCAGTGACTAACTTGCAAATGGCTATGTTACGAATACTTGATATCGATTTTGATAAGTATTTGCCTGATTTGTGATTTCGATTTTGGAAGAAATCTTGGGTCGATTAGATGAACAGGTGACTGACTGGCGAAGGCTTGATTGAAGAAATTAATTTGGGGATTTTGATTTCGATAATTTGGAATTTGTTGGATTTTGGGGTTCCTGTATCAAAAAGCAAAAGTTTGTGAAAACGAATTGGTGATACCTTGGATTGATTGTCGACAGATGAGGGTTAGTTTTTGAAGTCGATGTTTTGCTTTTGGCATAAACTTTGAAGAACGAACTGAGAAGATGTTTTCGTTATTCCAAGGTTTTCGTTTGAATGGAAATTTTTCGTTAAAATGGGGTAGATGATTTCGTACGATGGAAACAATTGCCCGCAAAACGAAATTGCGAAGAAAATTTTTCGCTTAACGAAAATGGGAAGATGATTTCGTACGAAGGGATGAAATTGCGTACGTTTGCATGAAGTTTCGTACGTTGCTGTGAATTTTTTCGTTTGATTGGGGAAGATGAAGTTTCGTACGAAGGGTGATATAGATTTCTAGTGAAGGGATAAAGGTGGATTCGTACGAATTGGGTAATTGGGGAAGAAACTCAGAATTATCGAAAATGACCCCTGAACTTACGAAAGTTTGACATCTTTTACAAAATTTCATATGAGTGGACAAAGCTTCATATGTTTTGAAGAAGAGTGCAGAAGTTTCGAATTTGCCCCCTGAAATTTCGACAGTTTGACACATTTTAAAAACATTCGTACGTTGAGATCGTTATTTTTGAAGAAAAATGGAAAATTTTCGAAATCAGCCCCTAAACTTTCGAATGTTTGGTAAGTTCAACAAATTGCTGAAATTAGTCCCCGAGGTTTCGAAAAATTGACTGTTCGTTACCAATTTCGAAAAAGGACTGATTTTACTGAGAATTTGAAGAAAATGCATTTCAAGCCCCTGCAGTTTGTGCAAATTGACGCTTTCTACCCAACTTTGGAAAAGGGGGAGAGTTTTGCATTTTTGGCTGTTTTGGGCGCACCGGGTCACTGCAGAATTTTGAAATTGACAATTTCTACCCATTTTTGAGAAATTTTGTCAAAGGCGGTCTGTGAACGAAGCTAAAAATTGAATATTTTTTGGATTTTTTGGATTGAAGCACAAAGTTTATGCCACATGTTAAGGGGGAGTTTTGACACGAAAAATTCCGAATAGAGAACGTTCTCTTTCCTTGAAGGTTTTATAATCGAAATTTCAATTATAAAAAGGGGGAGAAATTTATATGGAAATTCGAACGTGAATTTTTCATATTATGCGGATTTGAAGACCGAAGTGACCTTGACTTTTTGAAGCTTACGAAGTGATGCGATTGGAGATTTGGAAGTGATTTATTCGAAATGGGTTTGGTTTTATTGAAGATTTTCGGGGTGTGCTTTTATGCTCACCTTTTGGTGATCAATTTGGTGTTTGAGAAGCTTGTGATCATTCGTTGATGCTCGGTTTGTATGGTCTCACATCCTAGAGCCCAAATTGAAGAATCATGGAAGAATTGAAGATTGAAGTTCGTTTCGACATGTGTCACCCTTGAGGCTAGGATCGCGTAGTTGCTCGATTTTGGAAGATTTGAAGTGGGTCATCCATTCCTAACTTTGAGGGGGAGAATGTTAGGGTGCAAAGTTATTCATGTTTGACTTTGTAATGTGTTGAATTTTGTAAAACCCACTTGCATGTGGTGCATTAGCCTTTTGACTCATGAGATAGAGAATGAGAGAGACACATGTAAACACCTCTATATAAGGTGGGTTTATTCCACTTGTATATGTGTGCTTGAGAGGTGTAAAAGTTGAGTGTGTAAGTGTGTGTTATTTATGTAGACTAGATCTAGATCGCTTTTTGTAACACAATAAATAATCAATACATTTCTTAAACACCGAAATCACCGTGTTCATTGTGCAATCTTTAATTCCGCATGCCAAACCAAGTTCTATAATTCACTACAGCAACAACTCCACCCTCTGGAGGAGATCCTTGTTGGTGGCCCTCCAGGTTTTCTCCTGCTCTTTTAGAGCAGACTCAACTTTCTCGACACGAATCCTGAGATCATTGGTGAAATGAGAAACATAAGTGGAGTGTTGAATCATAAAAGTGACCCTCTTAAACTTGGTCTACCACAGCCTTCCAAGATTCGCACTCAACTCTGTTCAGCAACCCAATCCGAAGTCATCATCATCCGCAGTTCACTATCTAGCTTTCTTAGTTTAGCTCTTTATCTGCTTTTCTTAGAATACTCTCTTTTGTCCAGTATGCCTTGCATGGCTACGGTTAGATAGTTGAAGAAATGTAATATTTGAGTCTCTATATATAGAGCTCAATCCTTCTTATTCAAAAACAAGATAACACTTCGCATCTTGAATCTCATATCTTGTGTTATTACTCTCATCTCCTTCTTACTCTCAAAATTCACTTAAATAAAACTGATTATTATCTCTCTTCGGAGCAAGTCATTCTTGACTTAATCACTAAGTTTGATCTCACTTACTAACTTGGTCTGAATGCATTCCTTGTTAAGAATCAACTTATGTGTATACTTGATATAGTACCTGCTGTCATTTATATTTCCTTACATATCCGCACCTAACTCTCTAATTATCTAACTCTAACTTATTATTATTGTTGAGCTTTTAGATCCTTTGAGATAAACTATTCCGCAACTATACTTCTTCTAATGTTTGTTCAAGTGTGTCTCAAGTTTTTCTCTCAACAATTGGTATCAGAGCCAAAGTGGTTGCCTTTTGAAGTAAAACTCTGTGTTTCAAAAAGCCTTCTATACCACTGAAGCTCATTTCTTCATAAAATAAACAAAAAAAACTTCTCAAAACAAGGAAATATGGCACATGCATTATCTCTTAATGTATTAAACAGTGTTGGTGGTTCGAATAGAGCACCGATACTTGTGGCGAATGAGTATCATCACTGGTCTCAGAGAATGGAAAGATATTTAAGGAGACTTGGAAGAGATGTATGGAGATCTGTTGAAGAAGGGCCTCATGTTCCTGTTCTAACTCCATTACAAACCGATGGAGCCACATCCAGACTAGGAGGAGGTCAACCAGCGTTGAATCGTCCCACCAAAGACGATCTTGACAAAATGGAAAATGACGTTATTGCCTTTTATGAGATTTCGTGTGGAGTTGCGCCTGACAACTTTGACATAATAATAAATTGCAAGTCCGCAAAGGAGATCTGGGATGTTCTTAAAAACCTATATGAAGGAACTGAACAAGCTCAAGACAAAAAGCTTACTACTACACTCAATGAGTTTAATAAATTTAAAGCTCATGCGGGTGAAAGTTTGGAAGATTCCTTTTAGAGGTTTAATCTGATAGTCACAAAGCTATCCAATGCTGGCACGGTCCGAAGCAACCATGAAACAAATCTTCAGTTTCTAAATGGTTTAGGAAGACACTGGACGACTGCCAAAATGATTGTTCAAGGGGACATAAAAATTCATTCTCTGTCACTCTATAAGCTCTACGGTGAACTACAAGCCCAAGAGTCTACGGTACTCAAAGACTGTGCAGACTTCGGTGGTCCACTTGCTCTCGTAGCACAATCTCCTCACTCTCAATCATACTCCACCGCATATGACAACCCTCCGCAGTCATATGAAGCAGACTCAGAGTATGACGACGTAGAATAATTTCAGAATGCAAACGCAATCATATGAACCCGACTCAGAGTATAGCGACTGCTGATGAGGATGGCTCTACAAAAATGGAGAAGATTTATTGCTATATGGCGAAAGATTGGACACTCAGCATTGTCGAACAGGTAAAACTTATGATTCAAGCTCTAAATTATAGCATGCATGATTGTCAGCCCTTCATAGACAATCTTAATGACACATGTGCTACCGTCCTTACAGACTATAACAAAGCATTAGATGAGAAGAACATTGCGTCCCAGGAGATGTTTCACGTAAGAGGACGTTTGGACAACAAAAGACTCAAAATGGCTATGTTAGAAAAGGACTTAATGTTAGAAAAAGATGCAAGAATGTTGAGCGAAACACAGTTAGAAATAGCATTGAACCAAAGAGATTTAGCTCAGACTGAAATTGTACGTTAAAATCTTTTAATAGAGGAACTATTTAATGAAAGTGAAGCCATTGAGAATCTTGTTAGCAATGGGACTACTGACAATACTTACAATTGGGGTTGGTCCAATGGGTACTCTACCGCAACGGACTCATCACCCCGATTCAATAAGGACCGTCCTTACGTCCCTCCGGATCGTGAATTTTTGTTTCCAGTCAATGACAAAACATTTCCTGAAGATATCAAAGCTCACTTTGGTAGACTTCATGATCTGAGTAACAATTGTGTTATCGAAGAAATTCTCCCTGAATTTTCTAATCCTATAGATAGCACAACTCTTCCCAGTTCTCAGACTTCATCAATTGCTAATGAGGAAATTGTCTTGGAAGGTCCCGAAGTCTCAATTTACTTCCCTTCTCTGCCTTTAGACCGCAGTATCTCTTACTGTAGTTATGAACCGCAGTCTGTCCATATACCTTCCATCAATTGTCCCACCAATATATCCACTCAGACTTATTATGCGGTTGTTCAAAGCTCCGAACCGCAGACCATAGTCAAAAGTACCATGACCATCCAACCAATTCATCATGAATTACCAATTGAAAACTTTGAAGTTGGTCAATGTTCCCTGAATCCTGAACTCTCCAGTTCGGATGAATCAAGTCCTTGTTTTTCAAAATTACCAAATGTTTCAAGGAAACCGCAACTGAATGTCACTGACTGCGGTTCTCCTAAAACCGAGGCAAAAAAGGATTTCAAAGAAGAAATTCGATCCCGTGGCAAAAAGCAGGAAAATCTTTCGAAACAAAAGCATTTTGTCAGAATTCCTAAGTCTAGGAGTCCAGAAAAACTTGTTTTCTCAAATTATCTGTCCAAAAACTCTGCAGTCAAGAAAACTATGAAAAATGAATGTACAGTTTCAAAATCCATCCCAAATTCATCTGACACAACCCAAAAGAAAGTAAAGTATTTTCGAAGCAATGGTTTTCAAATCTATTCCTCAGATGATCCAACATGAAAGGGTATCTTGCCAACTCAAGCACTCTTAAAGTCACATCAAAGTTTTAAGAAATCACTTCACAAAAGGTCTACACGTGTTTTTAAACCTGCAAAACCTGCTTTTACAAATCTTACTAATACCACTGTCAGACCTCACCATCCTCGGACTAGTCACAAACATACTCCCTCACCAAGACCACTGACTAAACAAAATGTCAAGGTAAATGACAAAAGTTTAGTTTGCAAATGTCAGTGTCAAAAGATTTCCTCTCATGTCAAATCTCGTTCTTTTCAAAAAAGTCGTAACTTTTCTCAATCTCACAAAACACCAAAAAATCTCAAACACCCAGGACTAGGCCTAAAAGTTGACATAAAACCTGTCCCCGCAACCTCGTTTCATACATCAATCAGAAACTCATCTGTTACCCTAGGCTCCAAACTAGTTTGGATGTCTAAACTAACCGTGTAATTCTTTGGCTCTGTGCAAGGAGGAACAAGAAGAAGAATGGTTAATCGACAGTGCCTGCTCCTTGCACATGACCAGAAGGTTAGAATACCTTCGGGATTTCAGGCCAATTTGCAATGGTGGAAACGTTACATTCGACAACAATGCGAATGGGATAATCCGAGGTTATGGTGTTCTTACTACTGGAAACTTTTCTATCCAAAAGGCCGCCTATGGGGAAGGTCTTAAACACAATCTCATTAGTGTTGGCCAACTATGTAAGGCATGCCATCGGGTTGAATTTGATAACCAATTCTGCTATATAATGACAAGCGATAGGAGCACTTGCCTGATCAAATCCAGATCCGAAGGTACTATGTATCCTCTGGATGTCTCTCTGATCATCGGCAAACCGCAACTATGTTTCCTATCAAAAGACATATCCAAAGTTAGCTGGCTCTGGCACCGCAAGCTTGCTCATCTCAACTTCCTGTATATCAACAACCTGGTCATAGGGGAACTTGTTCGAGGTCTCCCTATTCTTAAGTATCACAATGACACTCTCTGCCCTGCATGTGAGTGTGGCAAACAGTCCAAAGCAAGCCATCCTATGGTGATCGACTCCTCAATCTCAGAACCACTGGAACTTCTCCATATTGATCTCTGCGGTCCATCCACTGTAGCCAGTCTTCACCACAAGAAATTCATACTGGTTATAGTAGATGACTTCACACGTTTCACATGGGTTTTCTTTCTTAGACTCAAGTCAGAAACACCCCAGGCACTCATCAATTTTATCAAGGAGATAGAGCTTCAAATCAAACTACCAGTGCGTCGCATCCACAGTGACAATGGAACAGAGTTCACTAATCATCATCTAAATAGTTTCTTGGTTTCCAAGGGCATAAGTCACAATTTCTCAGCTCCATACACACCATAGCAGAATGGAGTAGTAGAGCGAAGGAACCGCACTCTGGTAGAAGCAGCCAGATCTATGCTTAATTTTACCAACCTTCCTCTCTACTTATGGGCCGAAGCAGTGGCCACAACATGCTTTGTGCAGAACCGAAGCATAGTGTGCAAACGTCTCAGCAAAACACCATATGAGGGACTTAACAACAGAAAGCCTAATGTCCGATTCGTCCATATATTTGGGTGCAGATGTTTGGTGATCAACAACAAGGATCATCTCAACAAGTTTGCACCAAAATCTGATGGAGGCATCTTCCTTGGTTACTCAACGAACAAGGTAGCCTATAGGGTTCTCATAAGACGTACGAGACTAATAGTCGAAAGCTTTGATGTAAAGTTCGATGATTATTATATCCGCAACACTGCTCCCTCCACCAAAACCAAAGCAATCCTGGAATGTGATGTTCCTGACTCTTCGGGTCCATTAAACATAGTTGAAGTTAACTATGATGATCTCTTCGACCCAATAGAGACTGCTAAACTATCTGAGGTTCTTGTGTCTCCTGAAGCCCAAATACAACATGATGAAGTATCTGGTCCTACGCTATCCGATGATGTATCATTGAATACTTCCACCTCGCCGGTTGAGGGGGAAAACTCAACTCCGAATCATACGACAACCATCGAGGTTCCAGTACTAGAAGAAGCAGCTCCATTCCTTCTCCGCAAAAGATTTCAACCATCAAACGTTTCTTTGGATTCGGATGATGAAAACATAGAGGATATCGACACCAGAACTGACCCGAGTTCTCACAATTCCAATAATCCAGGAGGAACCTTCTCAAGCTCAAGAGGATCTTCCATCAGCAATCTAGGGGGAACTTCTTCCAATTGCTCAAGAAAATGTTAATCTCGCTCCAACAGTCCCAGATGATTCCGCAGGCTGTTCTCAAGTCCAGGGGGAACTGCCGTCTACAACCGTAGAGTCTTCCGATATTGAAGACATTCCATCTACCATAGCTGCTGATCATCTGCAACCCCGTCTACACGTATGGACAAAGGACCACCCACCGGGTCAAATCATCGGCAATCCATCCGCATGTATCGAGACTCGATCTTCCAATGATTTATCTGATTACTGTCACTACGCAACATTTATGTCCTCGATCGAGCCCCGAACGATCAAAGAAGCATTATTAGAACCAGACTGGATATCCGCAATGCAAGAAGAACTAGAAAAATTCAAAAGAAACAAAGTATGGCAGCTCGTTCCTAAGCCGCAAGGTCACACTATTGTTGGTACTAGATGGGTGTACAAGAACAAGTTGGATGAATCCGATGTGGTAGTCAGAAACAAGTCAAGGCTAGTTGCTAAGGGATATAGTCAACTAGAAGGTATTGACTATGATGAAACGTACGATCCGGTGGCACGAATGGAAGCCATCTGAATCTTCTTAGCATACGCAGCTCACAAGAACATCAAAGTACATCAAATGGATGTGAAAAGTGGTTTTCTCAACGGTAAATTAAAAGAGGAGGTTTATCTTCAGCAACCTCCGGGCTTTGGAAGTCTTGAATTTCCATACTACTGCTACAAGCTTGAAAAAGCAGTCTACGGTCTAAAGCAAGCCCCAAGAGCGTGGTACGAGACTCTCTCTGAATTTCTTGTCTCATCCGGATACAAAAGAAGAGTGATTGATCCCACTTTATTTAGAAAAGCAATCGTTAATCACCTTATGCTTGTACAAATATATGTGGATGATATCATCTTCGGATCAACTGATCAGGGAATGGTGGATGAATTTGCCAAGCTCATGACTAACAAGTTCCAAATGAGCATGAATAGAGAGATTAACTTCTTTCTAGGACTTCAAGTGAAATAAGTCCGTCAAGGGATATTCATCCATCAGGAGAAATACACCATTGAACTACTGAAGAAATACTCAATTGACAACTATTCTTCGGCCAAGGTCGCCATGGCCTTCGAATATAAGATATCTGCTGATCCTTCTGGCGAATCAGTGGATCACAGGACTTATAGAGGTATAATTGGCTCATTGATGTACCTCACCGCAAGCCGACCAAACATTGTCTTTGCAACTGGTGTATGCGCAAGGTACCAGGCTGATCCAAAAATGTCTCACATGACCGCAGCCAAGCAGATTCTAAGATACTTAAAGGGCAGCAACACTCTTTGTTTATGGTACCCCGCAGGAAATGACTTCAGCCTACAAGCATTCACTGATGCGGCTCATGCCGGATGCAGACTAGATCGAAAAAGCACCTCCGGTGGATGTAAATTTCTGGGTGGAAGACTCGTCAGCTGGTCATCAAGAAAACAAAGTTGTGTATCACTGTCTACCGGAGAAGCTGAATATGTGGTCGCAGCCAGCTGTTGTTCACAAGTCTTGTGGATGAAAACACAACTTATGGACTACAGATACAGAATGCTGCGGATACCAATTTATTGTGACCCCGAGAGTGCTATAGCGATTTCTCACAATCCTATTCATTACTCTAAGACAAAGCATATTGAACTACGATACCACTTCATCAAAGACCACATTCTGAAAGGTAACATTGAACTAATTTTTGTCCATACTCATGAAGAGATTGCTGATGTATTCACAAAGGCACTTGACTCTACAGAACTTAAAAATTTCTTACAAATGTTAGGAATGATGAATCTGGACCCACAATTCTTTTTGAATTAATAGGTACCGCAGACCTTCCTTGGTCTCTGTTGCGGTGCTAATTGAATTTATTTATGATAGATAGTTCTGGTATATTCTATGTACTGCAGTATATTCTATGTACCGCAGTATATTCTATGTACCGCAGTATCCCACATGTACCGCAACTATATATTATATCTATCTTTCAATGGTCCTTATTGTTTGTTGGTACTAATTTTTGTTCAAGTGCTCTCCTCAGTTCTTCTACTGCAGTCATCTAACCATCCATCCGCAACGATAAAAGATCCATCCGTAATGAAGTCTCAATCCGCAATCACATTGATTAATTTCTCAACTGCTTCATAAATTCTTGAAACGTTGTGTGCTATTTAATGATCCTTCATTAAATAAGAAAAACATTCTCAAAAAATAATATAAAAAAAACATTCTTTGTGTAGCATATCACTGTCTCAGTTCTACTTTTCAAATAAACTTTGTGTCAGACCTATTTTGGGTATGATGACAAAAAGAACAGTTTTCCATAAAAATTTATTTTAAGAAATCTTTTTCATTAAACTGTCTCTTCCTATTACCCCCAAAACGTCAAATCTGTTACATCTTCCTCCTTTGTACAACGGATTAACCCCTCACCACACGTTCTTCAGACGTGAGGTTATAGGGATCATCTGTGGATGGGATTGTTTCTCCTAATCTAAATAAAAACCCAAACTAAATAAAAACCCAAACTTTTTTTTATCCGATTCTACTCAGGGTCAAATCAATAAAGTTTTAAATACGCCACTATAAAACCCTCTTTTACTTCCCCAAGAAAGCTTTACGCTTTCTGAAAACTCTCAAGACGAACTTCATCTCCTTCATCTTCTTGCACCCTGTTTTCCTGCAAGTTCTTCAAACTTATTTAAAAATGGTGAACTCGGGTATCTCAAAGAAACATTCCAAGGCATCTGCCTCTGTTCACCCAACTGGTTCAGACTCTGCTTCAAGGAACCAAACGCCAACGATTTCTTCAAGCAATTTTAGGGCAGTGTTCGATGAGCATTCTTCTTACAATGCTCCAATCAAGTTGATGATCAAGTTCCTGTCAAATCATCCATTGTTTGGTCCTTTTGATTCTTTCACAGATGTGGTACCGCTATCAACACTCTTCAAATGTGCTTTCTCTGCATATCGCCCTCTCAACAACCTTCAAGAGGTGCATCTGAATCTGGTGAATGATTCTTTGGTTATTCTGACTAAAGAGAAATTTCTCGACGCCATCAATCTGTTAGTTCATCCTTCAACAAAGTTCTTTACCCTAAGCATGGTCGACATTCTATCTGCACTTTACCAGATGGGTTACCAAAAGAAGCTGAAAGGCATAGGCGAATTCAAGAAGAATCAGTTGCCTACGGTATGGCAGTTCGTTTGCCATTTTGTGATCCGCAGTTTGTCTGGAAGGACCGTAGGCACTGATAACATGTGTCTCAAGTTGTTAGAGTGAGTATGGAGTATTTTACTGGCCACGATGTCAACTACGGTCAGATTCTGTGGGATGACTTCTTTCAGTACATCCCCAAGGGAAGTCCAAGAAAAAATCCTACCGAGCTCACCTTTGCAAGATTCTGCTCTCTATGCATCTCAGATCTTCATGCTGATGCAGGACTGAGCATGGGCAACGATGTCAACCTCTTCATCACCAGAGATCTAAAAAGGTACAACCCTTCTAAAGATCAATCTATTTTTGGACCCATTAGACGGCTACCAATCCACATATTGTCTACACTTGGAGTTGAAACCATTGATGTCACAGATCACATAGAGGCTACGGAAGGTATTGACCCATACCTTCCTACCCCGCCTCTACCTATTCAGAACAAACAAGCCTCAACCGCACCCATCAATCCTGGTAGTACCGCAACTCCATTTTTCACCACTCTATCCAACTTACCTTTATCAAACAGGCTCAAGAAGGTAGCCTCAGCCAACCAAGGCCCCCGCAACATCACCAAGAAACATGGAACCCCAAAGAAGAAAGATGCTCCCAAGAACACTGAACCATCCAATAAAAGGAAACTAAAAAAAAATGTGCTCTCAGATGACGAATCAGATGAAAATCAAACTCACTCTCTCTCCATGGAACTTATGAGTGATTCTGATGATGACGCACAACCTATTGCTATCTTCAAGAAATGAAAAACCGAATCCACTGACCAAATGCGTGACCGGACTGATGCCACATCCTATCAAAAGGCTCCGGTAGTCCTTGGGGTGGTCGCAGACCCATTCCATTCAACCATCCAATTCTACTCAGACACAGAAAGTGTGTCTGTTTCAGCTGATCGTGGCAATTCTTCAGCCCGTGCCAGAACTAAGCCGAGGCCAGACTTGACCACGGGTGTAACACCAGCGAAATTAGGGTCAAAAATTTAACTTTTGTAAAACAATAATTGGGATATACCAAGTGGTATATATCGTAACGAGGTTTCCAAAAATATAAAGAACACTAAAATCCGAGTTATAACGAAGAAGTTATGACCAATCGAAGATCCGCGGCGATACCGGTAAAACACTGTTAAACGTAAAATACGAAATCCCAATAAAATACTTTTTAACCTTAGGTATCTAAATGAAAGTCATAAATATCATTAAACCGTGAGCATACATAAAAAGAACGCCCAAATCTGACTTTGTATGAGGAAGTTATGATTTTTCGAAGTTTCTGACCTAGCAGTAGACAGCTAAAAACTCGAAATAGAGATCGAGTGGTCTTTAGCCGATACAACCTAAACGAAAGTTGAAGACCCCGACAATAGGAGTACAACAGTAAAAAGTCTGACGAAAATGGACACCAGATGAAGGAGTTATGGAATTTAAACGGACTTTTCCAGGCCCGGCCTGCTAAAAATAATATAATAAAAACAAAGTCAAAATTAGCCGACGGAGTCTAAACGAGAGTTGTAGAGCCTTTTCTTAGCTACGCGTGGATATAAAGAACGTCGAAAACGGAGTTCGTATGCGAAAGATATGATTTTCTGAAGTTTGGGACACGAATTTCGACGCTGTGTCAGAATTGTCAGTATTCACAACGTGAACACTGTGTTCACGACGTGAACAGTCTGACTGATGCATTTCAGAGCCACTTGACAGATGACGCATGCCATGACGATTCGGGACCAAACTCACGACGTGAGTTATGCAAAACTCACGACGTGAGAGTGAAAATCGTGCCTATATATAGAAATTGAAGCCTTTCGAGTTTGGCTGCTCATTCCTAACCTCTCTCCTACTTCTACTCTCTGTTAAGCCCCTCTAAACCACCCCGAAGCCCCGGTACCACTCCTGGAACACGACGCAAGGCCCGACGCCCTGAAGTTCCCGAGACACTGCTTCTCTCCAGTCGAAGTACTGCCTGCGTAAAGCCCCGGGTTTTATACTCAAGCTCTGAAGGAAGTTCTATACTCCCGAGATCCCCGAGAATCCCGAGATTTCAACTCTCTCTAGTCGAAGTTCTGCTCGATTCTTCTCACGACTACTTCAAAACAACCACTGTTAAGATTTATGGAGTCTTGAACAAATTGACAAGTTCCTAAGAGTTCAAGGGCCATAAATGTAACATTACATTTAACAATTGAATTATTCAATTTTTGTCGGAAAACGTTTGAATTAAATATTCAAATGGTCGGTGGACAATTATTTAATATTTGTTGGACGGCTAATGTGAATGGCAAAATTTTCAAAGTCAATCTTTGCGGCAATCCTGTGCATATTGCGGCTCACAAATATACCTATATATATGCATGTATGTTTTGCATATTTTGTGTGCAAAAAAACTTGAGAGAACGTCAAGTGTAGAGTGTCAAGCCAATTGTAATCTTGTGAGTTTTAATAAAATTCTCTAGTTGCAGCCCGTGGACGTAGGATTTGCACCGAATCCGAACCACGTAAAATCCTTGTGTTCTTCTTGCTTTATTTTCATGAGTTTGTGTGTGTGTGATAGTATGTTTCCGCTGCGTGTACCCGGTCCGGTTCCTAACAACTGGTATCAGAGCGTGGTTAGCGAGGTTTGGAGGGTACGATTGTTTTTTTTTTCACGCACGAGTGTACCTGATTTGTATCTTGTTTGTCGTAATGGCTGAAGACAATATTATAATCGAAAAGTTCAACGGTTCTGATTTTAGCTGGTGGAAAATGCAATTAGAAGCATTGCTATGTCAGAAAGACTTGGACATGGTACTAGGAGACAAACCGGAGAAAATGGAAAAAGCTTTTGAAGATGCGTTGAACTCAAAGGACAAGAAAGCCAAGGCGGTTATTACATTGTCATTGACGAAGAGCGTTGCTTTCAACATCATGAATGAAACCACGGCGCGTGGTATGATGGAGGCTCTGTCAAATATGTATGAGAAACCATCGGCGGCTAACAAGGTGTTCTTGATGAAGGAGTTGTTCACTACAAGGATGAATGAGGAAGGCTCAGTTACGGTTCACATTAATAATCTAAATTCAATTCTGTCCAGATTATCATCTGTGGGAATTAAATTTGATAACGAGACTCAAGCATCACTGCTACTAGCTTCTCTACCTGATAGCTGGTCCGGAACCGTTACTGCTGTTACGAGTTCCGTGGGAACCAGTGGTATGACTTTTGAAGGGGTTAGAGATTTGGTTCTAGGCGAGGATATCAGACGCAAGAATCAAGGTGGATCTTCCTCTTCTGATTTATTAAATGTCGGAAGAGGTAGAGGGAATAGCAGGAATAGTGGAAGCAGTGGGAGTCGGGGAAAAAGTTCATCTAGAACTAAGAAGAATGTGAAGTGCTGGAACTGCCAGGAGGTGGGACATGTTAAGAGTCAATGTCCAAAGAAAGAATTGAACATTACCGGTGCTGAGAGTGTGTCTGAGGATGATGCATTGATACTCAGTATGGAAAGTTCTGTGGACTCTTGGGTCATGGATTCAGGGGCTTCGTTTCACGCCATGGACAACGGGAAACGATGGTGAATCTAAAAGAAGGAGATTTTGGGAAGGTACGGTTGGCAAATGACGAGATGCTTCAAGTAACGGGCATAGGAGATATTGATCTGGTTACTTCATTGGGAACTACATGGAACCTGAAGAATGTCAGGGTGATTCCGGAGCTGAAAAAGAAATTGATTTCTGTTGGTCAGCTGGATAAACAAGGACTGGAAGTAAGGTTTGGTGGTGGTAAATGGAGGGTGGTCAATGGTAATTCGGTGATTGCTCATGGTATGAAGTGTGGGTCATTGTATATGGTTGAGGTACCTGCTGAGGGAAGTATGAACATCCCGATTAAGCAAAACAAAATCTGGTTCGCTAAATCTACTGCTAAGAGAGTTCATTTTGCAAACATGAATTCTGGAGCCAAAGAGATGTTAGCTGAACGAGTTCGAAAGTCTAAACCATTCAGGGGATTTGGTGACAATGGGAGCACGGGACGTGTTTCGGGTAAAGTTACAAAGAGCCATTGGGTTTTGAAGACTAAGACTGAAAAATTCTCTCCTGTTGAATGTTTGCAAAGTTTGGAGAGTGTTAGTGGTCCTCGGTGTATCTCTGGATCTGGTGGAGTGTCCAAACCGGTTGAGACAGAGGATGAGTCGGTGGTGGGATTAGCCACGACTGAGTTGGAGCTAGTGGGAGCTTCAACTGGCCCTTCTAGTACTTGAAGATGAGGGGCGGCTGCAATTAGAGAAATCAGACTAAGTTTTAGCTTGTTCTTTGGAACTGGAAGCTTGAAGGACTTGGTTGTTTTAAGATTACTGGAGTTGGATGACAGAGACGGACCATGTTGTTCAAGCCTCCAAGTGGGAGATTGTTAAGATTTATGGAGTCTTGAACAAATTGACAAGTTCCTAAGAGTTCAAGGGCCATAAATGTAACATTACATTTAACAATTGAATTATTCAATTGTTGTCGGCAAACGTTTGAATTAAATATTCAAATGGTCGGTGGACAATTATTTAATATTTGTTGGACGGCTAATGTGAATGGCAAAATTTTCAAAGTCAATCTTTGCGGCAATCCTGTGCATATTGCGGCTCAGAAATATACCTATATATATGCATGTATGTTTTGCATATTTTGTGTGCAAAAAAACTTGAGAGAACGTCAAGTGTAGAGTGTCAAGCCAATTGTAATCTTGTGAGTTTTAATAAAATTCTCTAGTTGCAGCCCGTGGACGTAGGATTTGCACCGAATCCGAACCACGTAAAATCCTTGTGTTCTTCTTGCTTTATTTTCGTGAGTTTGTGTGTGTGTGATAGTGTGTTTCCGCTGCGTGTACCCGGTCCGGTTCCTAACAACCACTTCAATCAAGTGAGTTCATACCCCTACAAACACACTTTAAAT
The DNA here is from genome assembly GCF_052849685.1 of Lactuca virosa. Classification (NCBI taxonomy): domain Eukaryota; kingdom Viridiplantae; phylum Streptophyta; class Magnoliopsida; order Asterales; family Asteraceae; genus Lactuca; species Lactuca virosa. The sequence continues at coordinate 13,631,973 of NC_136427.1, read as the reverse complement.
ACGTTTTTAACCGCTTTTAAACACTTTTAAGGGGGGGGGGGGGAATACAAGTAAACACAAGGCTAAAATCGTGTGAAACATCGATCTTTTGCTATACTTTTCATACTATTGTTTTAACTATCATATGAAGTTGTTATCATGCAAAACACCTCACAACACAACTTTACCCTCTTGGAATACAATATGTTTTATAAATAGAAATATGTTTTATTTATACGTTTGCATACTACATCATATCAAGGGTAACCATTTTCAACTATAACATGATGCTTTTACAAGAAAACTCAACTCATCATCACGCCTTTGTAACACGGTAGAAAAGGAAATCATTTCATACAAACGATTTTTCATCATATTACTCGTGAACTTGTTGTTAGCCATCATGTGAGTTCATACCCCCTTTTATACACCTTCAAATACTTTATAATGTACTTTTAATACATTTCGGGGGAGAATACAAGTAAACACACGGTTGATCCTAAGTGAAAAGGTGAAAACTCTTGTTATGCTTTGCATGCATTAGAATTATACAAAATGTATAGTATCCAGGGTATCATTCCCTGTTAAATCGTTTTATGCATTCAAAGAACTTATGATTTATGCTTTGTCAAACATTGTGAAAGAGAATAAACATTGCATACAAACTATTACTTTAATACAGACTTAGTTGAGAATCCGTGAGACGATTACATCTTCAAATGATACCTTTTTGTTTCAAAGGTACTACCTAAAGTCCTGTCTATTATAACCAGAGTCTCCCGGTTGGAGAGCGTGTCAAATGTGTATAGATCTATACGGGAAGTCATGATCCCGCGCCCTGACTGTTAGCTACAGTCCTTTGGGTGACAGTTTGGCGTAAACGTCACGACGCCTGAAGACCGTCGCCACAGGCATATTATGTTTAGTATGGTTATAAAACTCACCGGATAGACAATTATTATGGTATTTTGATTTTATGAACGAGTAGCTATTAAAACTATTCTTCATCTAACAAGTGCGATCTTCGTATAGCTTTATTATATAAAACTATGCCTCATCCTTTAAGTATGTCAGTTGCTTGCGATTTTCGGTCTTAGAGACTGCCTGTTACTTTAGGAAAATAAGGGATTTTCCTGTATCTAAAACAATCAACTAATAGGAAAATAAGGGATTTTCCTGGTGCAACTATTTACAATTGACAACGCGAACATTCATATGCATTTCATACTTTTATAAGAAAATAAGGGATTTTCTTGGAAAACGCATGAACTTTGGAATGGCATACATTTTCTCAAATCCGCTTATGAACTCACCAACTTAATTGTTGACACTTTTTCTTTGAAATAACTTGTATTCTCAGGGAACCGCTAAACAGGTTTGGGAATCATCTTTTGGGGATTAACGTTCTGGCGTTAATGACTTCTTTTGAAACATGTTATTGTATTTATGTTTTGAATATGTAACAACTACGATTATGTAAACACTTTTAAATATTTATTTATTTGGTGGTGTGTACTTTCCTTACTATGCAATTGTTATGATACTGAATATGACGTCCTCCGCCCCCGAACCTTTCCGCCGTTCTGGTTTGGGGGTGTGACAACGGGTCAAGGAGACCAAGGAAGCTCAGGAAATCTAACTCTGCTTACATCTTTTTCAGGTGGTTTAGGCACAATGAGCACAAATGTGCAAGGATCTGTGAACCCGAGGGACACCTCGGTGCGTTTTCAAGGATTTGACGGTGATGAATCAAATGATTCTTGGCGATATTACAATCCATTCTCAGAATCCGATATTAAGAAATATGCCGCTTTCCGTAGGGCATTTCAAGCAAGAAAGGACCAACAAACCAAGAAACTTCAACAGAAACAACAGGAGATTGAAACCGTAGCCAAATACTGGGCCAACGCCATTAGCAACGCCAATACGGTTGCCACAATTCAAAAGGTCCAGGAGTGGATGTCCACAATGGCTGAGACGGTCCGCAACGCTCAGACCACTCTTGGTGGTGAAGGTTCATCAAAACTCCCTCCAACTGCAAATGTTAGAGATTCTCAAGATGATGGAACCGCAATCGAAGTTAGCTCCGCACCTACATTCGGGTTCGATGACTTTGATAGCAATGAGGTAATTCAGCCTACCCCTTCTGATGATGACTTAATGATTTTTGATGAGGAAGAAGCTTCGAGTGGCTCTCAACACTCAAACTCCAAGCCTAAAGATAAAAAGAAGAAAAGAAAGATTGCTGTGTCCATAAAAGAATTTCTGAGTCTACAAGCCAAAGTAGATCAGATTCTTGTTCCGGTTAAGCCGACTCAACCGCAACCTGAAGACATACCAGGACCGAAGTCCCTTATTGAAAGGATCGAACGACTAGCTGCTGAGCGAATTTCTCTGAAAGTTGAAAAGGGAGTTCGTTCTTTCGATACAAGTCGTAAGGCTGACCATCAGCAGTTTATGGATACTGCGGAGCGCCTCATTTCTGAGGTATCTGCAATCAATACAGATCTTCAAACATCCATTGCGGATCAGTCAACTCATTCGAAGAAGCCGATAGATGAAACTCATACTGCTTATGAGTCCACCATCTCGGTCCTACAATCTACAATCAACAGCCTTCGACGCTCTCTATCTTCCAATTTTCATGGTCCTGAGATTCTTCAACTTACCAAGGAGATTCATCGACTACTCTTCAACACCGCTATTCCAAACAATCAGCAACTGTCTGATGCACTCAAAGCTCAATTCCAGGACGTGTGTGGTAAAGTCGATGGTCTTAAGCAATCGCTTGAAGAATCCCCGACTCTGCATTCCTCAGGAGGGGGAAGTGATGAAGACCATCATTCACACAATATCTCTCACCAACATAGGAGTTCCCCTGTCATAAATGAAAAAGTTCCTTCATCGCAACCATCTCCTCACAAGAATCCAAGCCATCAGAAACCACCGCAACATCAGACACCACCGCAACATCAGTCACCACCACAACAGGAAATCATTCAAGAATCTAATCCTTCTCCTGAGCGATCGGATACTCCTCCCCACTTCAAGAACTTAGCATCCAACATGTCATCCGAATATTCCAATGATTCTCCCGCAACGAAACAGAAGAAAGCTGACTGGAAAGCAGCCAAATTTGCTGAGCTAATCTGGAGAGAAAACGGATTCGACATTACCATGGATCAATCCCCACCGAAGATTGCTGGATGATGACCATAAACCCTATATTACTTTTGCTGAACCCCCATCTGACGGTTATTGGGATGTTCCCATCTCCCCCAATGCAAAATACTTCACTGTATTTGAGCAGTTTGACCGCAGCTTACCTGATCACAAGAGACTGCCCATGGAATTCGAAAGACTCAATCTATTCCATGCTAAACATGCTTCTTCAATAGAGAAAATCTGGTCTAATGATATACCATCCGCAATCAAGAACTTTAAGCCCCGAAAATTCATGAAAGCTGAATTTATCCAGTATACTCTTACAAGAAGGAATCAGGACTACGTCCGTACCCAAGCTGACTTCCCATACATGAATCCAGAAGAAGTCTTCCTGATAGCAAAGGTGTTCCAAAACAAAACTGAAAAGTATCCAAAGATGAAGATAGCATTTGAGAGGGCAAGCACATTTCTAATGGAAACTGTTTGTGACTTCGCAAAGATTGATGCAGACATTCACCCTGCCTTGCCAAAAAGTTCGATCTACCACCACTTGACCCTGCACCGATGCTTACTGAAGGTTATCAAGAAAGATCTCTGGCTGCAACAAACTTCCCAGATCTTGGAGTTAATTTTAAACGAAAGGTCAATGAAACCAAATATTTCATTCCTATGACTGCCATGAATCGTCTCACAAGGAAGGAACTTGAAGTTTGTCGAACCGCAATTGAAAATTGAAAATACACAACTGCCGAAGTCAAGTTCGAAATTTTAAGGAGAATCACCTGGTTAGAGAATATCCGAAAGTTTTGGTGGATTCTCATCAAGTTCCTAAAACTCGATAACTGAAGAGAAGTTAAAGAGGTCACTTGGGGGGAAATTGTTGAATCATAAAAGTGACCCTCTTAAACTTGGTCTACCGCAGCCTTCCAAGATCCGCAGTCAACTCTGTTCAACAACCCCATCCGAAGTTATCATCATCCGCAGTTCACTATCTAGCTTTCTTAGTTTAGCTCTTTATCTGCTTTTCTTAGAATACTCTCTTTTGTCCAGTATGCCTTGCATGGCTACGCTTAGATAGTTGAACAAATGTAATATTTGAGTCTCTATATATAGAGCTCAATCCTTCTTATTCAAAAACAAGATAACACTTCGCATCTTGAATCTCATATCTTGTGCTATTACTCTCATCTCCTTCTTACTCTCAAAATTCACTTAAATAAAAATGATTATTATCTCTCTTCAGAGCAAGTCATTCTTAACTTAATCACTAAGTTTGATCTCACTTAGTAACTTAGTCTGAATGCATTCCTTGTTAAGAATCAACTTATGTGTATACTTGATATAATACCTGCTGTCATTTATATTTCCTTACATTTCTGCACCTAACTCTCTAATTATCTAACTCTATCATGAACAGAAGGGAAAAGTTGCCAAGTCTACGAGTGGGTATTCTGCCAATCAGAAGAGCGCAACACCAGTAGTAGTGCTAAGAAAGCTAATTTCGGGACGAAATTCCATCTAACGGGGGGATGATGTGACAACCGGAAAATTTTTTAGTTTTAAGTCCCAGTCAATTAACTCAACTGAGTGTCAAATTCATTAGTACGAAGTTCTAGCCCGGTTAAAGGTCATTCTAAGGGTTTTGAGCCTAATACACTTAAGGAATAAGTGTTAGGAAGTACCTGCTAGAACCACAGTGTAGCAAAGCAATCCCTAACCTCATTGAAATGAGTTTACGGCCACAAGACCATGAGTTTACGGCCGTAAACTCATGTGGCCATAAACTCAAGGGTATAAAGATGATACTTGGCCATTTTTCTCATTTTTCCTTTCCTTAGCCGATTTTCCTTCATTCTCTCTCAACTATCATCCCGTTCTTCGCCTTAGATCTTCAAAAGTGTAAGTGTTCTGTCCCTTGATTGGTTGATACATCTTATTAACTAGCTACATACATTGATTTCATCCATGGAAATCATGATTATATAGATATTCAAGTTACACCAAGAACACCAAGAACACACACTAGTGTTCTTGGCCAAATCGACTAGTTCAAGCTCCTATATCATAAGCACTCTTGTTCTAACTTGTTGTACACTAGATTAAACATGTTTATACCTTAGAAACATCAAGAAACAAAGGTTGGAAGAGAGTTTACGGCCAAGGCATGTTCTTGGGCCGTAAACTCCCTTTTAGGGTGCAATGTTGCCCTAATTTCCTTCCTTATGCTTGGAAACTAGCCTAGACCTTTACCTTGATGTGCTAAGTACTTGAAAACATCAAAATACCATCATTCATATGGGTTTACGGCCGCAAACACATGGAGAAGTGGTCCATGGGCCGTAAACTCCATTTAGGAGTGTATTGATGCCACAAACACTTCCTAAGGCTAAGACTTGAAGTTAGGATGCTTCATTATGACTTTTAGGACTTCAAATCACACAATGGTATGAGTACCATGAGTTTACGGCCGTAAACTCAAGGGTTTACGACCGTAAACTCCAATGGAGTTGGTCTCATGACCATAAACACCTTTAGATGCCATTTCACTTCCCTTTGATGAATCACATGTGATTCCAACACTTGATCAAGGTGTTTCCTACTCCCGGAAGGTGTTTCCTTTCATATTGTTGTTTATAAACACTATATTTATGTCAGTATGTGTCCTTATATGTCATATAGAACTTATTGTGTCTCGGGACTTCAATCGTGGAACTTCTCGTGCTTACACGCATACCCGTTTGAATCACCCACATCTGGTGAGTTCATACCCCGTAATGAATCATTTAACTGTTTAAGGGGGGGAATACAAGTTGAACACAATGATAATTGTGTAAATGTTTGTTATAAACATCTTTCAAAATGTTACTTATGTCATTTATAAGTTGTCAAAACATTTCAAAACTCTTTTAAAGTTATGTTACTTTATAGTTATACAAAACTTTCTTTTTTAAAGTACAAGCATAAATTAGTAGATAAATGAGTCTTTCCAAGAACAGTCCAAGTAGAACATTAGTAAGCTATAATAGGTATAGTTTAGGAGAATACTATTCATTACTTCTAGTACAATGAAGCACACAAAGAGTCAGTTCTTACATGAGTCAAAAACACAGTAAAGAGAAACAAACAATACCATACATAACATAGTGAAGAGAATCAAACAATACCATACAGAGAGAACACACAATAAAGAGAAACAAACAGAACGAACAAGTAAGGTTGCTATAGCAAGAGAACACACATACAAGATCTAATTATACCAATGAATCACTAACTCATTGTTTTAAACAAAAGGTGATAGTTATATTGGGTATACATGATCATATACTTTAATGTGAATTACACGGCTTGCAAGAATTTGCAGAGGTCGCGTTTAGTACCCTTAATCTCTTGACAGGGAGAGCGTATAGTAGGGGTTCTAGCCTTCATATTATAACCGTAATAAAACACTTATGTTTTTAGGTTATTAGTACATCCGCATGTCATCATAAACGACAGCTGTGTACTTTATTTCCCAATACTTCCATAAAGTGCCAGTACCGCTTGAAAGTTAACTCAAACTATGTTAGAGTTATAAACTAGGGAAAATAATACATTTTTACAATCGACAAATGGAACAGTCGAGTCTAGTTCAGAATAGAAGATGCCTTGGGAGAAGGATACAATTAAAGGATAGGACCATAATGCTAGTCTTATGATTTCTTAATGTATACATCACAGGATACATATATATCAATAGGGTCCGACAGCTAATAGGATGTGTGCTCTTCGCTTCATTTCCTATTCCTCGTTTGGTTGTGGGCTTGGAACGGATTCACCCAATCTATCATCTACCCGATTCTATATATATGTATGCTTAGTATACATTAAGTCATCATAAGGGTACCAGGTATGGGTCAGATTATAGGACACATAGTCAAAACACAGTTTTTCTAGTACAAAACATACTTTCCAAAGTCAGTACTTTTGGTATACAAAACTAGAAACTTCCCAGAAAAGGGTTTAATCCATTTTATTAAACCGGTACAATTTTAAAGACTTTAGGTGAGTAACTCTATAATACCTTAGTTTATACACCATGTTTATATATAAAACTAATACCCAATAGGTAGTTAAATGTGTGTTTTCCGCCTTACTTCCTATTCCTCGTTGGGTTGTGGGCTTAGGGCAGATTCACTCAATTAACTTTCTATCCGATATTAGATTATATATAGCAGTATAAACTAAGCTATTATAAAAGTAGTCACTGTGGTCACCATTTTTACTATAAGAAATATAGGTTTTCTTAAAGAACTTTTCATTAAATATAAAGGAACCATTACAATTAACTCCATGAGTAACAAGTGAATACACCAGGGTTATATATGACAACGATCTAACAACCAATGGGATGTGTGCTATCCGCCTTACTTTCTGTTCCTCGTTGGGTTGTGAGCTTAGGGCAGATGCGCACAATCGATTGTTTGTTTACTCTGAGTCTTATATAACTTGTACCCACTTAGTACCCATAGAAAGGCTTGTAGTGTCATTTTACTTAACTTTCATCAAAGTAGGAAATATAGGATTTTCTAGAGGAACAGGCGAATCTTTTCAAAACAGAACTTACAACTTACACCACTTTTACATATACGTTTTCAACCACATTTTACAGCTTACTTACATCACTAAAATCTTATGAACTCACCAGCTTAATTGTTGATCAACTCTTTCAAATAACTTGTATTCTCAGGAGACTATTAGACAGGTGCTCGTGCTGGGGATTCAGAAGATGAAGCATTATAGCTTCAAGTCTTTTTTTGTTATTTGTGTATGAATTCTATGTTTTGTGAACACACACATTGTAAACACTTTCTTTCGGAATGAAATGGTTGTTCATTACTTGCTTACCATATACATATCTCGTGATACTAAACATGACGTCCTCCACCCCCGAACGTTTCCGCCGTTCCGGTTTTGGGGTGTGACAGATTGGTATCAGAGCATTGTTTATAGTGAATTAAGTATATCAACCGATAAAAGATATACAACTATAAATACAATGGGGCTTAAGTGCTCTGGATAATGATATATTTTTTAATATAACTACAAGTTATAAAAATATACCTACTTGCTTATACGTGTACATAATAGAACTAGTGTCACGAGGAGAACAGAACTAAAGTATTTAAATGTTGGGCACTGTCGTCAACCTGAACAGTTATGTAATCATAGCTAGGATCAATATAGCCTGATCAACTACATTCATTCGAGATGTGACCGACATGTGTTTAGGAATGATGTGGTGTTACAACAGTGTTAAAACTTACCAGAACACCAGAACAAGTACATTCAGAGTTAGGATACTATAGGAGTATTTTAGTCCAGATAAATAACTTATGTGATAAATTAAAAGACCCTTACGGATAGGTCTATAATCTTGCAATGTATATTCCTAAAGTTTTATATATAATCAAGATCTTATAGACTTAGAATTGGTGGCCTACGCTTCGCTATCCATTCCTCTTAAGGAAGTAGTGTTGAGGTAGGACCACTTATTCGAAGGTCTATTAAATCTTCAATTATATACAAACTTGTGTACCTTGTACAATTATAGGAAGACTCCGTAAGGATCACCCCATAAAGTTACCTTAAAGCTCATAGATTCTTTAGTCACATTCATTCTCGCACGACAAGCCCATATAGATGTAACCACTTCCTCATAGTATACAACAGAAGAGTCCAGGAGGAACAACGACAAGTTCATGAGACGTTTTCAAGGAAAGATCAGCCGATGTAACCAAAACGTCTTACACGTCACACTAATAAATATTAATCCTGTTAATTTATCGAGCGAGTGGAAACACTGCTCACATTACATGTGTTAGATTTATTTTCTTGCATGCAGCTGGTAACAGTTATTCACGAAACAGATATTCATTCGAGGATAGTTATTTCAAATTCATAGAGTCTATTAGGTATAGACTCAATTATGAATTGTTTCTAGAACCCTGTGGAAGTCAGGACCTGATACATCCAGAACTAGGATAACCCTGTCTTTTCAGCTTTCGGCTTGTGTCCATTGCTTTAGACTTATTCCGTCTCATCTTTGTATTCTTTTAGGAAAGATGCCTCCTCGCAGATCTATCAGACACACTACTCCGATAACTCCAATTCCGCCTCCTTCACAAATCAATATGGCAGCTATAAACGTTGCAGTGGCTGCGGCTGTGGCAACACCCATGGCTCAATATCACTCCATCAGTACCAGCGGAGGTGAAACGCCTACTGATTCTACTCGAGGTAAGGTCCTCATGCGCTCGAGAGAGTTCTCCTACAAGGACTTCACCAGATGCCAACCATTGTTCTTTAAAGGGACTGATGGAGTCATTACCCTCATGCAATGGTTCGAGAAAACAGAGTCGATCTTCGAAATCTGTTTATGCCCAGAAGGAAGCAAAGTGAAGTTTGCTGCCTGCACCTTCTCTGGCAAGGCCCTAACATGGTGGAACAGCCATGTTAAGTCACTGACCCTATCAGTGGCAAACTCAATAGGTTGGGAAAACCTAAAAGAGTTAATGCGGGAGGAATACTGCCCGTTAGGCGAGATTTAAAAACTGGAACAAGAGCTGTGGGATCTCACTATGGTCGGCTCAGATATAGTGACCTACACGGACCGGTTCAGCGAACTAGCAGCTCTATGCCCCGAGATGATTACCTCGGAGAGCAAGAAGATAGAAAGATACATTTGGGGTCTAACTTCTTCGACCCAAGGAAATGTGTTGTCTTCTAACCCAGCCACGTTCGATAGTGCTAAACGCCTGGCTCAGCGACTCATCGACCACAGAGTCCGCCATGGTGTAAAAGTCCCTATTCCCGAGCCGCCGAGGGAAGAAGACTATAATCAGAAGTCGGGGAACAAGAGGAAGAAGAAGCAAACAACGCAAGACACCCCGCAGGAGCAACGAGCGAGTACTATGTACGCCGCTACGACGCCTACTGTTCCAGCACCTGCCAGTCGATATGCTGGAAACCTTCCGAAGTGTGGAAAGTGCAACTTTCAGCACACCGGAGTATGCCGGGAAATGCAGTGTCTGAACTGCCATAGAAAGGGACACACAGTCCGTTACTGCAGGGCACCGGCTCAACCGATCTCCCAAGTCCTCGGAGCTGAAGAAAACCAAGCCTGCTATGGATGTGGTGAGACTGGACAGCATCAGAGGGACTGCCTAATAGTAAGGAACTCAGGAGCGGATGGACGCATTCTGATGATCACCGCAGGAGAATCAACCCCGGAGTCGTCGACGAGTAGTGGTACGTTTTCAAAATAGTAATTACTTTTAAAATTAATTTATATTCATATAAGATTAAAATTTAGGGATAACACTTAAAAGTAACTATAACAACTCACATGTTGAAATAGGTCGCAATAATCAAGAGAACTAAAAGATCCGTTTTGAGAAGCTATTATGGCATACCATGTACATCAAGGTTGTGAACAACTAAGATGTTGCAGACTTAGGGTGAGTGACTCCGCTTAGGTCCCCATTTTCCCTAAATGGTTGGGGATTTGAGGCAGAGTTACTCAGTCGACTGCCTGGTTCATCTTAGAAATTCATAACTAGTATATGGCAGGCGATGGTAGTGGTACCAAGGAGGATTATGATATCAAGTATCCCCACCAGTTGGTAGAACACTTTTGTTCGTATGTATGCGCACATAGCGGTACGATACGTAGGAGTGTTATCTTCAGAGAGAAAACAGGAAACACGAGAACATTACAGAGAGTACATTGTTGAACATACTAGGAGTACAGTAGCGAGCATACCAGGGATACATCGTCGTTTATCAGACGTTTCTTTCATTTGACCAAAACTTTGTTCAGTATAGAGTCCGTTGTTTTCATTCGTCATGAGTTGGCGTGGTCCTCACCATACTGAGTTCATATGTTTCTATCGCCTCGATCGGAAAGTTCTCGAAACTTTCGTCCTTCGTATCGAAAGTCCGACCTAAACCGCAGTTTTATCTTTCGTATTCTAAACCCCACAGTACTCGTGCGAAGAGTACTTTGTCCTCCGAAGCCTTATCGTCTACCACTCGTCCAGCAGACCAAGTTCGAGCACAGAGGCTATGGACGAATACAGCCCACCTATCACTATTCAGTGTATACGCGAGGGTGGTATATGATTATGATTACGCAGATTTAGTATGTGTGTTTCCGCCCTATCTCCTGTTCCTCGTTTGGTTGTGGACCTGGGGCAGAGACGCACATCCGACCGTCTTAGTAACCCTAATTATATACGACTTGTATACACGAGGTAATGATAGATGGATCAAGTATGAATCCTATCATGAACAGAAGGGCAAAGTTGCCAAGTCTACGAGTGGGTATTCTGCCAATCAGAAGAGCGCAACACCAGTAGTAGTGCTAAGAAAGCTAATTTCGGGACAAAAATTTCCATCTAACGGGGGGATGATGTGACAACCCGAAAAATTTTTAGTTTTAAGACCCAGTCAATTAACTCAACTGAGTGTCAAATTCATTAGTACAAAGTTCTAGTCCGGTTAAAGGTCATTCTAAGGGTTTTGAGCCTAATACACTTAAGGAATAAGTGTTAGGAAGTACCTGCTAGAACCACAGTATAGCAAAGCAATCCCTAACCTCATTGAAATGAGTTTACGGCCACAAGACCATGAGTTTGCGGCCGTAAACTCATGTGGCCATAAACTCAAGGGTATAAAGATGATACTTGGCCATTTTTCTCATTTTTTCTTTCCTTAGCCGATTTTCCTTCATTCTCTCTCAACTATCATCCTTTCTTCGCCTTAGATCTTTAAAAGTGTAAGTGTTATATCCCTTGATTAGTTGATACATCTTATAAACTAGCTACATACATTGATTTCATCCATGGAAATCATGATTATATAGATATTCAAGTTACACCAAGAACACCAAGAACACACTAGTGTTCTTGGCCAAATCGACTAGTTCAAGCTCCTATATCATAAGCACTCTTGTTGTAACTTGTTGTACACTAGTTTAAACATGTTTGGTCCTTAGAAACATCAAGAAACAAAGGTTGGAAGAGAGTTTACGGCCAAGGAATGTTCTTGGGCCGTAAACTCCCTTTTAGGGTGCAATGTTGCCCTAATTTCCTTCCTTATGCTTGGAAACTAGCCTAGACCCTTACCTTGATGTGCTAAGTACTTGAAAACATCAAAAGACCATCATTCATATGGGTTTACTGCCGCAAACACATGGAGAAGTGGTCCATGGGCCGTAAACTCCATTTAGGAGTGTATTGATGCCACAAACACTTCCTAAGGCTAAGACTTGAAGTTAGGATGCTTCATTATGACTTTTAGGACATCAAATCACACAATGGTAGGAGTATCATGAGTTTACGGCCGTAAACTCAAGGGTTTACGACCGTAAACTCCAATGGAGTTGGTCTCATGACCATAAACACCTTTAGATGCCATTTCACTTCCCTTTGATGAAGCACATGTGATTCCAACACTTGATCAAGGTGTTTCCTAGTCCCGGAAGGTGTTTCCTTTCATATAGTTGTTTATAAACACTATATTCATATCAGTATGTGTCCTTATATGTCATATAGGACTTATTGTGTCTCGAGACTTCAATCGTGGAACTTCTCGTCCTTACACGCATACCCGTTTGAATCACCCACATCAGGTGAGTTCATACCCTGTAATGAATCTTTTAACTGTTTTAACTGTTTAAGGGGGGGGGGGGGAATACAAGTTGAACACAATGATAATTGTGTAAATGTTTGTTATAAACATCTTTCAAAATGTTACTTATGTCATTTATAAGTTGTCAAAACATTTGAAAACTCTTTTAAAGTTATGTTACTTTATAGTTATACAAAACTCCGTTTTTAAAGTACAAGCATAACTTAGTAGATAAATGAGTCTTTCCAAGAATAGTCCAAGTAGAACATTAGTATGCTATAATAGGTATAGTTTAGGAGAATACTATTCATTACTTCTAGTACAATGAAGCACACAACGAGTCAGTTCTTACATGAGTCAAAAACACAGTAAAGAGAAACAAACAATACCATACATAACATAGTGAAGAGAATCAAACAATACCATACAGAGAGAAAACACAATAAAGAGAAACAAACAGAACGAACAAGTAAGGTTTCTATAGCATGAGAACACACATACAGGATCTAATTATACCAATGAATCACTAACTCATTGTTTTAAACAAAAGGTGATAGTTATACTGGGTATACATGATCATATACTTTCATGTGAATTACACGGCTTGCAAGAACTTGCAGAGGTCGCGTTTAGTACCCTTAATCTCTTGACAGGGAGAGCGTATAGTAGGGGTTCTAGCCTTTACATTATAACCGTAATAAAACACTTATGTTTTTAGGTTATTAGTACATCCGCATGTCATCATAAACGACAGCTGTGTACTTCATTTCCCAATACTTTCATAAAGTGCCAGTACCGCTTGAAAGTTAACTCAAACTATGTTAGAGTTATAAACTAGGGAAAATAATACATTTTTACAATCGACAAATGGAACAGTCGAGTCTAGTTCAGAACAGAAGATGCCTTGGGAGAAGGCTACAATTAAAGGATAGGACCATAATGCTAGTCTTATGATTCCTTAATGTATACATCACAGGATACATATATATCAATAGGGTTCGACAGCTAATAGGATGTGTGCTCTTCGCTTCATTTCCTGTTCCTCGTTTGGTTGTAGGCTTGGAACGAATTCACCCAATCTATTATCTACCCGATTCTATATATATGTATGCTTAGTATACATTAAGTCATCATAAGGGTACCAGGTATGGGTCAGGTTATAGGACACAGAGTCAAAACACAGTTTTTCTAGTACAAAACATACTTTCCAAAGTCAGTACTTTTGGTATACAAAACTAGAAACTTCCCAGAAAAGGGTTTAATCCATTTTATTAAACCGGTACAATTTTAAAGACTTTAGGTGAGTAACTCTATAATAACTTAGTTTATACACCATGTTTATATATAAAACTAATACCCAATAGGTAGTTAAATGTGTGTTTTCCGCCTTACTTCCTGTTCCTCGTTGGGTTGTGGGCTTAGGGCAGATTCACTCAATTAACTTTCTATCCGATATTAGATTATATATAGCAGTATAAACTAAGCTATTATAAAAGTAGTCACTGTGGTCACCATTTTTACTATAAGAAATATAGGTTTTCTTAAAGAACTTTTCATTAAATATAAAGGAACCATTACAATTAACTCCATGAGTAACAAGTGACTACACCAGGGTTATATATGACAACGATCTAACAACCAATGGGATGTGTGCTATCCGCCTTACTTTCTGTTCCTCGTTGGGTTGTGAGCTTAGGGCAGATGCGCACAATCGATTGTTTGTTTACTCTGAGTCTTATATAACTTGTACCCACTTAGTACCCATAGAAAGGCTTGTAGTGTCATTTTACTTAACTTTCATCAAAGTAGGAAATATAGGATTTTCTAGAGGAACAGGCGAATCTTTTCAAAACAGAACTTACAACTTACACCACTTTTACATATACTTTTTCAACCACATTTTACAGCTTACTCACATCACTAAAATCTTATGAACTCACCAGCTTAATTGCTGATCAACTCTTTCAAATAACTTGTATTCTCAAGAGACTATTAGACAGGTGCACGTGCTGGGGATTCAGAAGATGAAGCATTATAGCTTCAAGTCTTGTTTTGTTATTTGTGTATGAATTCTATGTTTTGTGAACACACACATTGTAAACACTTTCTTTCGGAATGAAATGGTTGTTCATTACTTGCTTACCATATACATATCTCGTGATACTAAACATGACGTCCTCCACCCCCGAACGTTTCCGCCGTTCTGGTTTTGGGGTGTGACATTATACACATGAAACTTACATTGGGAAAATGAGGTTAACTTCCGAAGAGCATCGTCGATGCTGAGGTTCTCTAGGCTGAAATCTATGGCCTCATAATTCTTCCGCTTACGGGATCCTGAAGCCTTAACTGTAAGGTCTATGTGAGATCTCTTGGGAAGAGGAAGGGTGACACCTTTTTATTGCTTAACCTTGATCAAACCACTAGTCATCTCATCTTCAAGATCCGCTAAACCAAAACGAGCCTTGGATCGAGTAGTCTTGGAACCTGCCAAAGATCGCTTTCAACTCAAGATCCTTATCAGTCTAAAAGAAGTATCCATGAAAAATAATGTTACTAGTAGCCATAGAAGAGGCAGTAGAAGAACTCTCTTGGAGACTAGAATGTTCGAGCTTGAATGACATTTCAAATGCAAGAAGTGCAAAAAATTTGGAAAGCTTGTCCTCAGAATCACTTGTAGTAGGAACAAGCTCCTCAAATTTAAACGTTGCATCAAAACAAATAAAATAAGGGAAGTAATTTCAAGATCCTTGAAGTCTGAATTCAGATCCTACCTTTTTTAATCCATGTTTTCGGCAGGGAATCCCCACTGGGAATCGAATCACGTCTCACGAAGAAGTATTTTTCCTTCCAAACACCATCATTTAGTTTCGATTTTAGAATGAGGTGGTGTTTGTTTGTCTTAACTATTAACAGGAAACGGGAAGAACCAAAATTATAAAGATCATAAACAAGAGCCAGCTCAGGTGAACCAGTGTCCATGTTCTTGGACTGATTCAACCGATCAATCCAAAACAGGATCCTCAAAACCACAGTCATAGTTTGGATATAAGAAATTTGGTTAGTTGAAAAGAAATCACGAATGATACCAGTAAAAGGATAAGTTAAACCTAAAGTAAATGGGTATTCAGGAAAGCAAACCCACGTCGAGGAAACAAAATCTGGTTGAACATTAGCCTCAAAAGGTCGAAAAACTCCATCGGAGGGAAAATCCCCAATCTCTTTCAACGATTCCATATCCTCATCGTCGAAGGAGCAACCCTCGTCATAAGATAAGATTTCCTGATCGCTGAAGTCATTCTCGGGAGAACTAACAACGTTGGATCAGGACGACTAGTTCTCTTAGGCATAACAAAGAAGATCGGAGCAACAGAAAACAAGTAAGAGGAAAAGTTTACCTTCACAATGAGACGATGACGACTTGAGACAATAAAAAATAAATTACCAGAAGCAAACATTTATAGCACAAAAGAGATAAGAAAGATGATTTGACTACTTCTTGGTTATCTCGAGATAGATAAAACTTATCCATTGAGGGATAATTTTTAAACTCTCCTTTATCTACCTTTATATCTTTAATTTAAGTTACTCGTTTAATATTCTCGAAATTAACTCCTACATTTGCAGGAATAACTTGGGGGAAATTGTTAGGGCCAGGATCATCAAAGCATTCAGGATCCTCAAACCTCATCAGATATTCAGGATCCTCAATTATCTTAGGATCCCGACTATTACCGTTATTATTATTTACTAATATTCATAACGTTATATTTCGTTCATAATTAACATATGTGCAAAAATAGTCAAGTGAAGACTTATTCTCAACAGAGTTTTGTCTCAACTGTGCTAAAGACCCGGAATACCAACTCAAACAACGTTCACAAAGCTGGTCATAGAGGATCCCGTGAATATCGGACATCTTGTTAGCTAGCTTAGAATATAAATTGACACATGTATCTCACACACGACGCACACTCATTCAAATACTCCATGTAATCATCGTTTTATATCAGTAAAATCATCAAGGCAGGTGATCACTGTCACCTCTCATTCAATTTGGTTGATCAATACTTGTGTAATTTTTTACCAAAACAACACTGACACTTTATCTCATGTTGGGATTTTCCCTAGAAAACACCTAATGTTTATAAAATTTACGTATTATCATACGGTTTGGAATTTTTCCAAGTAATTTACTAAGACTGGATCACTCCCTCGAATATGTGCAAGACTTGTAGCAATACCATGTTACAAACAAGAGTTTTCTCAGCTGAATTTATCTCCAAATAATTTCTAATAGAGGAACTTCCCCGGTTCACTAAGTAAAAGCTAAACAAGGATCTTCCAAGATGAAATCCTAAAACTAGAATCCTCTTGATACAAGCTTCAGGATCACGTAGAGCTAAAAGACTTACAATGCAAAACTTCTACTAAGTCAAAAGTCTTTAGAGGGTCAAAAATAAAACTACGGGTCATCAGGTTCTATCTATACTTATTTCATGAAAATAATCCTTATAAGAAGATTCTCCTATGTTATAATCAAAAGGTTATCCTTTTTAACTAACGATCATAACGGTTTCAAAGCCCTGGGCAGATGATTAGCTATACTAGATTATTTTGACCCCAAGAATTATTGTAAAACCTGAACTCTTTAGGATCCTAATCGTCTAGGGATCCTCAATAAAACCTATTTTGATTATGTAACGAAATCAATCACACAAGAAAAAAGATAAACTAAAGCAGCAGTATTAAAATGGGTTACCTCCAACCCAACAAAATATAAAATATTGTTTTACATAACAAAAATTTAAAAATGTTTTTAAATTTTATCAAACTTAATTCAAGGTTTGATCACCCCAACTGGGATATACTCTTTCTCTTTCTTCTCTTCTCTACAGGATCTTGACCAAAATTTACAAGCTTTCCAGTCAACTTAGCTAGGGTTTCATGCCAATCTTCCACGTACTAGGATCCTACATTCTCCACATCCTCTGCCAGCTTGATCTTTACCTCTCATTTAACCTCAACAACACTGCTCTTAACCTCAGAGATCAACTCATCGGTCTCCAGCGCATGCTTCGCCCGGTTAAGCATAACCTTCAGATCTTTAGTGGATCGAGAAACATGATCAAACAACCTGTTAAAGATCACGGTATGTGAATTAAATTAAACAGAAAAAAGCATAAAGATCCTTACAGATTTCCAGAAAGAGAGCAGCTTCCTCAGCACCTCGTCCACCCCAAGGCTCTCCAAATCCAAAGTCTCAGCCAACATCCTCTTTTGGGATCCTGGAGTCTTGACAGTCAGATTTATCGAGGTTCTCTTTAAAGGAAGAGAAGATGAGGTCTTCTACATCTTTACCACAAGTTGGCCACCGGACATGGTGGAGTCTATATCAACAAGAGGTGAACCAAGCACTAGAGTGTGTAGCCTTGGATCCTAAACATACAAAGGAATTGTTGGAACATGAAAGTGAATCTCGAGCAATCACAAGTTATGAAGATCTGAAGTCAACAGTTTCCGAGATGAAGTGAAGTCTGAAATAAAGATGGAGTCCGAGATGGAGAATAGTATGAGATGATGTAAAGTTCTGAGACCAGTCTGTCTGTTTGAACATTTATTGATTCCTGTCTTATTCATGATGTAACGTTTCATTGGACTTATATTTTGTATATCTTTTAGATGATCTGTTGTTAGTGACTGATTATTAACCAGTCCTAGGAATGTATCACAGTTTGTAAGATGTTCCTCCTTAGCCTATTTAAGGAGTGATTTGAATGACAAGAAAATCACGCATTGTTACTCCAAATATAGAAAAATTCTCGTTGTCTTTCTTTCACTTTTCTCTCCAGTCAAGATCCTTCAAAAACATTCTTCTTGTTCATTTATTTTCTTTACATTGATTATACTCCTAGTTCTTAATTTAATATTGTGTATGTTAGGGCCAAGATCCTTACAATATTCAGGATCCTCAAATATCCAGGATCCTTAGCTACCTTAGGATCCCGGCTAATAACCGTTATTATTTTTATTAATATTTATAACGGTCATATTTGTCTATAACTAACACGTGTGTAGAAGTAGTCAAGGGAAGACCAATTCTCAACGAAGAATCATCTCAACTATGCTAAAGACCCAGAATACTTGGTCAAATAATGTTCATGAAGATGGTCATGGAGGATCCCGTAAATATCGGACATCTTGTTGGCTAGTTTAGATTATAAATTGACACTTGTATTCTGCACACGACACACTGTTCTTTAGTCTAAGCTTACTCTACAAAATTCTTTACTCATTATTACTAAGAATTCACTATAATTATCATTTTATATCAATAAAATCATCAAGGCGGGTGATCATTATCACCTCCCAAGGTTTTATGCCAGAGATCCTAGAAAGGATCAAGGGCTTTCCTTGTAAACCATCATGTCATTTTCCTTTTTCGTTTCCTATTACACAATCTGAACATCACAACCTCTCATTCAATTTGGTTGATTAGCATTTGTTTAATTTTTGACCAAAACAATTTGGCACCCACCGTGGGGCCGTGGTGTTCAAAATCCTCGAAAAAAAATTATGTCTACACTATTGATCCTCTCTTTGTCCTCTGCTCCTTCCATTACAACCAAAAACCTACCATATCCTTCTAGTGGGCCCCCTACTCAGAGGAAATCATCTGGCACTTCCAAGAAAAGTACCCCCTTAATCGCTAATCCAAGAAGTTTGAGATCCTGAGGGCTGAAGGATCCAACTGCCTCAGTCACCAATGCAAAGCTTTTTGCTATGATGAGGAAAATAACGCAACAGGTGACCCAACAGCATGAGTAGAATAGAGCACTACTAAGTGGAGAGGATGAAGGCGGAATTTTAAAAATCCCAGGAAACAACGGCCATAGTTGTGCACCCAAGGATCCTGGACTTCGATAATACAGGATCCTCAAAAAATTTCTAGAAGAACACGATTCCTACCACTGTTGCGTCACCCTGGGGGACAACTATGAACAACCAAGTGTCCATGATCAACGATCTTAATGAGACATTCAGTACTCCTAGAAACCATGATTCTAGAAACCTCTTAAACAGCAATACTATTAATACTAACTATACTAACGTTGATGGAGGAATAAACCCAAACATGGCCACGGAGAATCAGCAATTGTGACAAATAATCTCCAGTGTACCCCGTGTTGAGAGAAAAACTTGGGACATACTTGAACAAACGTTAGAACAAGTATAGTTACGGAATAGTTTATCTCAAGGATCTAAAAGCTCAACAATAATAATAATAAGTTACAGTTAGATAATTAGAAAGTTAGGTGCGGAAATGTAAGGAAATATAAAAGACAGCAGATATTATATCAAGTATACACATAAGTTGATTCTTAACAAGGAATGCATTCAGACCGAGTTAGGTATTATATCAAGTATACACATAAGTCAAGAATGAATTGCTCCAAAGAGAGATAATAATCAGTTCTGTTTAAGTGAAGTTTGAGATTAAGAAAGGGATGAGAGTAATAACACGAGATATGAGATTCAAAATGCCAAGTATTATTAGTGATGTATATGAATAACAAGGATTGAGCTTTTATATATAGAGACCCGAATATTACATTAGTTCAACTATCTATGCGTAGTCATGCAAGGCATACTAGACAAAAGAGAGTATTCTAATAAAGCAGATAAAGAGCTAAACTAGAAAACTAGATAGTGAATTGCGGATGATGAAGACTTCGGATGGAGTTGCTGAATGGAGTTGACTGTGGATCTAGGAGAGCTGCGGTAGACTAAGTTCAAGAGGGTCACTTACATGATTCAACAATTCCCCCCTAAGTGACCTCTTTAACTTCTCTTTAGTTATTGAGTTTCAATAACTTGATGAGAATCCACCAAAATTTTCTTACATTCTCTAACCAGGTGATTCTCCTTAGGATTTCGAACTTCACTTCGGCATTTGTGTGTTTTGACTTTTGAACTGCGGTTCGACAAACTTCAATTTGCTTCCTTGTAAGACGATTCATGGCAGTCAAAGGGATGAAATATTTGGTTTCATCGACCTTTCGTTTAAAGATGACTCCAAGATCAGGAAATTTTGTTGCACCCAGATATCTCTCTTGAAAACCTTCAGTAACCATCGGTGCAGGATCAAGTGGTGGTAGATCGAACTTTTTGGCAAGAACAGGGTGAATGTCTACATTAATTTTTGTGAAGTCACAGACAGTTTCCCTTAGAAAAGTGCTTGTCCTCTCCAACGCTATCTTCATCTTCGGATACTTTTTAGTTTTGTTTTGGAACACCTTTGCTATAAGGAAGACTTCTTCTGGATTCATACATGGGAAGTCAGCTTGGGTGCGGACATAGTCCTGATTCCTTCTTCTGAGAGTATATTGGATGAAGTCATATTTCATGAATTTTCGGGGCTTAAAGTTCTTGACTGCGGATGGTCTATCATTAGACCAGATTTTCTATATTGAGGAAGCATGTTTGGCGTGGAATAGATTGAGTCTTTCAAATTCCATGGGCAGTCTCTTGTGATCAGGTAGGCTGCGGTCAAACTGCTCAAATAAAGTGAAGTATTTGGCATTGGGAGAGATTGGGACATCCCAGAAACTGTCGGATGGGGGTTCAGCATAAGTAAGGTAGGATTTATAGTCATCATCCAATAGTCTTCGGTGGGGGTTGATCCAAGAATTGACTAAGGATTGGTGATGTCGAATCCGTTTTCTCTCCAGATAAGCTCAGCAAATTTGGTTGCTTTCCAATCTGCTTTCTTCTGTTTCGTTGCGTGAGAGTCATCGGAATATTCGGATGACATGTTTGATTCTCGGTTCTTGAAGTGGGGAGGGGTCTCTGGTCGCTCAGGAGAAGGATTGGTGTCATGAATGATTTCCTTTTGCGGTGGAGACTGATGTTGTGGTGAAGTTTGATGGCTTGGATTCTTGTGAGGAGATGGTTGTGGTGTAAGAACTTTGTCATTTATGACAGGGGAGCTTCTATGTTGGTGAGAAATGTTGTATGAATGATGATGGTCTTTACCACTTCCCCCTCTCGAGGAATGCAGAGGCGGGGATTCCTCAATCCATTGCTTAAGACCATCGACTTTAGCACATACCTCCTGGATATGAGCGTTGAGTGCATCAGCCAGTTACTGATTGTTTGGGATGGCGGGGTTGAAGAGTAGTCGATGAATCTCCTTGGTAAGTTGAATAATCTCAGGACCATGAAAACTGGAAGATAGAGAACGCTGAAGTCTGTTGATTGTAGATTGGAGGACCGAGATGGTGGACTCATAGGCAGTATGAGTTTCATCTATCAGCTTCTTCGAATGAGTGGGCTGATCCGCAATGGCTGTTTGAAGATCTGTCTTGATTTTGGATACCTCGGAGATGAGGTGCTCCGCAGCAGCCATAAACTGTTGATGATCAGTCAGCCGACTTGTATCCAGGGAACGAATTCCTATTTCAACTTTCAGAGCAATCCGCTCAGCAGCTAGGCGTTCACGGGTTTCAAGTCGCTCAATCCTTTCAATAGGGGACTGCGGTCCCGGCATGTCTTCAGGTTGCGGTTGAGTGGGCTTGACCGCAACAAGAATCTGATCTACTTTGGCTTGTAGACTTATAAATTCTTTCCTTGAGACAGCAATCTTCTTTTTTTTATTCTTCTCTTTCGGCTTGGAGGTTGAGTGTTGAGAACCACTCGAAGCTTATTCCTCATCAAAAATCATTAAATCATCATCAAAAGAGGTAGGCTGAATTACCTCATTGATATCAAAGTCGTCGTTCCCGAATATAGGTGCGGAGCTGACTTCGATCGTGGTGCCATCATCTTGAGAATCTCTAACAGTTGGAGTTGGAGGGAGTTTTGAGGTACCTTCACCACCAAGAGTGGCCTGAGAGTTGCGGACAGTCTCAGCCATTATTAACATCCACTCTTGTACTTTCTGAATGGTGGCTACGGTGTTAGCGTTATTGATGGCTTCTGCCTAATAGTTGGCTACTGTTGCTATCTCCTGTTGTTTCTGTTGAAGTTGCTTGGTTTGTTAGTCCTTTTTGGCTTGAAATGCCCTACACAAAGCGGCATATTTCTTGATATCACCGTCTGAGACCGGAGTGTAACGTCTCAATGAATCATTTGATTCGTCACCGTCAAAACCTTGAAAGTGCACCGAGGTGTCCCTCGGGTTCACAGATCCATGCACATTTCTGCTCACTGTGCCTAAACCACCTGGAAAAGATGTAAGTAGAGTAGGATTTCCTGAGCTTGCTCGGTCTCCTTGACCCGTAGTCAAGTCTGGCCTCGGCTCAGTTCTGGCTAGGGCTGAAGAGTCGCCCTGCAGTTGGGAAGGTGTTTGAAGTGTTTGGGTGACAGACAAAAGGATGGAGTTCAACTCCTCAGGTGAAAAGAAATATAGACGGGAAGCCCTGGAGATCTTAGGGCGAGAACCAGTTCCATCCCCTTAGGAGTGAACTGGTGGGGAGTCTCCACGATTGGGTGAAACAGACACACTTTCTGTGTCTGAGTGGAAAAGGATGGTTGTATTGAATGGGTCTGCGGCCACCCCAAGGACTACCGGAGCCTTTTGAGAGGCTGAGGTATTAGTCCGGTCACGCATTTGGTCAGTGGATTTGGTTTTTCTCTTTTTGAGGATAGCAATTGGTTGTTCATCATCATCAGAATAACTCATGGAGGGAGAGTGAGATTGATTGTCATCCGATTCGTCATATGAGGGCACAATTTGTTGGAGTTTTCTTTTCTTGGAGGGTTCAGTGTGTTTGGGAGAAACTTTCTTCGTTGGGGTTCCATGTTTCTTAGTGATGTTGCGGGGGAATTGGTTGGCTGAGGCTACCTTCTTGAGTCTTTTTGAGAGAGTGGTGGAAGATGGGCCTTCGGTACTACCAAGATTGATGAGTGCGGTTGAGGCTGGTAGAGGCGGGGTAGGAAGGTATGGGTCAATACCTTCCGTAGCCTCGATGTGATTTGCTACATCAATGGTTTCAAGTCCAAGTGTAGACAGTATGTGGACTGGTAGTCATCTAATGGGTCCAAAAATAGGTTGATTTATAGAAGGGTTGTACCTTTTTAGATCTCTGGTGATGAAGAGGTTGACATCGTTGCCCATGCTTACTCCTGCATCCGCATGAAGATCCGAGATTCATAGTGACCAAAATCTTGCAAAGGTGAGCTCGGTAGGGTTTTCTTTTGGACATTCTTTGGGGAGGTACTGCAAGAAGTCATCCCACAGAATCTGACCGTAGTTGACGTCGTGGCTAGTAAATATACTCCATACCAATTCCAGCAGCTTGAGACCCATATTGTCAGTGCCTCCGGTCCTTCCAGACAGACTGCGGATCACGAAATGGCAAACGAACTACCATATCGCAGGCAACTGATTTTTCTTGAATTTGCTTATGCCATTCAGCTTCTTTTGATAACCCATCTGATAGAGTGCAGTTTGAATGTCGACCATGCTTGGGGTGAAGAACTTTGTTGAAGGATGAACTAACAGGTTGATGGCGTTGAGAAATTTTTCTTTGGTCAGAATAACCAAAGAATCATTCACCAGATTCAAATGCACCTCTTGAAGGTTGTTGAGAGGGTGATATGCAGAGAAGGCACATTTGAAGAGGGTTGATAGCAGTACCACATCTGTGAAAGCATCAAAAGGGCCAAACAAGGGATGATTTGATAGGAACTTGATCATCAGCTTGATTGGAGCATTGTAGGAAGAATGCTCATCGAACACTGCCCTAAAATTGCTCGAGGCAATCGTTGGCGTTGGGTTTCTTGAGGCAGAGTCTGAACCAGTTGGGTGACCAGATTCCTTGAACTGTTTCATTGAGATGCCCAATTTCATCATTTCTAAAAGGTTTGAAGAACTTGCAGGAAAACAGTTGCAATAAGATGAAGGAGAGAATAAGTTCATCTTGAGAGTTTTCAGAAAGTGTAAAACTTTCTTGGGAGAGAAAAAGAGGGTTTTATAGTGGCGGATTTAAAAAATTTATTGATTTTACCCTAAGTAAATCGGATAAAAACGTTTGGGTTTTTATTTAGACTAGGAGAAATAATCCTGGCCACAGAAAATTTAATTAAAAGATTTAATTAATTTTTGAATTTACCAAAAGCGGTTGCATTTAATGAAATGTCAGTCCCCATAACCTCACGTCTGACGAACATGTGGTGAGGGGTTAATCCGTTGTACAAAGGAGGAAGATGTAACGGATTTGACGTTTTGATTATGGAAAACTGATCTTTTTGTCATCATACCTAAAATAGGTCTGACACAAAGTTTATTTGAAAAGTGGAACTGTGACAGTGATATGCTGCACAAGGAATGTTTTTTTTTATTATTTTTGAGAATGTTTTTCTTATTTAATGAATGATCATTAAATAGCACACAATGTTTCAAGAATTTATGAAACAGTTGATAAATTAATCAACTTGACTGCGGATTGAGACTTCATTGCGGATGGATCTTTTGTTGTTGTGGATGGATGGTTAGATGACTGCAGTAGAAGAACTGAGGAGAGCACTTGAACAAAAATTAGTAACAACAAACAATAAGGACCATTGAGAGATAGATATGATATATAGTTGCGGTACATGAAATATACTGCGGTACATAGAATGTACTGCGGCACATAGAATATACCAAAACTATCTATCATAAATAAATTCAATTAGGACCGCAATCAGAGACCAAGGAAGGTCTGCGGTACCTATTAATTCATAAAGAATTGTGGGTCGGGATTCATCATTCCTAACATTTGTAAGAAGCTGTTGAGTTTTGTAGAGTCAAGTGCCTTTGTGAATACATCAGCAATCTCTTCATGAGTATGGACAAAAATTAGTTCAATGTTACCTTTCAGAATGTGGTCTTTGATGAAGTGATACCGTAGTTCAATATGCTTTGTCTTAGAGTGATGAATAGGATTGTGGGAAATCGCTATAACACTCTCAGAGTCACAATAAATTGGTATCCGCAGCATTCTGTATCCATAGTCCATAAGTTGTGTTTTCATCCACAAGACTTGTGAACAACAGCTGGCTGCGGCCACATATTCAGCTTCTGCGCTAGACAGTGATACACAACTTTGTTTCCTTGATGACCAGCTGGCGAGTCTTCCACCCAGAAATTGACATCCAGCGGAAGTGCTTTTTCGATCTAATCTGCATCCAGCATGATCCGCATCAGTGAATGCTTGTAAGCTGAAGTCATTTCCTGCGGGGACCATGAACCAAGAGTCGTGCTGCCCTTTAAGTATCTTAGAATCTTCTTGGCTGTAACGCCTGTGTTTCTGGGCTTGTTATTATTAGCGATGTAATAGTATAGGTTAACCTTTGTAACCCGTTTCAAAATAATAGAAGTGTATTATTTGAGTATTATGTGTTATGTGCTTAATTGTGTGTCTTAATTGAATTAAGTATGAAAATAAGCGTCAAAATGAAATGTTAGATAATCCCGATATCTATGAAGGATGTGGTAGTGGTCGTGACGAGGTTTCCGAATATATAAAGAATGCTGAAATCCGAGTTATAACGAAGAAGTTATGACCTGTCGAAGTTTCGCGACAGAACCGGCACGACGCTGAATGACGTAAAATATGAAATTAAGATAGAGCTATATTTAGCCTTATTAATCTAAATGGAAGTTGTAGAGTTCGTTAAACCGAGAGCGTGCATAAAAAGAACGCCCAAATCCGACTTCGTATGAGGAAGTTATGATTTTCCGAAGTTTCGACTTAGCGGTATGCAGCCCGAATACTCGATTTGAGATCGAGCGGTTTACAGCCGAAACAATCTAAACGAGAATCGAGGATCTCGTCGATAGTAGTGCAACGACGGAAAGACAGACGAAAACGGACGTCAGACGAAGGAGTTATGATTTTCTAATGGAGTTTTCCTGTCCCGGCCTACTAAAAAGAATATAATAAATATATAATAAAAATAAATTCAAAATTAGCCGACGAAGTCTAAACGAGAGTTGTAGAGCATAATCTCACCTACACGTGCATATAAAGAACGTCGAAAACGGAGCTCGTATGCGAAAGTTATGAATTTCTGAAGTTCGGGGCGCGAACCCCAAGGCTGTGTCAGAACTCACGACGTGAGCACAGTGGTCACGACGTGAGCACAGACCTGACGCCTTCCAGAACAAGTGGACGAGTGACGCATGCAGTGACCTACTGAGGTCACGACGTGAGAATTAGAAACTCACGACGTGAACCCTAAAATCTCAGCCTATAAATAGAAATCAAGGGTCAGCCGAGTTTGGTTGCTCATCTCTTACTCTCCCACTCCCGATACCCTCTCTAAGCCCTGTTTTAACCCCCCGAAGCCCCGGTATCATTCCCGAGACCCAAAGTGAGTCCCGAAGCCCGAAGATCCCGAGAAGAAAAGAGCTTCCGAGCCGAAGCTCTGCCTGCGAGAAGCCCGATGTGTGAAGAGCTTCCAGATCTACCGAAGAATACTACTTCTGCAAGCCGTACTGCTGTCCGATCATCTTCTGATCAAGTGAGTGTATATTCCTTTTCTTCTAACACATAGATATAAAGTATCTACGAGTGAATACGTGCTATGTGTATATAGATATATATTATCTGTTACTTGGAATGAATCAGTATATATTTGGAACGAGTATTAAATGAATATCTTATCAGTTTTTAAGTTGCATATGTATGCATATGTATATTGTTATCTACAAAATGTTGGGTAGAACATGGGTAGATAGTTGATGTGTGATAAACTGATGAGAGGCCTCGATGTTGTTGATGTTGACCTAGTCATCTAGCGGTGTATGGATGACGACCACGGACTCTTTCTAGACAGTCCTGTGGGACGCTAGCAGGTTCATAACCTGTAGGTGTTGTGAACGATGTGTTCACCGGTGTACTCTATCCCCCTCATGGTTGCCTTTAGGACATCTATTGTTGAGGAAACCCCTTTCAGTAATGTCCGTCCCGATGAAAAATCCTAGATTAGGTCCCTTGAGATAGATGTTGTTTTAGGGACGTAAAGTGAGGATAACGGGAATGGGTAATCGGGTTATTGTTGGTTGGTGAAATTAAATATAATTAATTATTGTGGGTTGAAAACCCTATATGCTCACCAGGCTCCCAAGCCTAACCCACTCAGTCTTATTTGTATTACAGGAAGTGGCGCGAGGGCATAAGATGGATGAATCATCAAGTTGTTTTGTTTATGAGCATGTATATGTATATAACTGTTGTATGGCTTGTAATATGTCGTTTATGCTTTTTGGTCTGTATCGGAACATGACATCCCAAATATTGTTATATAATGAAAATGCATCTCTTGATGCAATGCTTTGATAAACTTTATTTTATCATATTTTGTTTTGGGAACAAATTCCGCAACTCTTTTAAATCAATGGATTTACTCTGAAATTATCTTAAAAGCATAAATGAAACCGGTCTTTTCTGGCCGTGATTTTGGGGATGTTACATTGGCTGCGGTCATGTGTGACATTTTTGGATCAGCCTGGTACCTTGCGCATACACCTGTTGCAAAGACAATGTCTGGTCGACTTGCGGTGAGATATATAAATGAGCCGATTATACCTCTATAAGTCTTGTTATCCACTGATTCGCCGGAGGGACCAGCATATATCTTATATCCGAAGGCCTTGGGGGCCTTAGTCGAAGAATAGTTGTCCATTGAGTATTTCTTTAGTATTTCAGTGGTGTATTTCTCCTGATGGATGAATATCCCTTGAGGGACTTGTTTCACTTGAAGTCCTAGAAAGAAGTTAATCTATCTATTCATGCTCATTTGGAACTTGTTGGTCATGAGCTTAGCAAATTCATCCACCATTCCTTGATCAGTTGATCCGAAGATGATATCATCCACATATATTTGAACAAGCATAAGGTGATTACCGTTTGCCATTCTAAATAAAGTGGGATCAATCACTCCTCTTTTGTATCCGGACGAGACAAGAAATTCAGAGAGAGTCTCGTACCACGCTCTTGGGGCTTGCTTTAGACCGTAGACTGCTTTTTCAAGCTTGTAGCAGTAGTCAGGGAATTCAAGACTTTCAAAGCCCGGAGGTTGCTGAATATAAACTTCCTCTTTTAATTCATCGTTCAGAAAAGCACTTTTCACGTCCATTTGATGTACTTTGATGTTCTTGTGAGCTGCGTATGCTAAGAAGATTCGGATGGCTTCCATTCGTGCCACCGGAGCGTACATTTCATCATAGTCAATACCTTCAAGTTGACTATATCCCTTGGCAACTAGCCTTGCCTTGTTTCTAACGACCACACTAGATTCATCCAACTTGTTCTTGTACACCCATCGAGTACCAACAATAGTGTGACCTTGCGGCTTCGGAACGAGTTGCCACACTTTGTTTCTTTTGAATTCTTCTAGTTCTTCTTGCATTGCGGATATCCAGTCTGGTTCTAGTAATGCTTATTTGATCGTTCGAGGCTCGACCGAGGACATAAATGATGCGTAGTGACAGTGATCAAATAAATCCTTGGAAGATCGAGTCTGGATACCTGCGGATAGGTTGCCGATGATTTGACCTGGTGGGTGGTCCTTCTTCCATACGTGTAGACGGGGTTGCAGGTGATCAGCAGCTACGGTAGAGGGAATGTCTTCAATATCGGAAGACTCTGCGGTTGGAGATGGCAGTTCCCCCTGGACTTGAAAACAGCCTACGGAAACATCTTAGACTGTTGGAGTGGGATTAACATTTTCTTGAGCAATTGGAAGAGGTTCCCCCTGGATTGCTGATGGAAGTTCCTCTTGAGCTTGAGAAGGTTCCCCCTGGATTATTGGAATTATGAGAACTCTTGGGTCAGTTCTGGTGTCGATATTCTCCATGTTTTCATCATCCGAGTCCGAAGAGTTCAGTTTTCCCCCTCAACCGACGAGGTGGAAGTATTAAGTGACACTTCATCGGATAGCGTAGGACCAGATACTTTTGCATGTTGTATATGAGCTTCAGGAGACACAAGAACCTCATATAGTTTAGCAGTCTCTATTGGGTCGAAGAGATCATCATAGTTTACTTTAACTATGTTTAATGGACCCGAAGAGTCAAGAATATCACATTCCAGGATTGCTTTGGTTTCGGTTGATGGAGCAGTGTTGCGGACGTAATAGTCATCGAATTTGACATCGAAGCTTTCAACTATTAGCCTTGTGTGCCTAACTAGAACTTTGTACGCAACTTTGTTTGTTGAGTAGCCAAGGAAGATGCCTTCATCAGATTTCGGTGCGAATTTGTTAAGATGATCTCTGTTGTTGATCACAAAACATCTACACCCAAAGATATGAAAGAATCGGACATTTGGCTTGCGGTTGTTAAGGCCCTCATACGGAGTTTTACTAAGACGCTTGCACACAATGCTTCGGTTTAGTACAAAGCATGTTGTGGCCACTGCTTCGGTCCAGAAGTGGAGAGGAAGGTTGGCAAAATTGAGCATAGATCTGGCTGCTTCTACCAGAGTGCGGTTCCTTCGCTCTACTACTCCATTCTGCTGCGGTGTGTATGGAGCTGAGAAATTGTGACTAATGCCCTTGGAAACCAAGAAACTATTTAGATGATGATTAGTGAACTCGGTTCCATTGTCACTGCGGATTCGTCGTACTAGTAGTTTGATTTGAAGCTCTATCTCCTTGATAAAATTGATGAATACCTGCGGTGTTTCTGACTTGAGTCTAAGAAAGAAAACCCAAGTGAAACGTGTGAAGTCATCTACTATAACCAGTATGTATTTCTTGTGGTGATTACTGGCTACGGTGGATGGACCGCAGAGATCAATATGGAGAAGTTCCAGTGGTTCTGAGATTGAGGAGTCGATCACCATAGGATGACTTGCTTTTGCCCGTTTGTCACACTCGCATGCAGGGCAGAGAGTGTCATTGTGATACTTAAGAATAGGGAGACGTCTGGCAAGTTCCCCTGTGACCAGATTGTTGATATACCAGAAGTTGAGATGAGCTAGCTTGCGGTGCCATATCCAGCTGACTTCGGATACTGCTTTGGATAGGAAGCATAGTTGCGGTTTGCCGATGATCAGAGAAACATCCAGAGGATACATAGTACCTTCGAATCTGGATTTGATCAGGCAAGTGCTCCTATCACTTGTCATTATGTAGCAGAATTGGTCATCAAATTCAACTCGATGGTCTGCCTTACATAGTTGGCCAACACTGATGAGATTGTGTTTAAGACCTTCCACATAGGCAACCTTTTGAATAGAGAAGTTTCCCGTAGTAAGAACACCGTAACCTCGGATGATTCCATTCGCGTTGTTGCCGAATATGACATTTCCACCGTTGCAAATTGGCCTCAAATCCCGAAGGTATTCCATCCTTCCGGTCATGTGCAAGGAGCAGGCACTGTCGATTAACCATTCTTCTTCATGGTCCTCCTTGCACAAAGCCTGAGAATTACATGGTTAGTTTAGGCACCCAAACTAGTTTGGAGCCTTGGATAAAAGGTGAGTTTCTGATTGATGCATGGACCGAGGTTGCAGGGACAGGCTTTATGTCACCTTTTAAGCCTAGTCCTGGGTGTTTGTGAATTTTTGGAGTGTTGCGAGATTTAGAAAGGTTACGAGGTTTTTGATACGAACTAGATTTGACATGAGATGAATCATTTTGACAACTACATTGACACTGACATGCTGAAATTTTGTTTTTTACTCTGACACCTTGTTTGGTCATCGGTCTAAAGCACGAAGTGGACTGCTTTTGACTGGTCCGAGGGTGATTGGATCTGACATTGGTGCTGTTGGAATTTGAAAAGGTTTGTTTCGAAGAAGATTTAGCACGTGTAGATCTTTTGGACCTTTTTGTTGGGTTTGGTAAAATACCCTTCCAATTATTAAAATTTGGATGTGATTTCAAAAGTATTGGAGTGGGTAAGATACCCTTCCATTTCGGATCATCTGAGGAATAGATTTGAAAACCATTGTTACGAAAAGACTTTACTTCCTTTTGGGTTGTGTCAGATGAATTTGGAATGGCTGTTGAAACTGTACATTCCTTTTTGTATGTTCTCTTGATGGGAGAGGTTTTTGGGAAATAGTGCGAGAAAACAAACTTTTCTGGACTCTTAGATTTTGAAAATCTGACATGCCTTTTGTTTTTAGAAAAGATTTGTCGATTTGTGGCTCGGGATCGAATTTCTTCTTTGAAAGCCCTTTTTTCCTTGGTTTTAGGAGAACTGTAGTCAGTGACATTCAGTTGCGGTTTCCTTGAAACGTTTGGCAATTTTGAAAAACTAGGACTTGATTCATCCAAACTGGAGAGTTCAGGATTCAGAGAACATTGACCAACTTCAAAGTTTTCAATTGGTAATTTATGATGAATTGGTTGGATGGTTACAATACTTTTGACTCTGGTCTGCGGTTCGAAGCTTTGAACAACCGCAAAATAAGTCTCAGTGGACACTTCGGTAGGACAGTTGATGGAAGGTAGATGGACAGACTGCGATTCATGACTACAGTAAGAGATACTGCGGTCTGAAGGCAGTGGAGGGAAGTCCATTGAGACTTCGGGACCTTCCAAGACAATTTCCTCATCAGCAATTGATGAAGTCTGAGAACTGGGGAGAGTTGTGTTCTATAGGATTAGAAAATTCAGGGAGAATTTCCTCGATAACACAATTGTTACTCAGATCATGAAGTCTTCCAAAGTGAGTTTTGATATGTTCAGGAAATGTTTTGTCATTGACCGGAAACAAAAATTCACGGTCCGGAGGGACATAGGGACGATCCTTGTTGAATGGGGGTGATCAGTCCGTTGCGGTAGAGTACCCATTGGACCAAACCCAATTGTAAGTATTGTCAGTAGTTCCATTGTTAAAAGATTCTCGATGGCTTCACTTTCATTAAATAGTTCTTCTATTAAAAGATTTAAGCGTATAATTTCACTCTGAGCTAAATCTCTCTGGTTCAAAGCTATTTCTAACTGTGTTTCTCTCAACATTTTTCCATCTTTCTCTAATACTAAGTCCTTTTCTAACATAGCCATTTTGAGTCTTTTGTTATCCAAACGTCCTCTTACGTGAAACATCTCATAGGACGCAATGTTCTTCTCATCTAATACTTTGTTATAGTCTGTAAGGACGGCAGCACATATGTCATTAAGGTTGTCTATGAAGGGTTGACAATCATGCATGCTATAATTTAGAGTTCGGATCATGAGTTTTACCTTTTCGACAATGCTGAGTGCTCCATGCTTTGCCATGTAGCAGTAGTTCTTTTCCATCTTTGAAGACCCATCGTCATCCGCAGTTGCCAGCATGCAGATCTTGCCTATTCCTTTGATGTTGCTGGTGGCTTCGTCTTCATCTCCGGAGGACCAAACTTGATGGTCTCTTTTCACTTGAGCAACATACGCCCTACCTTTTTATTTTTCCTCCATTTCTAGATCCATTATGAGATAGAATGCTCTATCTTTTACTACATTTGCCTTACAATCTTTGACAAAATGATTCTCTTTGTTGCACTTGTGACATATCACAACATCAGTTTTGTCTTCTGAGGGAGTACCGGAGTCAGTGGTTTGCATTGACTGCGGTGCCTCCGTGGGTGGAGTATTTTGAAACTGCGGTGGTGGGTGAAGTTTTTTAGTGAAACGAGAGTGGTTGTTTTGAGAGTAAAGATTGCGGTTGAAAGGTGTTTTGTTATACAGCTGATTCTTTCGGAATGTAGGTGGTAAACGGTTGAATTGTTGGCTGAGAAGAGCGATTGCATTCTGAAATTCTTCTTCATCGTCATACTCTGAGTCTGCTTCATATGACTGCGGAGGGTTGTCATATGCGGTGGGGTATAATTGAGAGTGAGGATATTGTGCTATGAGAGAAAGTGGACCACCGAAGTCTGCACAGTCTTTGAGTACCGTAGACTCTTGAGCTTGCAGTTCACCGTAGAGCATATAAAGAGACAGAGAATGAATTTTTCTATCTCCTTGAACGATCATTTTGGCAGTCGTCCAGTGTCTTCCTAAACCATTTAGAAACTGAAGATTTGTTTCATGGTTACTTCGGACCGTGCCTGCATTGGATAGCTTTGTGACTATCAGATTGAACCTCTTGAATGACTCTTCCAAACTTTCACCCGCATGAGCTTTAAAGTTAATAAACTCATTAAGTGCAGTAGTAAGATTTTTGTCTTGAGCTTGTTCAGTTCCTTTGCGGATTTGCAATTTATGATTATGTCGAAGTTGTTAGGCGCAACTCCACACGAGATCTTATAAAAGGAAATAGCGTCATTTTCAATTTTGTTAAGATAGTCTTTGGTGGGACGATTCATCGCTGGTTGACCTCCTCCTAGTCTGGCTGTGGCTCCATCGGTTTGTACCGGAGTTAGAACAGGGACATGAGGCCCTTCTTCAACAGATCTCCATACGTCTCTTCCAAGTCTCCTCAAATACCTTTCCATTCTCTGAGACCAGTGATGATATTCATTTGCCACAAGTATCGATGCTCTATTCGAACCGCCAACACTACTTGATACATTAAGAGATAATGTTTGTGCCATATTTACTTGTTTTGAAAAGTTTTTTTTGTTTTTTTTTTTTTGAAGAAATGAGCTTTAGTGGTATAGAAGGCTTTTTGAAAGACAGAGTTTTGCTTCAAAAGGAAACCACTTTGGCTCTGATACCAATTATTGAGAGAAAAACTTGGGACATACTTGAACAAACGTTATAACAAGTATAGTTGCGGAATAGATTATCTCAAGGATCTAAAAGCTCAACAATAATAATAATAAGTTATAGTTAGATAATTAGAAAGTTAGGTGCGGAAATGTAAGGAAATATAAAAGACAGCAGGTATTATATCAAGTGTACACATAAGTTGATTCTTAACAAGGAATGCATTCAGACCAGGTTAGTATGTGAGATCAAACTTAGTGATTAAGTCAAGAATAACTTGCTCCGAAGAGAGATAATAATCAGTTATGTTTAAGTGAACTTTGAGATTAAGAAAGGGATGAGAGTAATAACACGAGATATGAGATTCAAGATGCGAAGTGTTATTAGTGATGTATATGAATAACAAGGATTGAGCTCTTATATATAGAGACTCGAATATTACATTAGTTCAACTATCTATGCGTAGCCATGCAAGGCATACTGGATAAAAGAGAGTATTCTAATAAAGCAGATAAAGAGCTAAACTAGAAAACTAGATAGTGAACTGCGGATGATGAAGACTTCGGATGGAGTTGCTGAATGGAGTTGACTGCGGATCTAGGAGAGCTACGGTAGACTAAGTTCAAGAGGGTCACTTACATGATTCAACACCCGGAGTGGTCCAAACAATACCAGAAGCATCACCTACAGATCCTGAAGAGCATATAGCCCAATACAAAGAAATGATGTATATCATTCCCATCCCATGCCACTTGAAGGAAGTTTTCCTATGCAAAGGCTTTGGGTCGACCCTTACAGTATCATCCCTTAAATGGAGGCTAATCTTTCCCCCATACTCTATTACTTCATTTGCACACTATGTCAACATCTTTAATAACCAGTTTTCTTGCAGCAGAGCTTTTGAGAAGATCACTAGTGATCTCTACCAGGTGGTTCAGGATCCTAAGGAAAAACATAGGGACTTTGTTAACAGGTTTGGCAGGGAAGCTTTGAGCAACCCCAACATTGACATGGCCACCGCTGTGGAATCCTTTAAAATGGGACTTAGAAAGGATTCACCCTTCTATGAAGACCTTGTGATTACCCTATGCAAAAGATTGGATGAAGTCAGGTGATGGGCATTGAGGTCCATAAGGGTCAAAGAGGATAAAGAAATCCAGAAGAAAAGAAAACCTTCAGATTAATATGAGAACCCCAACAGGAAGGCCGAATCCTCGACCCAAAGATCATACAAATCGAAGCCCTGTTCCAAACCAGATCAATAGTAGGTTAATGCCCTTGAAGATGGAGGAGAAGAAGAAAAACATCCTAAGCTCACTGACTATTGTTTTTCTGTGGATGTTTCAGGTGTAATTCATGCTATCCAGGATCTTGGAGACAAAGCAAGATGGCCAAAAAGAGACAACAAGTCCACCGCTTGGAAAGACAAGTCCAAATGGTGTGCTTTCAACGAACACTTTGGCCACATGCCGGAGGACTGCATAGCCCTAAGAAAAGAAAGCAGCTACCTCCTTAGTAAAGGACACCTGAAGGAGATCCTCGGGAGAAAAAGAGAAAAATCCAAGGAGAACAACCAGGATGATCATAGGATCCAGGAGAAACCAGGATCTCTACCCTCTAACACTAAGATAATTAACGTTATCTCAGGCGGATCTAATATCTGAGGTACCTCTTATTCTCAGGATAAAATACACGCCAAGCTCTCTAAAACAGAAAAGTAAGATAGACCACAGAAGAATACCATGATTAGCAGTGAAAAAGAAATCACATTTGATGAGACGGTCAGGGAAGGAATTCGGTATCCTCACCATGACGGACTCGTGATAACATTGTACATGGCCAACCATTTCGTCAGAAGGATACTTATTGACGGAGGATCCTCGGTCAATATCGTACTCCTAGACGCACTAAAAAGGATGAACATCCCAAAATCAGAGATAGTCAGGAGATCCTCAGTCCTCATAGAATTTAGCGGGGAAACGAAACACACAATTGGAGAAATAAAGATATCAATATACATAGAAGGGGTAAACTCTATACAAAATTTATGTGTTACTGACACCTTATCTTCTTATAATGTGATACTAGGTAGACCATGGATCCACGAGATGAAATCGGTTCCATCAACATACCATCAGTGTGTAAAGTTGCCTACTCCATGGGGAACAGTGAATATCATGGGAGATCAACAAGAATCGAAAGAATGCTACAAAACCTCTATGAAATCTACGAACAAACCACAACAAGCATAACAATTAAGGCATAGGGAACGACATGTTCTAGAGATGAAGGAACAAGACGTAAAGGAAGTGCCCCTGGGCATCGAGGATCCTGAAGCTAACGTCCTCATAGGATCGTTAATGCCTGACCATAACGAACAAGATCTATTGAAGTTCCTAAGAACCAGAAGCAAGACATTCGCATGGAAATACGAGGATATGACAGGTATAGACAGGAGTATTATTACTCATAAACTTAATATTATTCCTTCTTTCAGACCGATACACCAAAATAGAAGGAAGTTTGCACCCTAAAGGAACCAAATCATTCAAGAAGAGGTAGAGAAGCTCCTCAAGACAGGGATGATCAAAGAAGTGAAGTTCCCAAGATGGCTAGCTAACGTGGTTGTCGTACAAAAGCAAAAAGGAAAATGGTGAGTGTGTGTAGACTATACGGATCTTAATAAGGCTTGTCCTAAGGATCCTTTCCCACTACCACACATTGACTCCATGATAGACGCGACGGCTGGCCACGTGCTCTTGACTTTCATGGATGCTTCAGTAGGATTCCAACAAATCCAAATGGATCCATCCGATAAGGAAGACACGACATTGATAACACCAACACATATATAATGTTACACTGCAACGTCTTTCGGTCTTAAAAATGCAAGTGCAACATATCAAAGGTTGGTGAATCGGATGTTCAAAGACAAGCTGGGGGACACCATGGAATTTTATATTGAAGACATGGTAGTGAAGTCAATGAAAGCCGAAGATCATCTTAGAGACCTTAAGGAAGTATTTGACATCCTGGACGAATACAATATGAAGCTGAACCCACTCAAATGTCACTTTGGAATGAAGTCCGGCAAGTTCCTTGGATACATCATAACCAAAATAGGGATAGAAGCAATCCCAAAATAGATCATAGCAATCATGGAACTAAGATCCCCATCTTCGACAAAGGACATCCAAAGGCTAACCGGAAGAGTAGCAGCATTCAACAGGTTCATTTCAAGATCCTCGGAAAGGTTCAAGCCCTTTTACCAGGTACTCTCACCTCGAAAAATTAATTCTTGCCCTAGTAAACCCTTCTACTAAACTGAGACATTATTTCGAAACACATATTATACACGTAAAAACTAATTATCCTCTTAAGAATGTCATGAGAAAACCAGAAATCTCGGGGAGAATGGCAAAATGGTCGGTGAACTAAGCACATTTGACATCAGATATGAACCAAGATCGGCCATAAAATCACAAGCATTAGCAGAGTTTGTGGCCGACTTTAATGATGATCTATAAAACGAGTAGAAATGGAACCCAATCAAATCCTAGAAGATGAACAGTTGGGAAAATGGACATTGATCACAAATGGAACTTTAAATCAAAAAGGAGCAGGGCTAGGGATCATACTAAAGTCAGCACAGGGGGACATCCTATCCCAGACATTTAGTTGTGAGTTCAAGACTACCAACAATGAAGCAGAATACGAAACACTCATCATGGGACTACAATTTGCTAAGGATCTTCAAATAAGGATATTCGGGTATTTGTTGATTCTTTACTACTAACCAATCATTTCAATGGATCTTATGCAGTGAAAGGTGAAAGCTTAGAATTATATCTAGAGATCCTAAAAAAATTAGCTTATGACTTCGAGAACTTTAGCCTAACCCATGTTCCCAGAGAAGAAAACACAGAAGCAGATGGATTAGCCAATTTAGGATCCTCCCTTAGAATCCCACCAGAGACAAAGATTCCTATAACCCATATAATAACCCAAGCCATAGAAACACTCTCCGAAAAATCAGAAGATATTGAACATCTGACAAGCATAGCAGCTATCGAAGATCCTGACCCTAGGATATTTCCTCAAGGGGACCCCGACGGACAAGATCCTCAAAGAAATTCATAATCATGGACCCAAACCATTAT
Source organism: Lactuca virosa (assembly GCF_052849685.1). Taxonomy (NCBI): domain Eukaryota; kingdom Viridiplantae; phylum Streptophyta; class Magnoliopsida; order Asterales; family Asteraceae; genus Lactuca; species Lactuca virosa. The sequence goes on along the minus strand of NC_136427.1, from coordinate 13,593,364 downwards.
GGAATATCTCCAAAATGGCACAATCCCACCAACAGAAAAAAGCGAGAGAGCATTCAAAACAAGAGTCTCAATATTTGTCATAACCCAAGGCAAACTCTATAAAAAATATATGGCAGGTCCGTACCTTAGATGTCTGGAAGATCCTGAGGCTGAAGAAGTCTTGAAAGACATACATGAAGGCGACTGCGGAAATCATACTATGGACAAATCTTTATGCTCCAAGATACTAAGAACAGGATACTACTAGCCAACTATGAAGATAGATTATTTCCTACATCCTCAAAAGTGTGACGCTTGCAAAACACATGACAACATCCTAAATCAACCGGCATAACCTCTACATCCAATTATCTCCCCATGACAGTTCATGAAATAGGGTTTGGATATAATGGGAAAAATAATGATGCCCCTAGGAGGAAAAGTCTTCATGCTAGTCATGATTGATTACTTCTAAAATTGGATTGAAGCTGAGGCTTTCGTTCAGATAAGAGACAAAGAAGTAGTCTCATTTATCAAAAATAATATCTTGATTAGGTTCGGGATCCCAACTCAAACATGGAATGTTACTCCTGGTGAATCTGTTGCCTCGGCTTCCAACAAATATCGAATCGTCATCAACAACATGATAGCTTATGGGATTGTCTGAACTCCGTTGGAATACAATCTCAAATTAATCAATGGTCTTGGTAAAGGATGGGGAAATGTGAAATCGTGTCTTCAGAGTACTGGATCTCTGAAGAATTTAAAGCTTTACCAACTGTTTGATGAACTTCAAGGACATGATGAACTTCTAGTTCAGTTGCTCAAAACAAATTTTTCAATACTATTCCAAAAAAATCTATAGATGTTCATATCACCAATACTAACTCTTTTCGTACAGTTTCTATACTCTTCATTGCTAAATCTGATGGTACGATTATTAAACCACAACAACCTTTAAAATCAAGTGTGCCATCAAAAATAGAAACCAAAGAACGAGTTGCCAAAAACACTGTTTCTCAAAAATCTTCAAATGATTCGAAACAAAAATTTGAGTGGAAAGTTAAAAATGACAAAACAGAAATTGCAACTCCAGGTAACATTGTGATTCATACAGCTTCGAAAGTTGCTGGTCCAAGAAAAGTTGTTACGAGATAACCTGTTATTGAATATGATTTTTGGATTAATGAAAAACCCATGGCTTTCTGTTTTTTTTCCAAAAGGATCTCGGAACAAGCCCTCTGAGACATCTGTTGCTCAAAAGTCACAACATAAGTCCAAAGCCCGTGCCCATGTCCCAAAATATAACTCAGAGCCTAAAAACTCCAAAATTCACTAATTCTTGTAGGCACTCTGTGCTTCGGAACAAGATACAATATGGTATATTCATAGCTCTTGTTCCATGCACATGACGGGGCAAAAAGATTTTTTCCATGAGCTTAAACTCTCACCAAATGTTAGATACGTGACAAATGGCAACAACTCCAACTCTCAGTTCTGAGGTTATGGCGTCCTCACCAATGGAAATTTCGCTGTCTCAAACGTGGCGTTCATAGCTGACCTAAAGCATAACCTAATCAGTGTGGCTCAACTTACTGATGCAAATCGTCGAGTTGAACTATGCAAGAAATATAGCTACGTCATGACAGAAGACTGGAATGAATGTCAAATCATATTGAACCGCAACAAGAATATGTATCCTCTATACATCAAGATGATCATTGGTAAACCTCAACGTTGTCTTCTCTCAAAAGTTGTTCCTAACATAAGTTGGTTATGGCATCGAAGGCTTGCTCACTTAAACTTCAGATATATGAATGATCTTGTTTCTAGAGAAATGGTATGAGGTATGCCTCTACTTAAGTTTGAAAACGATCATCTGTGTGTTGTCTATGAATGTGGGAAGCAATCGAAGAAAGGTCATTCTGTCATCATCGAAAAATCTATCTCGGAACCGTTAGAGCTGCTTCATATAGATCTGCATGGACCTTCCTCTATAGAAATTTTACATCACAAAAAGTATATTCTTGTGATTGTGGATGATTTTACAAGGTGGACCTTCCACTGCCGGTGCGACGAATACGAAGTGATAATAGTTCGTAGTTTACCAATCTCACTATTGGGAAATTCCTCTCCGAGAAAGGAATTGACCACGATTTCTCAGCTCCCTAAAGTCCACAAGAAAACAGTGTCATCGAAAGACGTAACCTAACACTAGTTGAAGTTTCTCGATCGATGCTAAATTTTGCAAATCTTCCACTTTATCTCTGGGCTGAAGCCGTGTCCACTACCTGCTTCACTCAGAATTGAAGCATCGTCAATAGACACCTCAATATGACACCGTATGAAGCAATGAATGGTCATAAGTCGAGTATCTCCTTTTTAGATGTCTTTGGCTGTCGGTGCATTATCAAAAACAATCGCGATCAGCTAACGGAATTTCAGCATAAAGCAGATGAAGCAATTTTCCTTAGATACTCAGCAAAATCAAAAGCTTACCGAGTCATGAATCGTCGTACTCGTGTTCTTGAAAAAAGTTTTGATGTCACCTTTGATGACAATTATGTTCGGAATTCAGGCCCAACTCATGTCACCACTCACATCATGGAGTCTGATGCTCCAGCGTCAGGATGTCCGAATACTGAAGTCATTCATGAGGTTGACTTTGAAACCCTGTTTGGACCATCAGAAACAACTATTGATTCGGAGTCTCAATCAACACAGTCCTCATCCTCAGCTTAAGTTTCTCCAAAACATTTCTGGTCCAACCACCTCCTTTACTCCATTTGATTCTGATCAATTTCAACCTTCTCAGATTGAGGGGGAGAATGGTTCTTCCTATCTTGAATCAAATGTTGATGGTTTTCAAGATGCAACATATCAATTTGTTGAATTCGACCCTATTCCGACCAACAACGATGGCGATGCTGACTTCTTCGACTTCCCTATCGCAGACACCGTTGGTATCTCTGGTTTAAAAGTTCAAGGGGAGTATCATCATTAAATTCAAGTTGTTAAGGGGGAGCAACACAATCCCATCGTTGATATCGGATCCTCAGCTGCACAAGAGCTTCCGAGACTGCACATCTGGATAAAGGATTATCCTCCGAACCAAGTTATAGTAAACCTCAACGCCGGTGTACAAACTCGCTCTGCCACTAGCATCCAAAATGAATGTTATTTCTCGGCATTCATCTCAATGGTTGAACCAATATCCATCAAGGAAGCATTAGAACATGCTGACTTGATTACAACCATGCAGGAAGAGTTAGCAGAATTCGACAGAAATGATATATGGACTCTCGTCCCTCATCCTCAAGGTCACCCTATTATTGGCACAAGATGGGTTTTTCGAAACAAACTAGAGGATGCTGGAATAATAATTCGAAACAAGGCAAGATTAGTGGCCAAAGGCTTCACTCAGATTAAAGGACTCGACTATGACGACACCTTTGCTCCTGGTGCTCGACTTAAAGCCATCAGAATCTTTCTTGCCTATGCAGCTCATAAAGGCTTCAAAGATTACCAAATAGACGTCAAAAGTGCCTTTCTTAATGGTAAACTACATACTGAAGTGTATCTCCAACAGCCTCCCGGGTTTGTCAATCTAGCCTATCCGAACTACTGCTACAAACTCTGAAAAGCTGTGTATGGCCTCAAGCAAGCTCTACTCGCATGGTACGAGACTCTTACCGATTTTCTAAAGCGTTCCAGTTTTCAAAGAGGAATTCTTGATCCTACCCATGGTGAAATGGAAAACATTTCATTCTGGTCCAAATTATTATTGACGATATCATTTTTCGATCTACGGATTCATCAATAGTTGCTAATTTTGCCAAACTTAAGATTAGTCAATTCCAAATAAGTATGAATCATGAACTAAGTTTCTTCGTTGGTCTTTAACTCAAACAAACCAATCGAGGAATCTTTATTCACAAAGAAAAATACATATCTAAGCTCCTCAAGAAATACTCAATGGACACCTATGCCTCTGCCAAGGTACCTATGGGTTTCGGACACAAGATTTTTTGGACCTATCAAGTGTTGTTGTTGATGAAAAGAAGTACAAAAGGATGATTGGATCACTACTCTATTTAACAACAAGTCGATCGGACATCATGTTTTCTACATGTTTGTGTTCCAAATTTCAAGTCAATCCAAAAGATGTCTCATCTTTTGGTTGTGAAGCAAATATTCTGATACCTGAAAGGTATAAAGAGTCTTGGAATCTGGTACCCTGCAAATGAGAGTTTCCTCCTACAAGCTTACTCCAATTCAAACTATGGCGGTCTTCAATTGGATAGAAAAAGCACCTCTGGTGGCTGTCAAATTTTGGGTCGAAGATTGGTTAGTTGGTCGTCCAAGAAACAGAACTGCATTGCACTTTCAACAGCTGAAGCAAAATACAATGTTGCTGCTAGTTGCACTTCTCAAGTTCTTTGGATGAAATCACAGCTTTTGGATTATGGTTACCGGTTTCAACAAATTCCAATCTACTGTGACTCTCAAAGTGCCATTGCGATTTCTCACAGTCCAATTCAGCACTGCATGACAAAACACATTGATATACCGTACCATTTCATTAAAGATCATGTTTTAAAAGAAATCATTGAACTTATTTCTATTCCATCTGATGATGAGATTGTCGATGTCTTTACTAAGGCATTAGACGAAACCAAATTTAATGGTTTTCTGAACAAAATGGTTATGATGTTTCCTGATCCTCAATTCTTCCAAGAGGTTTGTACTCTCCAATGGAAACATTGGAAAATAAATTAATTCTGAAGTCAAAATCTTTTTCATCTCGGAATCAATTCCTCTCGGAGTATATAGGATAATTTTATGTGTCTTTTTGTCTCACCTCTTCATCCAATTTAAGTTGTGCAGCTCACCTCGTCTTTCGAAGTTTATTTGACCACTCTAGTCACATTGGTATTTTATTTGATCTCACCTCGGAACTGAGCTCAAAAAGTATGCATCAGAGTTCACCTCGGAAATCAAATCAAAAATGGTAAATGAGTACTCGCCTTTTACCTCTGTCTGATATTTGACTCCTTTCGTCTCGGAACCTCCAAACTGTTTAAAATATGTCGTCTAAGATCTTATTACTTCTTACCTCACATATTCAGTCTAATTTTGTGCAATCTCGAACTCTATATCATGTACAAGTATCTTCATTCTCATCTCGGAAGTATCTTATGACAACTCATCTCGGAACCATCATGCTTGAGATCATTTTGACAATTCATCTCGGAACTTTCTTACTCCGAGATCGTTTTCTTGAAAAGAAGTTCAAAAGTTTTCATTGTTCTTTTTGAAATGTTTTTCTTAATAACTCAACCGTTTATTTTTTTTAATGATGATTATCCTCTTAATCTTTCAAAATCGGACTGTTTTGCACACGTCTCAGTAAAGTAAACATCCTTTCAAATGAAATTATGGTTTGCATTTTGCACGTCTTGCCATTGTTGTTTTCATCTGTGCAGGTCAACACATACTAAATGTGGCAACACATTCAATTCCCTTCATTTCCAAAACCGGGTTTAATCATTATTCTCTCTTTTGAACCGACCCGATTTCTTTCAAACTATAAAAGCCTCACAAAACCCACCTTTTACTCTTTACGCGCCCCTCATCTTCTTCATTCTCTCTCTACAAAAGTGTTCCTCGAGTATTCAAAACCTACACCTATGGGTTCCTCATAAATTGAGCCCAAAATCACCAAAACTGCTCCCAAGAAGAAATCATCTAAGGGTTCTGCCTCATCGTCTTCGACTGAACCGTTCCTCAGAGACACCATAGAACTGTTCTCCCTGGATCCCATGGACTATGACGAGTCCACCCGGGTTATGATCGAGTTCATATCCCGCCATCCCATCTCAGTTCCTCTCAAAAAAATCCCTGATCCACCCATTCCACTTCGCCTTCTTCACACAGCCTATGACAGAATCAAAATCAAAGACGGAGATCTTGAAATTAGGATTATTGGTGACCGCATTGTGCCAGTTTCAAAGCAAACATTCTTAATGGATATTGGGATTCCATAAGATGCTAAGGGTTTCATAGTTCAAGAACCGTTGTTTGAAGAGTTTCAGGCATTTCTCAACCACATAGGGTATGTTGAAAAGTTCAAAGGAAAAATGTTCAAGAAATTTGTAGTTCCTGGAGAAAGCCTATGGAGATATCGAGTCCGTGATTCGGGCTCTTACCATCCAAAAACTCTATCGAGAGAGGCGTGAACCAATTCCAGTCAACACAATTCCAAAAGAGGTATTTCTAACATTCAAAGCTATTAAGACTTATCTCCTTCCGAACCAGGCATCTTTCGGACCTGTACATAGATTGCCTGAACATATGTTGGCCTCACTACCATCCGAGTCCCTTTTTCTAAAACATCATCTGGAGACTTCGATTATGTACGACCCAACACAATCTACCTCGGTCCACATTCAGCTCACCTCGGATGTAGCAAAGCCAGTCTCGACTGGTGGAAAGAAAAAGAAGGATGCCAAAAGAAAGACCTCTCGCTCTAAACCAAAAGCCATAAAGAGAACCAAAGTCAATAGTTCCTCTCAACAGGAATCTATCAAAGACATTCCGACTGAATCTAGTCATCATCTCACCCCACCTAGCCACTCTTTTGAACTACCCTTCGGAGTTTTAAAACCACCAGCACACACTCACGGGGAGTCTCCCCATAATCCACCCTCACCTTCCCAACAAGGTGATGCAAGTGTTGAACATAGTTCCTTACACCCCTAGAACACACCCACGAGTCACTTCAGATATCCATCATTCTTCTGCACAAGCACAATTCAAGGCCCATACCTCAAATCCTAAGCATTTTGAAGATGGAGTAGTCCATCCTACCTCGGATGCCACAACTGGTCTAATACTTGGCAAAGGTAAAGGACGAGCAGGTTCTGACGCTCCCGATTGGTTAGATTTTGTTAGCAGGGCTCACTCCAGCAATCCAGAGCTCACAAGATCATAGGTTGAAGCTACTCTCAATTCCATGAGGAACAGAGCCATTCAAAGCAACCTTCCATTTGTTTCTCCATCAGATGAAGTCACTGACCAAGAGTTTGCATCAGGAGAGACTCTTCAAGACACCATTCCGAAGTCCTCCGACCATGATGCCTTACATCCAGATCTTGATGAGGAACATTCATAAGAGTTTATGTTCGATGCAGATAGTGTCTCTATTGCAGCTCCTCCTGTTCTCTTATCGTTTCACATTTTGTAGAAACCATCTTCATCTAGGCTAACTTATGATTTTGGTCTTTTATCCTCTACTTCTGAGCTAATTGACGAAGAAATTCATGTTGATGATCAAGCTCACAACACACAGGGAGGTGAAACAGAAGCAAATCCTCCCAAGGATAATAAAACAACCAACGCCAACAATTCTGGCCCTTCTGAACTTCCAGTCCACCATGAAAGTGAAAAAGCCAAGTCTTAGAGTTCCACCATAGACACGAGATCATCAGCTGAAAACTATGTTGATCGTTTTGCCTTGCTGGAACTCCGAGAAAATGTCTCTGTTGCAGTCTCCAACGTTGAATCGTTAGACAACTCGGTTGCCGTACTTGACTCCAAACTTGATGCCAAAGTGTCTCGTCTCGAAACTAAGTTGGCACAATTCTCTTCTCCCTCTCGGAAGTCAAGAAACAAGGCTCCTCGGATGAATAAAGGGCATAACAACTGGATTAACTCGGCTCCCTCCTTCTCAAGCACACCATAGAGGAGGTTGAAAAAAAGTACAAATCAAGTATTGATCACTACCTCGACACCATCACTACCATGATGAAAGTTCACGATGACATGATTAGTGCCACCAATGAGCTGATCAAACAGACTCACGTCTGGCATAAAAATTAGATTCAGAGGATGGAAAAAGATATCAAGAAGAAAGACGAGATGAATCTCATCATGCATCAAGTTCTGATCAAACTCCTCCGAGCCTGCTGGAATATTGTGGATGTTCTGAACAATACGTTCGATGAAATGCTTTCCATCCTTGCCACCTTATTCGACCACCTCAAAGCTCAGGCTCCAACTTTTGAAGCATATGATGCCCTTACCTTGCAAATGAACACTAGTTTTCAGAAGGTGTTTGATCGTCTCTCAGAATTTGAGCGTTCGTCATTTCTTGCCTCGGTTGCCAGTCCATCTGATGCAAGTGGGGGTGAAGGCCCAAGCAACAGAGATCAATCTATCTCTTGGAAGCCGGCCTCGGAGTTAAAACTCCGAGATGCATATGATGATGACTTTATTCAAGTTGTTTCTATAGGTACTCAATCTGATGTTGTTGATGATGATGATGATGATGATGATGATGATGATGATGATGATGATGATGATGATGACAAGTACATTACAAATGTTTGGGTAGCTATTCAAGCTCCAAAGATATTTCTGGCGAAAGTTCTTTCCGAGGGAGAGCAAAGGATATGGTCTGCTGTCTCATGGCCATCATCCCTAGCTGATGTTCTATAAAGAAGCTGTGAAATGGCTAAGGCAAAGGCTAAGCTCACAATTGACGCTTTGCGAGCCACCCAGTCAATGTTGCCACCAATTCCCTCTCTGAGAATAGTTCCAATTGATGAAGGCTCTACATTTCGGAATCCTAATTACATCTCGGAAGAGCCTCTGATTCCTCCACCTCCATAGTTAACCATCGACGAAAACATGCAGCATATCATCTCTGTTCTCAAAAAGCAACAAGACAAAGGCAAAAAGCCTATCTCAGAATTTTAAAGCTCCGAACAGACCACCAAAAAGTCAAAAGGTTGGTCCCAAGATCAAATAGATCAGGCCCTAGAAGAAAGAATTCGGATCCAAGCTCTCAAATATAACCCCAATCCAATGTTAGGGTTTTTCCCTTTGTGTCGTGAAGGAATTATACATGACTTGGACATAGTGCCCTTCATGTATTATGATCTACCAACCCAAGACTCGGACTATTTCTATATTCCCATCTCTCTATACAGCAAGCTCTACTTAAAATTTGCCCCTCTCCACCCAGAAGATGATCCTCAAATGATCATCAGAACTGAAAGAGAACGATTGAAAACATTCTACTCCTTGAGCGCACGTCCCTAAAAAGAAGTGTGGTCTCGGAAGATGATTACAAAAATATATGGGTTCGAAAGGAAGGTGTTAACAAAGTTTTACTTCGACTATTTGTTGCATCGCTACTATGTTTACCAGAACAAGACAACACAACTCACAATCATGGACGCTGACTTCCTCGTGGTTAATATAAATGATATCTTGACCATTGATTCACATTTCCAAACTCGTTAAAATGATCAGATGAGCATTGCTGCCTACAGTGCTCCTATGAATTTTCTGAAGGATTATGTTGTAGAATTTTGCAGATGTGACTTCGAATTGGCTCATTTGTTTGGAACTGAAAAGTTCTTGGCGAAAGATGATTACAAACTGCTGGAAGCTAAAATATTGGCAGAAGGGCCAATTGATGAACCTGTGTTGGGGTACGTCTACTTGCCAAAGAAGACAAACAAGAAGGACTTGTTCTGAGTCCTTGACAAGCATCTCTTTGCCTCCAAAGCTCTTCAAAAGTTCATCAAGAATACAACTAAGTCCAAAGCCCCCTAGCATGTGAAGTCCAAGTTTATAAGTCAACTTCAATGGTATCTTGAATTCCGAGATTGAATATTTAGAGCTCACATATTTTCAAAGAAAAAGCCAACTAATTTGACTAGATTGCTAAGTTCACTTAGGGGGGGGGGGGGGACTGTTGGAACCTAAAAGTGAACCTCTAGCAATCACAAGTTATGAAGATCCAAAGTCAGTTGTTTCCTAGATGCAGTGAAGTCCGAAATAAAGATGGAATCTGAGATGGAGAATAGTCCGAGATGATGTAAAGATACGAGATCAGTCTGTCTGTTGGAACATTTAGTGTTTCTTGTCTTATTTATGATGTAACGTTTCATAGGACTTATCTTTTGTATACTATTTAGATGATCAGTTGTCAGTGACTGTTTATTAACCAGTCCTAGGAATGTATCATAGTTTGTACGATGTTCCTCCTTAGATAGAAAAATTCTCATTGTCTTTATTTCACTTTTCTTTCCAATCAAGATCCTTCAAAAATATTCTTCTTGTTAATTTATTGTCTTTACATTGATTATACTCCTAGTTCTTCATTTAATATTGTGTACTTTGTTGAATATTTCATTCAAGTCTTAGCTAGTATTACGACATTCGACTGGAACAACTAATTAAGAGCTGACATTGATCTTAGAGATTAACTCAAAGGTTTGAGTTTCAAAAACTTGTCATTGCGCATTGATTACTTATATTCACAGGAACCCAATAAGTTCAGGATCCTTCACGAAGAATAAAAAATAGGCAAATAAAGGATATTTACCTTTCGACGTGGGGACAATAGCAGGTTTGCTCTCTTAAAAGTTGGTTTGTTCGTACATAAAGGATCTTTAAGTCATAGGCGAAGCAAGGAAACTCCAAACGCTCTCTACGGTATCTTCAGCAGTAGGGATGAGATCCTTGAACTTGAAAGTTGCTTCAAAACAAATAAAACAAGAAAGTGTGAATTTCATATCCTTAATGAAATAAAATAAAATCCTACCTTTTCTAACCCGATTTCTTGGCAGGAGATCACCGGCAGGATGGATTCACATTTCACAAAGAAATGTTTCTCTTTCCAAGAACCTTCGTTTTGTTTTGATTTCAAAATAATATGTGATTTACATGTTTTGGCTATGAGCATGAAATGACAAGACCCAAAATTTTGGAAATCACCAACATGGGCCAACATAGATAAATCCCATGTCTACATCCTTAGATTGATTCAATCGATCAACCTAAAGAAGAATCCTCCAGATCATGAGCATAGTTTGGAGGGGACCAAACCCAAGTAGAAGAGACGAAGTCAGGTTGGGTCTTAGCATCAAAAGGCTTGAAAATAACATCGGAAGGAAAAGCCCTGATTGGCTTCAAGGATTAATGTCGTCATCACCAAAAGAACCGGTCTATTCATAAGACAGGATTCTATGATCATGAAGTCCTTGTCGGAAAATCTAGGACGCTCAAGCGAGAATAGAGTGCCTCTTTACCCATAATCAACAAAAAGGAAAAATAAGAAGAAAGGAGAAAGAAATTTACCTTCAAACCAAGGAGAGAAAAGTGATTTGGCAACATAATTATATCTTAATAATGGATACAATTCTATCCATTAGAGTTTGAATGTTGAATCCTTTATTTCTAATTAATTAAATTATACACTTTAAATACTTGAAATTAATTCAAATATTTTACAGGTGTAATTTGGGGGCAACTGTTAGGGCCAATGTAACATCCCGACTCCCAGGTATAGATTTAATTAATTTATACTCATTGTGACAGGGCAACTCGATGAGTTGGAGGCCCTGACTCATCGAGTAGATATTGATATAGTCGCGTGGTTATTAGAATCTACTCGATGAGTTGAGGGGACCCAACTCGATGAGTAGGAGCTGAGTGTGAAAACCCTAATTTTCAGAGTTTGCGCCCTATTTAAAGGACCTTAAATCCTTTACCTCGCATCCTTCATCACCTTAACACCCTGAGAGAAACCCTAAGCGAGCTATTATCATTTGTGAGAGAGAGAGAGAGAGAGATAGAGGCTAAGTGTGTGTGTGTTTTAGTACAATATTGGACGGGGCTTGAGTAGCAAAAGGCTTGGAACGAGAAGGAGTCCTTGGAGCCAGCATTCTTTCAGTGTTAGCTTCCATTTGGAGGTAAAAATATATTACCTTGACCACTTGATTGATAGATCTCTCCATTAGAGAGTTTATGGCAATTTCCATCTTCTCTTTGAGTCCTTTAGTTGTTTGAGCATGCCTTGATGATGAGACATCAGATATGGACAATATTAGGTCCCTTAGGCCAAAATATTGAAGCTTTATCAAGCTTTGGCCAACTTTCATGCCTTAAACCCTTTATTGAGCTTGGTTTGGCAAACTTAGCCCTAGATGCCATGCATGGACGTAAAGCTTGCAGCTTTACGTGGTATTTTAGCCTTAGGAGGCTAGATCTAGATTTTGGGACCTGAGTCTTGCTTAAAGACGTCTGAATGAGAGAATAGCTGAAGGGACTCGATGAGTTGGTGAGCCAACTCGTCGAGTTGGTTAGGGTTTTCCCCGATAGTCTGGATGCGTTACAGACTCGGCGAGTTGGTGAGAAACTCAGCGAGTTGAGTTGGATTTTCCCGATTTTTCAAAAGAAAGGAAGGAACTCGACGAGTCATATAGATGCACTTGACGAGTTGGGTCAACATGGACTGTTGACTAGAGTGTTGACTTCCGTTGACTTTTAGGGTTTGGTCAAGTTATGGACTATGGATACCATTGAGGGGTGAAATGGTCTTTCACCCTTTCCGAGAGCTAGAAAAGGGGTTAGCTTAACATATTTAGAGTTGTTGTTATAAATCGTTAATTAGAGATGATTATGATATGTAGGCGGGGTCTAGACCGATCGTTGAGTACGAGACCTACTTGCTTACGTACGAGGTGAGTCTTCTCACTACACTTACCAGAGTGGTAATACTATGTGACCGGAGGGTCTTATTTGAGTTATTGACCGGAGGGTCTTATTTGAGTTACTGACCGGAGGGTCTTATGTGTTTATACTGAGTTATTTGATATCATGCGTTTTGTCTTCGTGATTTATGTTGTATATTATTTTGTGCCTTATTGACTTAGGACCGGAGGGACCAAACTGAGTTGTGAGACCGGAGGGTCTTTACTGAGATACCAGACTGGAGGGTCCGACCCAAGCTGTGAGACCGAAGGGTCTTCACTAAGACACATGATCGGAGGGTACTTATTGACATATAACCATGAGAGGCTAATTATTTATGTGTGGTATTTTAGGGAACTCACTAAGCTTTGTGCTTATAGTGTTGTGTGAAATGTGTTCTAGGTACCTCTCAGGATCGTGGGAAGGCATCAGCTTGATTGTACACACCAGATTGAGATTATGTTTTGAGGATTCTGGGATATTGTCAAAAATTTTGTTGTCTTGTGTTTTGAACAACTTATACATTTGGGTTTTGAGAAATATGAGATTTTGTTTTGTGTGATTTAAAAATGAAAAAATTATTTGAAAATTTAGAGCGTTACAGACAAGATCCTCAATCCTATGAAGGATCCCGAATCAGAAAGATATTTAAGGATCCTTAAACCTATCCAGGATCCCAGATCTTAAAGGAGTCTTAGGATCCCGAATATACATCAGAATCCTAAACATCACCATTATTATTTACTAACAAGTTTAATGGCTATATTTTCAACCATTTCGTTAGAAGGATCCATGTCGATGGAGGATCCTCAGTCAACATTATACTCCTGGATTCATTAAAAAGAATGAATATCCCAGAATCTGAAATAGTTAGAATATCCTCAGTGTTGATCGGATTCAGCGGCGAAAAAAAAAACATTGTCGGTGAGATAAAGCTACCTATCTACATAGACTGGGTAAACTTTATGCATAGTTTATGTGTAATTGATATGTTGTCCTCTTATAATGTTATACTAGGTAGACCATGGATCCACTAAATGAAGGTTGTCCCATCGACATATCATCAATGTGTGAAGAGGCCTACCCAATGGGGGACAGTGAAATCATAGGAGACCAACAAGAATCCAAATAATGCTACAAAATTTTGACGAAAGCCTCGACGATACCACAACAAGAATAGAAATTATAGCAGGGGGGCAGAAGATGTACTAGAAACAGGAGAACATGATATAAAATAAGTGCCCCTGAACCTTGAGGATCCTGAAGCCAAAGTTCTCATAGGATCCTCAATGATTGAACAAATCGAACATGATATGAGAAAGTTCCTCAAAGCTTGAAGCAAGACATTTGCATGGAAGCACGAGGACATGACAAGGATAGACAAAAATATAACAACCCATAAACATAAGATTGATCCATCTTTCAGACCAATAAATCAATAGAGAAGGAAATTTGCACCAGAGAGAAACCAAGTTATACAAGAAGAACAAGAAAAACTTCTCAAAACTGGGATGATCAAGGGAGTGAAATTCCTAAGGTGGCTAGCCAATGTAGTCGAAGTACAAAAGAAGAATGGTAAGTGGAGATTATGTCTAGATTACACGTATTTTAACAGGGCTTGTCCCAAGGATCCTTTCCTAGTACCATACATAGACTCCATGATAGACGCGACAACGGGTCATCAATTATTAACATTCATGGATGCATTAGTAGGATTCCAACAGATCTAGATGGAACCATCTGACCAAGAGGATACAACATTTATAACTCTAACATGTATCTATTGTTATATTGTCGTGCCATTTGGTCATAAAAATGCAAGTGCAACATACCAAAGTCTACTCAACAAGATCGTCAAAGTGAAACTGGGGGACACCATGGAAGTATACATCGATGACATGGTGGTCAAGTCCAAGAAATTTGAAGATCACCTCAAGGATCTTGAAGAAGCCTTCGACATACTGGATGAATATAACATGAAGCTAAATCCCCTAAGTGCCACTTTGCGATGAGGTCAGACAAGTTTCTTGGATACATGGTGACCAAAAGAGGAATTGAAGTAAGCCTGAAGCAAATCAAGGCCATCCACAATCTGAGATCACCATCCTCAACAAAAGTTGTCCAAAGACTAACAAGAAGAGTGGTAGCCCTAAACGGGTTCATCACAAGATCCTTAGAAAGATGCAAGCCTTTCTACGGCATTTTTAAGAAGACCAAAAGATTCGAGTGGACAAAGGAACATGAAGATGCTTTCCAGAAACTTGAAAAATATTAAAATTTTGCACCCTATTGGTAAAACCATTAGATGGGGAACCACTTGTTCTCTACCTCTCAATATCCTCAAACACGGTGAGTGCAATATTGGCTAAGGATCTTAATGGGGACCAACATCCCATCTACTATGTAAGTAAAAGTCTCTTGGATCAAGAGACCAGGTACTCCCAACTTGAAAAACTTATACTTGCATTCGTAATTGCTTCTACTAAATTAAGACATTATTTGAAAACACACCCTGTAACTGTAAGAACTAATTATCTCATTAAGAATGTTATGAGAAAACCAGAAATGTCAGGAAGGATGGAAAAGTGGTCCATGAAATTAATCACATATGACATTAGTGATGATCTACTAGCTGAAGTAGAAATAGATGCCAAACAAATTCTAGAAGAAGAGAACATAGGAAGTTGGACACTATTCACAAATGGAGCATCAAACCAAAGGGGAACTGGCCTAGGGATCATACTAGGATTGCCACAGGGCAACATCCTACCCTAAGCAATCAGATGTGAGTTCAATGCAACCAACAACGAAGCAAAATACGAGGCGCTAATCATAGGATTACAGTTAGCTAAGTATCTTCAAATCAAGCATCTTCAGGTATTCGTCGATTCTTTATTATTGAATAATCATTTTAATGGATCATATGTAGTAAAAAGAGAAAGTGCTGCCACTATACCTCCGGACCCTCAAAAACTTAGCCTCAGAATTCAAAGAATTTAGCCTAAACCAGGTTCCTAAAGAAGACAATGCTGAAGAAATGCTTTAGCCAATCTAGGATCTTCTCTTAGGATCCCGCTAGAAACCAGGATCCTGATAACCCACGTGTTGATCCCTGCAATCGAGGATCCTGCCAAGATATTAAAGGATCCCAACGATTAAGTGGAAACTACTAATGTCGCTACAATTGAAAATCTCGATCCTTCTCCAACCTCAGGATCCTGGATCCAAACCATTATGGAATACCTCCAGAATGGCATGATCCCCAAAGAATAAAAAAGCGGAAGATCCAGACAAGGTTCTCAAGGTTTGTTATAATCCAAGGTAAATTATATAAAAAATCTATGGTAGGTCCATATCTTAGATGCTTAGAAGATCATGAAGTTGTAGAAGTTCTAAATGACATACATGAAGGAGACTGCAACAACCACACCGTGGGCAGATCCTTATACTCCAAAGTGTTAAGGACAAGATATAACTGGCCAACCATTAAGAAATATTCCTTCCTTCATGCTAAAAATGTGACACTTGTCAAAGACATAGCAACATCCTGCATCAACCAGCAAATCCTCTACATCCTTTCATCTCCCTTGGCCATTCATGAAATAAGGGATGGATATAGTGGGGAAATTGTTGGTGGCTCCTGGAGGAAAGGTCTTCATGCTATTGCTGACTGATAACTTCTCAGAATGGATAGAAGCCAAAGCTTTCGTCCAGGTAATAGACAAAGATGTAGTTTCCTTCATTAAGTGCAATATCTTGACCAGGTACAGGACCCCTGCCGAAATCATAGGCGACAACAGATCCATGTTCATAAGAAAAAGGACAAGAAACTTTTGCACATGTTGGGGAATCAGGATGGTAATGTCCACTCGTGGCTACCCTCAAGCCAACGGTCAACCAGAATCCAACAACAAAATCATAGTTAATAACTTGAAGAAAAGGTTGCACAAAAAGAAAGGAATATGGGTAGAAGAACTTACTTTCATACTGTATGCAGATAGGACCACCTCCAAAGTAGCCACATGGCAAACCCCATACTCCTTGGTGTTTGGAGCAGAAGCAATGAGTTCCCACTGAAGTGGTGATCCCAACGGCTAGATACCTGCTTCAAAACAAAGAAAAAAATGACAAGATCCTATCCCAAGATCTTGAT
Organism: Lactuca virosa; assembly: GCF_052849685.1. Taxonomy (NCBI): domain Eukaryota; kingdom Viridiplantae; phylum Streptophyta; class Magnoliopsida; order Asterales; family Asteraceae; genus Lactuca; species Lactuca virosa. The sequence continues at coordinate 13,576,683 of NC_136427.1, read as the reverse complement.
ACTATAGATGAACTCAGTGATCTTGCCAAGGTTCGCATCGCTGCTCATCAACAGAGGATCACCAAGGTGTACAACAATAATATAAAATTCAGAAGGTTCCATGTAGGAGACTTTGTACTACGTAAGATATTCCAAAACACCAGGGATACCAGTGTAGGTAAACTGAAACCTAAATGGGAAGGACCATATCTCATAGATGCCGAAGTAGGAAATGGGGCATATTGGTTGGCTACCCTCGATAGAAATGTCCTTCCAAGATCCTGGAATTCTATACATCTTAAAGTTTATTTTATCTAAGTAAGATTATTCATTTTCCAACACAATCAAGGTACACATGCTCTTTAACTTTTATCCTTCATTTTTATTACTATTTGCTCTCTTTGAATACCATTACTAGATTAAGCATCGGTGGGGCGTTAGCTTGACTAACGCCCACCCCTAGCTAATGTTTGATGTACACATGGACTCAAGGATCCTAACACCCAAGGATCCGAACACACAAGGATCCTGACACACAAGGATCTTGACATACAACGATATTGACATGCGAAGACTCAAGGATCCTGACGTATGAAGGCCCTAGCACCTAAAGAGCTCCATAACTACAAATGTCCTATTCGTAACATAAGTATCCTAGGAATAGAGACTGATCATCTCTCCTACGAAACAGGGTACTTAATCCCCTCTAAGGTTTAATGAGTTAAGGGGACCATCTCTCCTACACCTCGCTTGGACGCACGTTATCTAACTATGGGATATGGATAAGGGGACCATTTCATGCTGCAGTGACTTGGAAACCCTCTTATTTCTGAACATAAGTTAAGATTCTAAAGAAAGTTCATAAGGTTTATAACATTTTCATGTTATCTCAAGTTGGGATCCTCCCCAGATAATTCCTAAGGTTTATAACATTTTCATGTTATCTCAAGTTGGGATCCTCCCCATATAATTCGTAAGGTTTATAACATTTTCATGTTATCTCAAGTTGGGATCCTCCCTAGAAAATACACAAGGTTTATAACATTTTCATGTTATCTCAAGTTGGGATCTTCCCCAGAAGACACATAAGGTTCATAACATTTTGGTGTTAGGATCTTCCCAAAAAAATAAATAAGATTTATAACATTTTTTATGTTATCATATGATTTGGGATCCTCCCCAGCAATTTGCTAAGTTTTGAATTTTCCCTAAAGTTTTTCTAGAATTATGATACCAACGTATTGCTTGAACATGATATACTGCCAAAAAATATGCAGGATTTGTAACATTGTAATGTTACAAAAGTTCCCTCGATTATTTTCCAAGTTAGGGTACTTTCCAATCGATTCCCAAGGAAAAATCCTCCTTAAAGTTTACTAAGTTAAAGAGAATCAAGGATCCTCCTTGAAAAAAAAGGATCCTTTCATGAACGAACTTTAGGATCCTATGGAGCAAGAAGAATCGTGACTTTGTGCTTCTCCTATAATTAGTCCTAAAAGTCGTGAAGTCGGAGGATAATCAAGTTCTATCTATCCTTATTTCTCAAAAGTTGTATTTCTTGTATGATGATCGAAGGTTTATCCTAAATGGATCTCAACTATTTTGAGATCCTAAATGGATTACTAACTGTTTTCAGGATATTCGGATCCCGGGAGTTCTTGTAAACCCTGAACTACTTATGATCCTGATTATATGGATCCTTGAAAATCCTACTGCTACAACCATGCAATTTAATCAAGCATGAAAAGAAATATTAAATAAACATAACATTAAAGGGGTCATCTATTAACCCCGTAAAAGAACAAAATATTAAATTATATGACATCCCTTGAAACCAAAAACTATTTAATCTACTTTTTTGTAGGCCTAGACCTTAGACTGGTCATCATCGCCTGGGATCTCCTCCTCCTCGCCCGCCTTTAGACGTTGCGCTTCAGGATCCTGACTAGTCTTGGCAAATTAAACAGTCAATTGGTCAAGAGCTGCAGGTCACCCTGCCAGGTCCCAGGATCCTGCATTAGCCACATCTTCAGCCAGATTGATCTTGGCTTCCTAGATGGCTACAACAACACTGGCCTTTGCTCCGATCACTTCCTCCCTCTCCATGATGTGGTCGTCTTCCTTTTCGGTCTTCTCCTTGCTTAACAGCTCCACCCTTTTTAGTAGTTCTTTGTTGGTTTCTTTCCATATTTTCTTTTGCTCTTTGAGGGATTGCTCGACTCTTTCAGCACGGATCCGCAACTCAGCAGAGAAATGATCAGAAACCTGAAACAAGAAAGACATAAGAAATAGAGAATAGTAAAAATATATAGGGAAGGACGATACTTATTATTACAGCCTCAGAAAAGGAAATTAATTTATGGAGTGCATCTTCCGCCGAACGTTCTCTAAACTCAATTCAGTGGAACCCACATTCTTTCCTTTCTAGGATCCCAGAGTTTTTATGGTTAGATCTATAGGAGCTCTAATGATGGGAATGGAGGGTAAAGTCTTCTTTTTCTTCACCACCATTTGACCGCTTGACATTGTTATATCCAAGTAAGCAAGGGTAAAGTGGGCGCCAAAACGTGTACTCTTGGATCCTAGGCAGAAAAATAAAAAGTTAGGATCCTTCATACGATAAAGAAGAAGAAGAAGAACTTAGGATCCTTACCTTTCGACATGGAGACAGTGGTAGATAAGCTCTCTTGAAGATTGAATTGGTTGAGCTTGAATGAGCTCTCTGATTCGGGAAAAGTGGAAAAGATTTTGATCCTGTTCTCTATATCTTTAGTGGGAGAAACCAAATTGTCGAACTTGAAAGCTGCAAAACATCAGAAAATATAAGAAAAGTGAATGTCGAGATCCTTAATATAGAAATATGAAGTCCTATCCTTTCAAAACCAAGATTGAGGTAAGATATTCCCATTAGGAATGGAGTCACATCTTACGAAGAAATATTTTCCTTTCCAAGCACCGCCATTATGCTTGGACTTCAACACAAGGGGAAACCTATCAGCTTTGACCTTCAACAAAAAGCGGGAATTCAAAAAATTTGTAAGATCGTAAACATAGGGTAGCTCATTTAGACCGACGGAAAGATCCTTGGAATGATTCAAGTGATCAATCCAATAGAGGATCCTCCAAATCGTTGGCATGGCTTGGATATATGAGATCTTTCTGATCTCAAAAAATTCAGAAACAATTGCAGAGAAAGGTTAAGAAAGCCCTATGGTGAAAGGATACTTGGGAAGACAAACCCAAGTAGAAGAAACAAAGTTAGGTTGAATACTAGCATCAAAAGCCCTAAAGACGGTGCCAACAAGAAAGGTTCCAGACGACTTCAACATCTCAATGTCATCATTAGTGAAGGTTCAAGTTTCCTTGTAAGGCAAGATCTTCTGATCTGTGAAATCATCATCGGGTATAGCAATGATGTTTGCATGAGATCAAGTTGTTTTCTTGCCCATTATCGCAAATAAATAGGAAAAAAATAAAAGGAAACGAGAAAAGTACCTCCGAATGATATTCGATGATGTTGGGAGTGGGAGCTGAGAGAGTAAGGAAAAACAGAATTACTAGATGTTCTATTTATACAGGAATCATGTTGAGGTAAAAGGTTGATGTGACCTACTCTAACAGCTAGAATTCTAATCGTTAAGATTCATAAATTACCATATTCGTAAATATTTTACAATATTATCTCTTTTTACTAAATTACAGATTTAGATATTGGCAAACTAACTTCAAAATATTTCGCAGGAATGATTTGGGGACAATTGTTAGGGCCAGGATCCTGGAATTACATTCAGGATCCTTAAACATACTTTTGGATCCTTACTATTATCGTTTGTTCTCCTAACATTTATAACAGTTATATGCTTTGTTATTTTTCTCACATGTGCAGAAATAGTCAGCCAAAGACTTATTCTCAACGAATATTCATCGTGACAATGCAAAAGAGCCGGAAGACCAATTCAAAAAACGTCTATAAGTTGATCTTGGAGGATCCCAGAATTGTCGGACTTCTTGTTATAAGTTTTAGACTATAAAAAACACCTATATTCATGACACTACACACGAAGATTAGCTCATCTGCAATACTTGTACTTTCTTTTCACACATTCATCTCTGTAATCAACATTTTTTCATCAATAAAATTATCAAGGCAGGTGATCGTTATCACCTCTCAAGGTTTTGTGCCGGAGATCCTAGCAAGGATCAAAGGCTTTCCTTGTAAACCACTTGTGTCACTTTGATCATCATTTTATATTTGTTTTATTCTAAACATCACAATCTCTCATACAATTTAGTTGATTCATGCTTGTTTATTTTTTTGACCAAAACAGGTTGGATCCAAGATCTTGAGGTTGGGGAATGATCCTTGATGTTAGGATCCTAATAAGGAAGTTGAGGATCGAGGTCTTCTTTTGTAGCAATCTTGGTAGTTTCCTTATGATTGTCAGGATCCTTCAGTCTTTTGGCAGGACCCTCAATAACTGGGATTAACACGTGGATCATCGGGATCCGGGTTTTTGGCAGGATCCTAAGAAAAGATCTTAGATTATCTAAAGCATCTGCTTTAGCATTGACTTCTCTAAGAACTTGGTTTAGGCTAAATGCTTCGAATTCCGAGGCTAAATTTTTGAGGATCTGGAGATATAGTGCTAGACTTTCTCCTTTTACTGTATAGGCTCCATTAAAATGGTTTGTTAATAATAAAAAATCGACGAATACCTGAAGATCCTTGATTTGAAGATCCTTGGCTAAATGCAATCCCATGATTAGTCCGTCATATCATACGTCATTGTTGGTTGCATTGAACTCACAACTGATTGCTTGCGGTAGCATGTCCCCCTGTGGTGATTTTTGTATGATCCCTAGGCCAGTTCCTCTTTGGTTTGATGCTCCATCTATGAATGGTGTCCATCTTCCCATGTTTTGTTCTTCTAGAAGTTGTTTGGCTTCTATTTCTACTTCAGCTTGTAGATCATCACTAAAGTCAGCCATAAATTTAGCCAATGCTATAGACTTTATAGCGGATCTTGGCTCATACTTTATGTCATATGTGCTTAGTTTCACGTACCACTTGGCCATCCTTCCTGACATTTCTTGTTTTCTCGTAACATTCTTAATGGGATAATTAGTTCTTATATTTATAGTATGTGTTTCAAAATAGTGTCTTAGTTTAGTAGAAGCAGTTGCTAATGAAATTATGAGTATTTCAAGGTGGGAGTACCTGGTCTCAGGATCCAAGAGACTTTTACTTACATAGTATATGGGATGTTGGTCCCCATCAAGATCCTTAGTCAAGACTGCACTCACCGCGTTTGAGGATACTAAAATGTATAGAAGAAGTTCTTCCCCATCTAATAGTTTTACCAATAGGGGTGTTGAACTTAAATATTTTTTAAGTTCCTGGAAAGCGTCTTCGTGTTCCTTGTTCCACTTGAAACTTTTGTTCTTCTTCTAGATGTCCTAGAAAGGCTTGCATCTTTTTGAGGATCTTGAGATGAACCTGTTTAGGGCTGCCACTCTTCCTGTTAGTCTTTAAATATCTTTTGTCGAGGATGGTGATCTTAGATCGACGATGGCCTTGATTTTCTCCGGTCTTTTTCAATTCCTTTTTTGGTCACCATGTATCTAAGGAACTTACCCTATCTCATTCCAAAGTGACACTTGGAGGGATTCTACTTCATGTTATATTCGTCTAGTATGTCGAAGGCTTCTTCAAGATCCTTGAGATGATCTTTAGCTTTCTTATACTTGACCATCATGTCATCGAGGTAGACTTCCTTGGTGTCCCTTAGTTTCTCTTTGAACATCTTGTTAACTAGCCTTTTGTATGTTGCACCTGCATTTTTAAGACCAAATTGCATGGTAGTATAACAATAGATACATGTTGGAGTATTGAATGTCGTATCCTCTTGCTCGAATGGTTCCATATAGATCTATTGGAATCTCGTTGATGCATCCATGAATGTTAATAATTCATGACTCATTGTCGCGTCTATCATGGAGTCTATATATGGTAGAGGGAAAGGATCCTTGGGACAAGCCTTGTTAAGATCAATGTAATCTACACACATTCTCCACTTACCATCTTCTTCTGTACCACGACCACATTAGCTAGCCACCTTAGGAATTTCACCTCCTTGATCATTCCTGTTTTAAGAAGTTTTTCTACTTCTTGTATAACTTGGCTTCTCTCGGGTGAGAACTTCCTTATCTTTTGGTGTATTGGCGTAAAATATGGATCAATGTTAAGTTTATGGGTTATTATATTTTTTTCTATACTTGTCATGTCCTCGTGCTTCCAAGAAAATGTCTTGCTTCTAGCTTTGAGGAACTTTCTTAGATCTTGTTTGATTAGTTCAGGAATTGAGGATCCTATTAGAATTTTTGCATCAGGATTCTCAAGGTTCAGAGACACTTCCTTTACATCTAGCTCTCTTGTTTCTAGCACATCTCGTGTGACCTGCTTTAATTGCTATTCTTGTCATGGTATTGTTGAAGATATCATCAAATTCTTGTAGCATTCTTTGGATTCTGGTTAATCTCCTGTGATCTTCACTGTCCCCCATGGAGTGGACATCTTCCCACACTGATGATCTGTCGATGGGACATCCTTCATTTAGTGGATCCATGGTCTACCTAGTATAACATTATAAGAAAATAACATATCAGTTACAAATAAAAAATGCATAGATTTTGCCCAGTCTATGTAGATAGCTAGCCTTAACTCGCCGACTGTGTGTTTGGCTTTGCCACTAAATCCAATCAGCACTGAGGATCTTCTAACTATTTTGGACGCCAAGATGTTCATTCTTTTTAATGTGTCCAGAAGTATAATGTTGACTGAGGATTCTCCATCGACAAGGATCCTTCTAACAAAATGGTTGGCGATGTAAAAAGTGATCAACAATCTGGCATTGTAAGGGTCCTCGATGTTTTATATATCTGCTTTGTCTAAGGTCATCTTTCTCGTTTGTGATTGATGTATTCGTTTGTGTCCCTTTTTCTTTTTCTGTTTTTGACACCTTGGCGTGCCTCTTTGCTATAGAATAAGAGGTGCCACAAATGTTAGATCCTATAGAGATCACATTGATTACCTTGGCGTTAGCAGGAGTGGATCCTGGTTTGTCGAGGATCTTTTGAGGATCCTGATCTTTCACATTGGATCTCTCCCTTCTTCTTCCAAGGATTTCTTTGAGGTATCCTTTTTCTAAGAGGTAGCTGATCTCCTTTCTCAGAGCTATGCAATCTTTTATGATATGACCAAAGTCTTCAAGGTACGCACACCATTTGGATTTGTCTTTCAATGTGGCAGATTTTTCTCCCTTTCTTAGCCAACTTGCTTTGTCTCCATGATCCTACATATCACATATTATACCTGTAATAACCATAGAAAAGTGTTAGAACAATGTTCAATTAGGATCGTTAGATTCTATGCAAGCAAACAACTATGAACATAATTACGAACACGAGAATGGCTTTGAATGTGTCGTATGATTAATGAATCAACACCTCAGAAGAGCTCGATTAAGAACTTCGACTGTAGAGGTGTTTAGGGTTACAAAACAATGAACGTAATAATCAACAGCATCTAATGCATACATGCATGCATATTTATAGTATAACCCTACTAGATAATCACGGATGGACAGGCCCAATTCGGATACAAAACATAAAGCCCATGACGCAACACAATTAAACTCAACAATCTCCCCCTTTGCGTCAATGGAACCGAAAGCTCACTTCGGTTGAGCTGCAGAAGACTTTTTTATTGTTTTGAACACCTTCGGAATGATAGACAAAAGACGATGACGGAACGTTATGTACCACCGAATCATGTCCGTGAAGTTCTTTTTGTCTGCTTCTGAGTTCTGCTTGCACCGATGAATAATGTTGATGATGTGCTCCAAGCAGTCAGTTGAAATTAAATGTTTATCAACAAGAGCGAATAAAAATCTGTGAGCTTCGCCTTTGGTAAACATCACAGTGAGATGTGTTGAATCTATTTGGCCCATTTTCATCTTATTTACATCTCCTGGTTTCGGTGTTGGCTTGATGGTCGGTTTCTTATTCATCACTTTCGCTATCTCTTGATCCATAGCTGCAACCTCATGGATGTAAGAAGACAACATCCTCTTCAAGTGCTCCAATATCGGCTCATATTCCCTCGGATTTGTGAGCAGAATATTAAACAAAAGAATCCAGTCATGAGGATTTAGATTTGGAAGGTCTGCTAGGGAGATAATCGACACCGAGTTTGCAGATCCTCGCGTGAGTTTGAAATTGACATTTACAAATTTCCCAGTAGACGTAGGTTTCAGTACCTTGACAGTGATTATCTTCTGTGCACTCCATGTCAAGTACTGAGGTTGTCCATACTTCAGATAGAAATCAATAAGCTATCGGTCAACCTTTGGATGAGGAAAAGGAACCTCAGCAGTCGAATCAAAGCAGTGAAACGTGAATGCCTTTCGAGTTATCGGCATGTCGAACAGCGAGTCCTTAGAATTGTCACAGTCAAACGAAGCAACAGGTTCCAACCAATAAACACTTGGAAACTCTATAGCTTGATTGATAAGTGTCTCTTTTGTCCATAAGGGAAACAAGGCCTTCTTGCAGTTCAAGGCTTCTTCTTCTTCCTTGTTTCTCCTTTCCTTCTCCTCTGCTTCCCTTGCAACCTTCGAGTTTTCATCCAGCTCTTTATCCCTCTTCTTTCGCTTAAGAGCCTCAGCAATAGTTTCCCCAGATTCATCATCGCTATCATCATCAATCTCCTTTCGCTTGGCTTGCGAACCAGAACCTGAAGCTACATTATCCTTCAGTTCGGTTGTAACTTTGACCTTCGGTTGAGCAGAATCAGTTTCAGTTTTAACCTTCGGTTGATGAGCACCCTCTCCCCCTTGTTTTGGAGCAATAAATCTCTCCGAAACACCCTTCATCTCGTGTAACAATGCAAGGGCAGGAAGAAGTTTGGTAGTGAGATGATTCTGAATGGTCAAAGTGAGGATAGGATCATGAGCACCAAGAATGTTGGTGAGCATATCCTTCACATCTCCTGCACAGCTGCGAAAAACAGCTCTCTCTGCCTTCAACAAACCAGTTTGTTTTTCAGCTTGAGCTAGCTGAACCTTCTGAACTTCAATCGTGGATGCTTGTCGAGCAAGTTCTTCCTTCAGAGCACTTTCTTTTGCTAGATTAGCGTGAAGAGATTCCAGCCGAGAAGACACTGAACTAAGAAGTGAAGTGTTCTCTGCTTGGATGGAAGAACGAATATCTTCAAACTTTGTGTGCTCTTCTTGAAGGGACTTGGAAAATGAATCCAGAGAGGCTTGCACCTTGTTTGCACTTGTATCAGCATGCCCTTTAAGAGACTCGAGAAAAATCTGAGTAGTATGAACAATGTCCGCAACATCAGCTGTGGCCTTTTGACAGGAAGAAGTAGACTCATTAACAGCCTTAGTTGATTTTTCAATGGAGTCAGTGTATTGCTCAAGGGCAGTGTCCAAAAAGGCTTTTAGCACAACACCACTATAGGAGTTGTTGTCATCAAGCAATTTATCCAATTTCTCATGAATGCTCTGCAAGTGTTGGCTGGTGATTGGAGCATCATCATCCTCATCAATAGGAAGCCGATAGGGACTGAAGTATGTAGAGTCATACTCATCATTAGCATCACTGAGAGTGGCACCGGAATCGGTTGAATGGGTGGGTGAAAGAGGTTTAGTGATGACTGGAGGTTCGGTTTCAGTAGTAGCCCCCGTATCAGATACGTTGACTCCTACTGTCGGGTCAGGAATAGTAGTGGTGGTGGATTGGGAAATTATAGGAGGTGGTAAGGGAGTGGTGGAAATAGGAATGGAAGAAACTGGTGGTGGTGGTGGTGGAAAAGAAGTTGTTGTTTGGGATGTCGTAGGTGGAGGAATAGGAGCAACCGAAACTGGAACTATCTGTTTCGGTGATGGAGGTGGGGTTGGAAGTTTGTGATGAGGAGATTCGGTTGGAGTAGGAGATCGGGGAGGAGTGTTACCTCTCGGTGAGTCATGCCGAATTTCCTCTTCTTCATCTTCATCATATTTTCTGAGCTAGGAGGAGTGGGACTCTTGGACCGTTTTGCCATCTTTTTAATCTTCTTCGGTTTAGAAGAATCCCCTGTATCAGACTTTTGCTTCTTGGACTTGGAAGTCTTAGACTTATCATCCTCTGTTGGCTCTTTCTTAGTAGAAGTTCGTTTACCTCGGTTACTAGACTTGTCCACAACATCTAGGGCAGCCTGCTGTTCAGGAGAGAGGACTCTCGGTGCCTTGGGAGGAAGTTTGCGATAATCAGTCATGAGTTTACTTTCGGCTGTGACACATATGTACATGGTCTCAGGGATAGAGCCAATGTGAGGGAACTTCAAAGGATCAGAGATTATGATTTTCTTGGTGTGAAAAGTGGCAATAGACGCAACTAGGGCATCCTTCATCACCGAAATTTCCAAAGAATTTATCGCCCTTCTGGTAATGAGAGTCCAGAATCGTGCACATGAGATTTCAGAATGCCTCGTTGTAGTGTTGAGGCTTTGCACCATTTGAGACCAGATAATTGTCCCATAATCAAGATTAAGACCATTGTAAAGGCCATAGAGAAGGGTCAGAAAACCCTTGCTGGTGCCATCAGATCCAGCACTTCTCTCCGCCAAACTCTTGATGAGAAGAGTAAGCAGGCCATTCCATGGGGACGGTAGGCATGACTTCTTAACCTTCGTTATTGTTGTAAGCACGTCAGTGTATCCCATTTCATAAAGCATCGAGAAAAGTTGAGTAGTGGTGATGAAATCGGGTGAAATCACAGATGAATCCACAGCGAGGTGCAACATGGAACAAAATCTCCCTTTTGAAATAGAAGCCTTTTTAGACTGGATTAGAAAGTAGATTCTTTCCTTGTTCTTGTCATATGAGGCAGTAGAGTAAACTTGTGATAGAAGTCACATAGGAACAGCTTCCACCTGTGTTAGGGCTAGAACCAGTGGAGAATACTTCAAACACTCAACCACCTACAGCATATACGAATCGTACAGAAACGGATTGAGTTCAATAATCATGTTCTGATTGGGCTTGATCGAAAGCAATGTGGACGAAGCAGTCTGATCGTGAACTGATGAAGAAGTCGCCATTGTTGATCAAAGAAGGAAGATGAACAGTTTGAACTTGCCTTGTAATTTGAGAAAATTTGTTGCTGGTAAAAGACAAATAAAAGTAGAAACCCTTTATATACCGTTTCCAGGAGAGAGAAAAATCATTATGATAATGACGTGATCACTAAAACGTCGCCTGAAAAAGCACGATGTGACAGGTTGGTTACTCCTAGGTATACGTCAGCACACGTGGGTATAGAGACCGTTCAAATTCACGCGCCCAAATTCTTATCCTCAATTGTCGTTTGAAATTCAGTTTCGCTCCAAGAAATAGGATTACCCCTGTTTCGCCAAAAGATAAACAAAAATCAAACCAACAACAAATGTGTATTGGATGTGAGTGATGTTTTATTATAAGACATAAAGCAGGTGATTCCGGGTAAGAATCGCTTCCTTCAAAGTCAAGATAGACTTGAAGTGCTTGTGTGGTTTCCCGAAAAATACGATCAACTGTTTATAGAGAAACATTGAAAGGCTTCTTTTAATTGTTAGGCTAAGGGCAACTTATCTTCAACCGAACATCGAGTCTTAACATAAGACCGAACGTTGGAAGAAGTACTTGTGAGACCGTTGTGGTCTGTTGAACAAGTAGGTAGGATATATTTTATAATGACTAAAGAAGTTATAGAAATCTCAAAAACAAAAATAAACTGGATCTTTATGGGAAGAAAAGCCTTGGTGTTAGACAAATTCATAAAAGATCACTCAAAAATAAAAATGAGATTTCATTAGGTAACCAGTAAGATCTTGAATATTACAATTCACCGTCACACAGATCTTGTGCAACCATAAACCTCAGTGGTAAAGACTGAGAGTCTCAAGGGTTACAGTGGTGAACCGAAAGTTGATGGAGAATGTAAGGAGGGTAGCTAAAGAACCGAAAGTACCTTCTGCTATAAAGACGTAACTAAGCAGAAAAACTCTTAACTCATATGAGAAGAGTAAGGTAGCTCTAGACCGAGTTGATTTTAACAGCCTGATTGGGAAGAAACGATAGGTATAGATCGAATCATTAAGTCCTTGCTCTAAGTCGTAGAGGCGTTGGTCAACATGCAGCAGCATGCTTCTAAGGACCCTTAACTAGTTTTTATGGAAATGATTGTACCTGCCTTAGCTCCAAATTATGTTGTACTGGTACACTTGTGACCTAATTAAAAGAAAAAACAAACAAACACACCACACACAAAAAAAATTGAAGATTTGAAATTTTCTGAAAAATAATAAAAACAGAAAAAGAAAATATTTGTGAATTTTTGAAGTTTTATGAAAAATAATAAAAACAGAAAAAGAAAATATTTTTGGATTTTCAAAGTGAACAAAGTGTACAACCGAAACCTTATCTTAAAAGAGTGAAGCGAAATAGACCAAACGATCGGTTCATTTCGGTTCCTTAAAATTCCAGAGCCGAAATAGACCGAGCGGTCGGTTCATTTCGGTTCCCGAAAATTATAGAGCCAAAATGGACCGAGCGGTCGGTTCATTTCGGTTCCTTAAATTCCAGAGCCGAAATAGACCGAGCGGTCGGTTCATTTCGGTTCTCGAAAATTATGAAGCCGAAATAGACCGAGCATCCGCTCCATTTCACTTGTTTAAATTTTTAGTGTGAGATTTGGGAATTAGGTACAGACTCTGCTTCCATCATTCCCAGGCCTTGTAAAATTTTATTGAAACTCGCTTCAGGCAAGGCTTTAGTGAATATGTCAGCCAGTTGATCAGAGGACCGAACGAAATGTACTTCCACGTTCCCATCTTCTACGTGGTCCTTGATAAAATGATATCTAAGTGCAATATGCTTAGTCTTAGAGTGTTGCACAGGATTGTGACATATTCTTATTGCACTTTCTGAGTCACAATAGAGAGGAATCATCTTCATACTCAGCCTGTAATCTCTCAGTTGACTTTGAATCCATATTACTTGAGAAGTACAAGATGCTGCAACTATATACCCAGCTTCGGCTGTTGAAAATGACACGCATGTTTGCTTCTTGGACTGCCAGCTAACAAGTTTCCCGTCAAGAAATTGGCATCCGCCTGTAGTGCTCTTTCGGTCCAGACCACATCCTCCAAGATCAGCATCAGAAAAAGCTTGAATAAAGAATCCAAATCTAGCAGGATACCAGAGACCGAGAGATGAGGTTCGCTTCAGGTAACGGAAAATATTCTTCACTGCCACCATGTGAGGTTCTCTTGGATTAGCTTGAAACCTAGCACAATAACAAACAGAAAACATAATGTCCGGTCTGCTAGCTGTTAGATACATAAGGGACCTTATCATTTGACGATATAGTGTTATGTCAACAGCAGGTTTTTCCAGAGATGGTGTTAACTTCGTGCCAAACGCCATAGGAACCTTTACTTTTGAGTCTCCTTTCATGCCAAATTTTGTTAACAGGGTCATTGTGTATGCCTCCTGGTTGATAAAGATACCTTCTGGTCCCTGTCTAATATTTAAACCAAGGAAAAAATTAATCGGACCCATTGCGCTCATTTCAAATTTAGTCTCCATCAACTTCCTGAATTCAGCTGTTAAGCTAGGATTCGTGGAGCCGAAGATGATGTCATCGACATAAATATGAACTATCATTAGATGTTCGCCTTCTTTCTTTCGGAAGAAGGTTGGGTCAACCGAACCTTGCTTAAATTTCGACATTTTCAGAAAGTGAGTTAAAGTTTCATACCAGGCCCTCGGTGCTTCCTTCAAACCATATACCGCTTTATCCAGCACATAGCAATGATCAGGGAATTTCTCGTTCACAAACCCGAGAGGTTGCTCAACATACATCGTTTCTTCTAGTTCTCTATTCAAGAAAGCACATTTGACATCCATTTGGAAAACTTCGAAGTTTTATGAGCAGCATATGCCAAGAAGATTCTAACTGATTCCAACCTAGCTACAGGAGCGAAGGTTTCCTCATAATCTATGCCTTCCTCTTGGCAATATCCTTTCACCACCAACCGAGCCTTGTTGCAAATGACATTCCCCTCTTTATCTAATTTATTTTTGAAGACCCATTTTAAGCCGACCACTGAAGCATCCTTTGGTGTGGGAATCAGCCTCCAAACTCGGTTGTGTTCAAACTCATGGAGCTCATCTTGCATTGCTTGAACCCAATCAGAATGATCAAGTGCAGCATTAACTGTTTTCGGCTCGACCTTGGAGATAAATGAATTAAACATACAGAATTCAACTTTAGAGAATAATGCACTTTGTTTTGCTTTCAACTGTGAACGAGTGAGTACTTTCTCATATGATTCTCCAATAATTTGAGCTTTGGGATGGTCCTTGGTCCATTTCACTAACGGAGGATAATTTGGGTCATATGCTGGATCCAATTCAGCATTCACTTCCTCTTCAAATTCTGATTGATCACCATCGCCTTCGTTAGTTGCATTCTCTTTCTCCCCCTCGACTGGCGACGTGGAACCTGTGGCAGCATCAAAGTTTGCATCCTCTGTGGGAGTTTGATTCTCCCCCTCGATTGGACTAGCATTGGATGGATTTGGAGTTGTATGTTCTCCTTCGCTTTGACCTTTATGAGTTGGGGACGGAATTAGATTCTCCCCCTCGAAAGATACTTCGGTTGTCTTTGGAACAGATGAACTCTCCCCCTTGAACAATGAGCCTCTGTTTGGAGAGTCAGTGGAGGGTTGACCGCCTGTCTGTTTAGGAGGTTCAGTTTCTATTTCTTTGGCAGCCTCATCTATGATCTTCTTGAGATTATCGAGTTTGTTGTCAGCCGCTTTCACTTCCGAGTGTACTGCTTTCTCTGGTTCATCAAATAACCGAATGTACTCTTCAAACAAGTTGGATATGGGAACCGAGACTTGTCCTGATGCAGGAAAAATTTCTCCTAAGTCACTTTTGTTCCTTTGAACTTTCTTCATGTAATTATCGTCAAAGGTTACATAATATGTTTCTTCAAGTCTTTTGGAGCGTTTGTTCAACACTCTGTATGCTTTTGATGTTAGCGAATAACCCAGAAATATTCCCTCATCGGCTTTGACGTCAAACTTATTTCGGTTCTCTTTAGAATTGAAAATAAAGCACCTTGAACCGAATATGTGGAAAAATTTGACATTTGGCTTTCGATTGTTTAAGATCTCATATGGAGTGATTGAGAAACTTTTGTTGAGCAAGGATCGATTCTGAGTGTAGCACGCGGTTGCAACTGCATCAACCCAGAAGTATAACGGAATAGAAGCGAAACTGAGCATGGTTCTAGCTGCCTCACATAAAGAACGGTTTCGTCTTTCAACAATCCCATTCTGTTGTGGTGTATAAGGGGCCGAAAAATTGTGAGTTATCCCCTTGTCAGCCAGAAAGTCCTCAAAATCGTTATTTTTTAATTCCAGACCGTTGTCACTTCTGATATTCCTCATCGTCTTTCTCAGCTGCACCTCCACTTGCTTGATAAATGTCTTCAACTTGGGAGTTGCATCTGATTTCTGCTTAAGAAAGAAAACCCAGGTGAAGCGAGAAAAATCATCTACAATAACAAGAATATACTTACTACCACCAATGCTCTCGATAGCCGAAGGTCCACATAAGTCAATGTGCAATAGTTCAAGAGCTTCAACAATCTTTGTATTGATTCGTGTAGGGTGGCTCTTTCTGCTTTGTTTGCCCATCTCACATGCTGCACACAGATGTTCCTTGTCAAACTTGAGAAGAGGGAGGCCTCGAACGTGATCACCAAGCACCAACTTATTAATGTCTTTGAAGTTCAGGTGTGATAGACGTCGATGCCACAACCAGCTTTCATCTGTGTTCGCCTTTGACAGCAGACATATTGCTGGTTTTCCTCGTATTGGGTTGAGATTTAAAGGATACATCTCTCCCTTGCGTTCAGATTTTAGCAGAACCTTTTTCGATTGCTTTTCAATTATTTCAGAGCCCTCATCATCAAATGATACTTTCAGACCTGTTCCCGCAACTAATTATGACACGCTGATGAGGTTATGCAGCAATCCTTCCACATACGCCACTTTTCAAATCGAGAAATCTCCATTGGTTATCATACCATATCCCTTGATTGTTCCATAGGAGTTATTTCCATACTTTACACACCCACCATCTTTTAGGGACCGAAACTCCCTCAGCTCTTCCTTCCTTCTTGTCATGTGACGCGAACAACCACTGTCTATATACCATTCATCATCGAACTGCTCGTCACTAATTACCTGCAAATTCAAGCAGATTTAGGAACCCAAAGTTTCTTGGGTCCTGGTGAGTCTTTCACAGAAAAAGGAATTACAGAAGAAATATCAACCAAATATGTTCTTTTTACTAGAGTGGTTTGATCTTTTCTTTTAATGGTATACACCTTGATTTTAGTTTTATATTGTTTAATATTTGGTGCATTAGTTGGTGTATTGTTGGATGGTTTAGGATTTTTCTTTTGAATCCTAGGGTTAGCTAACTTTTTCTTATTATGGAACTCAGATTTTGATTCGAGCTTTCCCTTTCCTTTGATGTCCTTCATAGAATTTGTTTTGCTATGGGAATTAGAAGGACCAAAACTAGGCTTGGGACCGAAACTTGACTTTCGGTTCTGAGAGCCGATGTGGGGACCGAAACTTGACTTTCGGTTTGGTATGCTAGTTTGGGAACCGAAAGTAGATGTTCGGTTCTGACATTTGGAATAGTAGGAATTTGGGCTGAAATTTTCTTTTCCTTTCAGTTTTTCCTTTCCTTTATCCGTTGATTCTTTCTTAGGAGGTACGTAGTTGGGATTTTGAGATTCCCAGTGACGTTTTCGCTTATTCAGATTCTTTGCGTATCTTTGATTTATTAAGTGTTTCTGTTCAGCTAACTCTTTCTGTGATTTGTGGATATTGAAGCTAGCCTTTTGCTTCTCCTTTTGACTTTCGGTTGTATTTGTTGGAACAGTTGGTTCTGTCATCGGTTCTTCAAGGATTTCTTTAGTTCCACTTGTGCTTGGTTTGTCGAAACTTGAGGGTTTGTTGATGGGTTCACCAACATATCTTCCTTTAACCCTCCATGAAGTTTTCTCAGATAAGCCTATGGTTTCGTCTGCGTTGTCAATAGGGGCAGACCAAAAGTAATCGTCGCATCCTTCAGCATTGTCTTTGTCGACCAAGATCTTTAATTATGCCGTTTGTTTAGCAGTGACCCCTGTAACTGCATATACCTGATTCGGCACAGTTTGAACCTTTTGATAGACCATAGCTTTTTCCTTGAGTTTATGTGGCTTTTCTTTCGACAAGCGAGCGAATTCAACCGAATTTTCAGAAATGAGTGGTTTCTCATTTTCGGTTTCGCTCTTCATAAACTCAGAGCAATCAACGACGTCTTCCACTGAGATTTCGCTCATCTCGCTTTCCTCATCAAATTCAGACATATTATCTAAGTTCATTTTATTTTCTGAAGTTAACTTGGCATTTGGCGAGTCAAATGATTGAATAGTTTCAGACTTAATTTTTAACCTATCATTCTCATCTAAAAGATTTTTGAGCATACATTTATGTTCCTTAGAATCGATGAAGGTTTCTATTTTGTCCAGTCCAATTTTTTAAGACATGGATGTCTCTTCTGATGACACTATTGATTCACACTCGGCAATGACCTCATCCTCCTTAAATTCAAGGAAGGGTAAGATCATCTTATGAATCTTCTTTCCTATCTCACAACTTAAATGCAATTGAGCAATATTAGTATATAAGCGCTTAGCAATTAAACAAAAAACATTTCTTTGTTTTAAAAACTTTAAATTGTCTCTTTGCAAATAAATACTTTCATCCCTAGCCCTAATTAGCTCCGCCTCCTTCAGCTCAATCCACATCCTTCTCTCCTCACTTTTTGAAGACACCCTGCTGAGTTGTCAGTTAGGTTAGAATTCACTAAGCGAGTTTGCATGAGACTACCACTTAAGTTAGAAAATTTAAATCTTAATTCATTTAATTCTTCTTCATAATCTGTTATTGGAACTTTAAGTGATTCAAGGATGGATTGTACCTTTTTGATCAGCCGATCGCAGTCGTTGATCTTCTCACTCACAGGCTTGGCTGCAAAACACTTGTCCTCAGTCAGGTTCGGTTCCTCACTTGCACTTTCGGTTGATGAACCAGATGTGACAATTAAACATCTTCCAGCCGAACCAACTTCCTTTGCCACATAAGCCTTTCCATGAGTGGGCTTTCTCACCTCTTCATCTTCAGAATCGGTTGACCAAACTTCAACGCCACCGAACTCATCTTTATCTGCATTCTCCTGCACAATCAAGGCATTCATAGAACTACTAGTCGCCTTCTTTTTCTTAATCTCTTCCAACTTGCGCATATAGTACGCCTCATCATCTTCACCATCTCTTTTCTCAGCCATTTTCCTTAGCATGCAATCTTTGGCAAAGTGGTTCTTGTCGTGACAGTAATTGCAGTCGAACCCAAAGTCTCCTGCAAGCTTGCTCTCCTTCTTGTCTTCATCCTTTTGAGAAGAGTTTTTCGCTTCATCCTTCACCTTCTCAGAACTATAACTTCCTTGCCAGTTTCGGTTCTTGTTGACAGGAAATTTTCTTCGTGCAAACTTCTTTGGATTGGTGACCATCATAGCATACTCCTCGCTTGTAAGGTCACACTCAGACATATCCGACTCTTCTTCTTCTTCTGCAATGCTTTTTCCTTTTGAGACAAGGGCCAGCGATCCCACACCAGAAACTACCTCCGCTTCTTTGGTTACTACACTCTCATGGGACTTAAGTATTCCCACAAGTTTCGCCAGTGAGTAAGACTTAAACTGTTCGTGTGCTTTCACGGTTTAAACCACAGCCATCCATTCCGGTCTCAGCCCATTCATGAAGGTCACCTTCTGCTCGATCAACTTTCTTTCTATTCCATGCTTGATCATCTTACTTAGGAGATGATTGAACCGATCGAAACTTTGTATGAGTTTCTCCTCCGGTTTCTGTTCGAAAACTCCAAATCTGACAGCTGCAAGGTTTGAATGGAGTGTTCTAGATCTTCATCGGTTGAATAAATTTCTTTCAACCTATCCCAGATTTCTTTGGCCGTCGTGCATGAACCAACCAACCGAAAAGTTTCAGATTGTAAGGCGAATCTGATCATTCTCATGGCCTTCACATTACACAGCAACTTGTCTTTCTCGACCTGTGGCATCTTATCTACATCCGCCACCAGCTTGTTATATTCCTCTTGGGACTTAACAGTTGTGTTCGTTCCTGAGTGAACAAATGGCCCAAGTGTGATAGCTTCCCAAATGAGATAGCCATTATCTTCAGATCCAACCACGTAGTCTTCAAAGTGATGCGCCCATACTTCATAGTCTTGAGTGTAAAGAATGGGTATCCTGGTCGTAGATCCAATGCTGTTTGAGATGTTGATGGGATTTGTTTGCGAATCCTCGTGAGACATGGTGAGCTGCTAGAATCAAACCTGTAAACTTGAGATTAGGGTTTTATCTGAAACAGAGTTACCGTCGATATGAAGAAGACGGCTTCTATTTATACGATAAAAGCGGAAACCCTAACGAATTCTGAATACAGAAGGAATGTGTATTGATCACACAGTCTCCCGCTCTGATACCAATTGTTAGAACAATGTTCAATTAGGATCGTTAGATTCTATGCAAGCAAACAACTATGAACGTAATTATGAACACGAGAATGGCTTTGAATGTGTCGTATGATTAATGCATCAACACCTCAGAAGAGCTCGATTAAGAACTTCGACTGTAGAGGTGTTTAGGGTTACAAAACAATGAACGTAATAATCAACAGCATCTAATGTATACATGCATGCATATTTATAGTATAACCCTACTAGATAATCACGGATGGACAGGCCCAATCCGGATACAAAACATAAAGCCCATGACGCAACACAATTAAACTCAACAAAAAGCAATAGCCAGTACTCTTAGGAAAGTCTTATTCCTCTCCTTCATCTTCAAGGACATTAACCCTATGATGATCAGGTTTGGAATATGGTTTTGACTTATAGGATCTTTCGGCTGAGGAGTCGGCTTTCCTATTAGGGTGATCGTATGAGCTTGGTGGTTGCTCCACTTTTGGATTTCATTGTCTTCTTTGAGCCTTATGAACCTTAATGCTCTGCTCCTAACTATGTCCATATTTTTGCATGGAGTCATTACGAGGTGTTCGTAGAAAGGGGAGTCCTTCTTTAATACCATGTTAAAGGCTTTAACTGCAGTTGCCATGTCAATGTTGGGGATACTCAGAGCTTCCCTGCCAAACCTTTTCACAAAGGTCCTAAGGGATTCCTTAGGTTCCTGAACCACTCGATAAAGATCACTAGTGATCTTTTTGAATGATTTGCTACAAGAAAATTGATTGTTAAATAAATTAACAAAGTGCGCAAATGAAGTAATTGAGTAAGGAGGAACATTAAGAAGCTATTTTAAAGCTGATCCTGTGAGGGTTGAACAAAAACCCTTTCACAGACAGGCTTCCTTTAAGTGTGTGGGAATGGGGTTGATCTCCATTCTTTCCCTGTACTATGCCACATGCTCCTCAGGATCTGTAGTCCCATCATAAGGCTTCATGTTGGGGGTTTGGAAGTGCTGTAACACCGTAAATTTTCAAACAAATTTTTCATTTTAAAATCACATAATTCTCATAACACATTTCACAAGAATCTCATTTATTTAGTTTATAAAACGCAACTGCATAATTGTTTAATTAATAATCCAGGATCCTTGAAACATAACTCTTTCTCTGGTGTGTACAATCAAGTCGGTGCCTTCCCACAATCCTGATGAGAACCTGAAACACATATCACATAACACGGTAAGTACGAAGCTTAGTGAGTTCCCCAAAATACCACATACACAAATAATAAGCCTCTCATGGCTATAACTCGGCATGAACCCTCCGGTCTCATGCGTCTCTGTATGGACCCTCCGGTCGTGTGTCTCAGTGAGGACCCTCCAGTCTCACAGCTCGATTTGGACCCTCCGGTCCTGTCTCAGTGGAACCCTCCAGTCTCACAACTCGATTTGGACCCTCCGGTCCTATCTCAGATGGACCCTCCGGTCCTAACTCAGTAAGCACAGAATAATACACAGAATAAATCACATATACATAATGCAGGATATCACAGTACTCAATATAAAGACATAAGACCCTCCGGTCACACAAGAATTACCACTCTAGGTAAAGTATAGTGAGAAGACTCACCTCGGATGATGAACAGCCCCCAAAAACGTTGTTGCTGCGCACCGGCCTCTATCTCTGAGCTAAACCCACAATTAACTCAATTAGGAACTAAGTCCAAACTCTCACTCATTAGGTCTAAAGATAGTCCACTAACCAGCCCATCAATAATCTTAAACCCATTGGGCCCACCAAGGCCCAATATTAAATATGCTCTCCCGAGGCCCAACTCTCAAATGTAAATGGCAAGGCCAACTCAAGGGCCCAAACCACATATATATATGTGTGTGTGTATATATATATATATAAATATATATATATATATATATATATATATATATATATATATATATATATATATATATATATATATATATATATATATATATATATATATATATATATATTCCTCTGGTCCAAAAATTTATTGCAACCAGCCCAAACTCCAGGCCCAACACTCAAGGACCAAAATGAGACTTAGCTCAAAAGTCCACAGTGAGGTTACGCGGGGTGTACCTCCCTTGGTACGCTCAGCGTACTCATGAATCCAGATTAGCCATCGGGGACACTTGGTCAGTACGCGGGGCGTACTAGAATTACGCTCGACGTACTTCTCAGTCTCACTCTTTCTACTCATTTGGTCTTAATCAGTTAAGACCTTGGCTCATATCCCAGATATGGACTCCCTAATAGCTCTTACTCCATAAATTCAGTGGCTTTATGCCTTTGCATGGCTGATAAGGTCACAAATACGAAAAACTCTCACTTTCTTAACTCAAAATGCTCATAACTCATGCATGGCTTGATTCCAACGTCCAAGTCTTGATTTTTATGACACTACACCACTGAATACACTCAAAGGGGTTGATCATTGTCTTTGGAGCTCAATATCTAATAAAGTCTCCAAATTTCGGGACAAAACCCTAAAATACTCTACTATGATGCATAAATCGAAAGAGTGAGAAAGCTTGGAGCTTTATACCTCTATATGAAGCTCCCAACTCAGATATGCCCAGATCCAAAGCCTGGAATCCCACTCCTTCTTCTTCAAATCTTCTTCTTCACTCCAAGAACACACAAAAATCACTTAAATGCTCTCAAATGGACACACACAAGCTCAAGAACGAGGATTAGGGTTTGAGAGGGTTTATTATCTGAGGATGGTGGCCAGGAATGAGGCCATCTCATTCTTTATATAGGGACACCCCTCAACTAGGGTTTTTCATTATGTGCCTAGTACGCCCAGCGTACCCTCTGGTACGCCCAGCGTACTACGTGGCTCCATTCAAAAGTCACGCACATGAGTACGCTAAGCGTACACACACGTGCGCCCATCGTACTTAGGTACCACTTTTCTCCAATAAGGGACTTGTCCTGCCAAAACTTCAAACTTCCATAGCCTCCTCGATATAACTCCGTTTCCAATGAACCTCATATCCATGGAAAGGTGACGAGATGCCCTACGCTTCTAGCAACTCGTCGCAACCCAGAGGCTTCCTCATGCCTGGGTTGCAGCCCACGAACCCTAACCACGGACGATCCGAAACAGGATGTTACAAGCGCTTTGGGACTTCAGTATCAACTTTTTTCCCGAACAAATCTTGAGATCCTGTGGCTTGTGGGGGATACTTCTGGTACAGGTTGGACCACTCTGGGCACACTCGAGATCATTCACTTTAATTCTTGAAGTTCCTTAGCCATGATTGAGCTCAAACTTGTATCAAGGTCCACAGAGCCAATGTTAAAAGCATTATTATTTACGAAGTTACCAGGATCCATAGTATTAGGCACAAGGGAGGTTTCATTGGGATACTGGATCACGTGAGTTCGCTCGTCAAGAGTAGCATCCAAGACATGATCGAATTTTGGTACTGAGGATTCTCTCTCCCGACAATTTTCGGAGGATCTTGCACTATCGAAGTTTAGGATCCTGGGTTCCAAGATCGAGGGTGCACCTTCCTGAGGTTTGCGGATCTCAACCCTCATTCTTTCCACTTCCTTGAGCACCGTCCTGTTATCCACTTGTTGTTGAGTCACCTGTTGTTCCAGCCTCCTCATCATGGGAAAAAGCTCGCTGTTGAAGACTAGTACCGGAGGATCCTGGGATCCTGGAGTAGTGATTGGAGGAGTGTTTTTCTTCGGCACATCAGGAGTCTTTTTAGGACCTCTAGCTGGAGGTGGCGTAAGGTTTTTGGAGCAAATGAGAGGAATTGAGGAAGAAGACAGTGTCAATTGCATATACATGATTTTCCGAAAGGTTTTGAACACCACGACCCCACGGTGGGCGCCAAATTGTTTTGGTTAAAAGTTACACAAGTGAAACTCAAGGCGGTTCTTGTTCCAGAACGGCAGTTCCGAGGCAGTTCCAGTTCTAAAAGCGGGTACCCAGTTCCGATGCTTATCCCTATAGAAATCCTTGAAACTATGTGTTGATTTTGATTTTATTTGGAATTAATTAGTTGGTTTTTTATTGTGTTTGATAGATCAACTACCTAGAATATTAAAGTTCCAATTTTTATCGCTTTTGTGCAAGTTATGTGTAGTACGATGACAATTTCAATTGCATGAACTTGATATTTAACTATTTATGAACATTAGATTGTTAGATCTAGATATTAGAGAAATCCTAAGGTTAGGTGGTAATAATTAGTAACTTTGATTATGTTAGAGAACATTAAATATCCATGTTATGTGTGTGATTTATTGTGTTGATCATAGATACGAAATCATTAGATCTTATCATTTATAGTTTGAATATATTTAAAAGTCCATTTAGTGTTCACTTGTTGCATGATCATTGTAATGGTCGTTTAAGAAGTTAAACGCTTGGAAATCGTAGCAAGAAAACTAGTAAATTAGAAATCGGTAATCAGATAAATATTCCATTGAATTGAACAAATCAACCATAGGGAATAGGTGATTGGAAGCTAAAATAACATGCTCTTAAATCTTTATTGAAATCGTTATCCATTCTTGTAGCTTTACTTTTAGTAATCGTTTCTAGTTAAATTGTTTTCATTGATGATTTAAGTTTTTCTGAACTTGTAAAATCAGATAACCCCCCACCCCCAAATTTATAGTATTTTCTTTAGTTTAATTAGTGAGAATAGCTTTTCATTGAAATCATACCCGTTCCATAGTGTTCGACATCCTTTCTTACCTTAACTATATTACTATTCGACTATGTACACTACAAATTTTGTTTTAAACTGGTTGAGATGTGACATAAATAATATATTTAAAATTGGTAGTAAAATAAACACATCAACGACAGATAAAATAGGGAAAGGATCGCAAATGTTTTTCTCATTTAGGGTAAATGACACAAATGCCCTACAATATTTTCAGAGTTAACTGATTCAGTCCCTAAATTATTTTCTGCCTTTATGGGGGTCTAAAGCAGGTTACGAACTACTCTTTTACTCCCTTTTAACATCTAATAATCGGTACACCATGCTTCAGGTACCACTTAGACCAGAACAAATATCAATGTATGTGCTTATAGAGCCAAAACGACAAGTTAGGGGATTATTTAAACCAAAAACTAAAGAATTCATAAAAACATAAAAACAACTTTTTCCTTAATTACGTGAATAACTACATACCAATGACGACTAAGAACCTATTTCCTAAAATCGCAGCGCCACCATCTTCTACTCGAAATGACCGGAAAAAAGTCATCCAGACAGTTCCTAATTGTCTCCACTCGTTGGTGGAGTCAGAGCTGATAGGGGTACGGGAAACAAGCTCGTGAAGCTCAGAACGATATACATTCAATACTTACATGCTAACATTGGACTTCTGCTTTAGAGAAATTCAGTCACGTATGATATTCCTCACTGGAGCACTACTCTTGGTTAGATCAATCAGCAAATCGATATAGTTGATTTCCCATACCCATTGTCGACAACAACATCGATGACGCAGGTAGTTCTTCATTCCGATTCCATTCCTTCCTCTAAATCCATCTTGCTTCCAATCAAAATCCTCAACATTGTGGAATCAAGAGGTATGTATAATGTCCATATATATACGATAGACTGATAACAGAATTACACTCCTAACTTGAAATCAGATCACATATTTGGTATTTAATTTCAAGAGATATGCATAATTTTTTCGAGGATTTGGGGGAAACCGAGGAGAATGAAAACACACAAGGGTTTTGCGTCAATTTCAAAAGGAAAGAAGTGAAAGAGTTAACTCAGACATTGGAGCAACAGACACGACTACACAACGTAATAGTTTGTTCTCAATTCCCATTAGATGGTAAGCTTTACCCACTTCACTTGCAGCTTCCTCATAACAACGCCACCATAAAACACTTCGAGTTTTGGTTTAAATGACCCCCAACTTTTTTTTAGCCTTTAGGGGAGGGGGGATAAGGTGAGTTTTATGGTCTAAATGGTCTCTATTGCATGATGACATAATAGTTTGTTCTCAATTCCCATTAGATAGTAAGCTTTACACACTTCAATTGCAGCTTCCTCATAACAACGCCACCATGAAACGATGCAAAGTTTTGGTTTAAATGAACTCTTTAAGTTTTGGTTTAAATGAACCCTAAAAAATTTTTTGGCTTTATGGGGGGCATAAGGTGAGTTTTGTGGTCTAAATTGTCCCTGTTGCATGATGTACCAGTTATTAGATGTGAAAAGGGACTAAAAGAGTTGATCATAACCTACTTTATACCCCTATAAAGACAGGAAATAACTTTACAGACTAAATCGACCAACTCTACAAATATTGTAGTGCATTTCTGTCATTATGCCTTTGATTTATGCCTTTAAAATACCACATACATTTTTGTATGTGGTGAAATATTACAAAAAGATGATTATAATTAAAGACGTTTTGTATGTCATGAAATTTAAATGTGTCTGTAATTGGTATGTCGTTACAGGTTTTTTTTTTTTTCTATTTGTGATTATAGCAATGTACTTATTTTTTTTTTAACCGATTATTGCATTGGACTTCAACATTTTGTTGTCTTCTAAAGCTTTACAGTAAATAATTTAAAAGTTTTTACTATCATAGTATATTTTAGGCAATTTATAACAAATTTACAGGATAACAAGTAGGAAAAACATCGACACACCCAAACAACACACATGTATTCTGACATGTCCGCTAGTTAGCATATGACGAAGAGTTAAAGAGAAAAAGAGTAAGACTTTTGACGAGAACGAGAGATAGAATTTTGAATAACCATACCCAAGAAATGTCAATGGTCCATTTAAGCTCCATAGAGATGAGAATGCTAATGGTATATTACACGGTTACCTAACAACCCGCTCCCGAGTTCAACTTTAGGAGAAAAAAGAAAAGAAATGGGTGGAAATGAGAGGAAAGTAAGAGAGATTGATGCTCCCGAGTTTCATTAAAGGAAGGAAGTGGAAGGAAATGGAAGGATCACATTCCCTCCTAACTTTCCTTCCGATTTTGAAGGATTTGAAAAGAAAGAATAAAATGTTTAACTTTCTTTCCATTTCTCTCCAACTTAGAAGCACAAAAGACAAATTTGTTTTCATTTATTTTATCTTCTTTTCTCTCGTTACTTTATTTTCTCTTCTCTTCTTTTCTTTGCTTCAACTCGGAAGTGGGGTGTAAGATTAGAATATTTTGGCAGCTAAGAAAATGAAGATACCTAGGCCATATTCTTAAAATATTTTATTTGTTTGTAATCGTGGGATTTATACAATCGCCAAAATTTATTATTATATTCGTACCACACCAGTTAATATATTATTAAAATAAACTAATGTGACATTAAAAAAATCTCCCAAAATTTTGTATTATAATAATTGCGGGATTAATATGAATGCTCTACGTAACTGCTCTTTAATATGATTTTTTTATCATCCATGTGACATCAAATATTTCTTATGCAAGACACTTTTCACAATTGAATATCGATATCTAAAATATTACATGATTATTTTTGTATGTCGTGAAATATTTAAAAAAGATGATTAGAATGACGTTTTGTATGTCATGAAAGGCTTTTATTTTCTTCTGGTTATAATAGCTATGTATTTTTTAGCTGGTAACCACAATTCAAATTTTTGTTGTGTTCTAAAACTTTACAGTAAATGATTTAAAAAGTTTTTACTGTCACAATATATTTTAAGGAAATTTAGGAGGTATCTATTCTAATAATTGAAGGTTTTTTTTGTCACATGTGATCACTTAATTCAATATGTCTGATGACATTTTCTTAATTATTTCAATTTTATTTAAATCCACTTGGCAAATTGTGGTTTTTTTTCGCTTTGTGATTAAATTATAAAAAAATCTAATCTGAAAATATAATAAAGAAAATAAGGAAAGTTAAATGTCTTCATAAATTCTCACGTAATTTGTCAATTAATGTATTAAATTCAATTTAAATTCAAATCAACCTTTCTAATTGAAAAACATAATTTTCGGCCGATCCATTTTGAACTCACGATAATTTGCAGAAACCTTGCAAGAATTGGTTCATTCACGGTTAATATTGATATTCTTTTCAAATTCAGTTTTGTAAATTATTAAACATGTAATGCTTAACAAAAATATATTAATTTTTTTAAAAAAAAACTAATGTATTACACGGGTCTCATACCTAGTTTACTGTATAAGACACACCTGAACAGCAGACATGTATTCTGATAGTTACCATATGATGAAGAGTTAACAATACAAAAAATAGTAGTGCTATCGGAGATTGTTAATGCATGTCTTCGTTAATAATCCATCGATGGAGTCCTTTTATCGTCGTTATTAATGTCGCCGTTAATACATGTTGCCCGCAATGCTCCATGTCATATTTAATAGCTTCGACACCAAAACGTTTTCTTAAGTATTCCAACTAATCTATAAAACCAGTATTTAAATTACTATTAAAATCTATAAAGACAATATTAAAATTTCAGAAATACATAATTGACATTATCATGTAAAATTCTTAATATAAAATCCATAAAATATTAAAGTCGTTAACAAATGTATAACAATAAAAAAAATATATAAAACTAAACATACAATAGTTGGTCATCCTCGCCCGCTGTCTTTGGGTCTATAGTTCTCATCATCATCACATATCCTCACTTTGTTGCAACAACGATCGAAACCAATTTGAAAGTTTGTTAGGTTTTTTATAATAACATCCATAGGATCGTCTGCCTACAAAATAAAATTGACAATAATTTTAATTTCAAAAAAATATCATCGTAACTGTCAGTATACCAAACTTCCTATTAATTATCAAAATTAAAAACATACCCAATGAAAATTATCAACATAAAAAATATAGAACTACATATCAAACTTCAATTACCAAAAATACCGAAAATACCAAACTAACATAAACCAAACTACATATTAAACTCCCAATTAATCACCGGTACTAACAACATAGAACAGTTTCTAACGACAAATTTCGTTGAGTAAAATGTGAAACGTAGGCAACAAAATGAATTCCATCATTAGTAAACCATGGGGAAATATTTTTGATGTATTTTCAATGGAAGTTGTGACATACTACCAACAAGGTAGGTTCAAGTATTCTAACTAACTATTGTATGGATGTAGGAATGACTGTGGGCCAATCAAAATTAAATAAAAATTTAAATAATTAAATAAATAAACAAGGGTAATTTAGTAATTTGATAAATATTTCCACAAATAGTCCCTATAATCATGCTAGCATTCACTTTTAACCTAATTTCTCCCCCTTTCTTATCTACAGCCGTTTGGTCCCCTTTCGGATTCGTCGACACAGTAACCTTATCCCTCCCTTTCGTCATCAATGTCTTCCAACAAAAAGAAGGACCTGCAATCAATCTCTTCCATTCTTTCATCGATATTAAAAGTTCCAATTCTTCCACAGGTTTAAATTGTCAATTTCGTCTGTCATGGCGTTTTTGGACGCCGACGGAATAAGGTAAGGTTTTTGTCACCCTAGATTGGCCTACTCTAACTGTAGCGAACAGCTTAAGTGTGGGGTGTCACCCTCGTATAGATCTATACACAAACTCTCGCTCTACCTCCAGGAGACTTTGGTTATAACTACATGCTACAATTGTACACTCAATAGGTGTCAACGGACACGTCTCACTAGATCCTTAATCGAATTTACGCGAAAGAGAAAACATATAAGATGTATTCCAAGCCCAATAATCATGTAAGTGGTCACTAAGGCCCACTAAGCATGTAAATTATTTTCAGGCTCAACAAGAATGAGAATATATATATAAGTCCTAGGCCCAATATACATGAAAAATAACAACTAAGGCCCATTTAACATGTATATTATTTCCAGACCCAATAAGGACGTGAATACCGAAGTCGATCAGTGGTTTGTTACGTTGGTTGTTTAAGCTAAATTGTTTACTAACGCGACGTAAAAAGCTCACCTTTTTTTATAAAATGCCATTTTTGGTCCTAGAAACCATAAATTTACAATTGTGGCACATTTTTGGTAAAAGTGACAATTTAGGTCCTTTAAGGACAAATTTTGTATTTGAGGCTAGTTTTAAGTAGAAATAAAATTTTTAACTCACTTTTGTCAAAAATATCATTTTTGGCTTGATTTTTATGAAAATGGGCGTTTTCGGCTCATTTATAAATAAGTTCATCTTTTTTGCCCAAGTTTTAATAAATTTACATTTTTTCTTTCTCTTATCAAAAATTTACATTTTTGGCACAACTTTGTTGAAAATGACATTTAAGCCCACAAAAGTCCAAAAATTTACAAACTTGGCCCAAAAACTCAAAAAAGCCCAAAAGAAGCCCATTTATGAACTTTTACACTTCTAGCCCCTTTTAAGGTCACAAATATCAAAAAGATTCATATTTATCAAAATACATTCCTTTTGGTCCCTTAAAAACTGTGAGTTACATAAAGTAACCTATTTTTGTTTATTTTGTCACTTTTGGCCCCTTTCATGCAAATGTCATAGTTTTAAGTAACTTTGATGTATTTTAAAACCTTTTCTTTGCATAATAAGTTGAAATGAGTGTACAAATATCATCATATTTTAGTAGATCTTCAAGTTCATAGAGTTCATAACACATAATCACACATATATCATGTAAAACACACAAAATCATGCATACACACAAAGATCTACACAAAACAACTTGTATTCTCCCCCAAAATATAGTAAAAACCGAAAATAGGGGGTATGAACTCACATTGCTTGAAGGTTTCGGTTTTTGATGAAGATTGAAGAGGTTTTTGGCTTTAACAAGCTTCCTTGAAGAGATTTTCGAGATCTATGAAGTTCTAAGAGCATGGATCATGAAATGAAGTGTTAAGGGAAGTAAGATCATCATGTATATAAAGTAAATCATCAAGCTTAAAGAGTAGCTTACCAAATGAATGATGATCTTTGAAGAAAACCTTGAAAGCACCTACCAACCCACGATTTTTAGAGAAAATGGGAGGGAGTTCTTGAGAGGATCTAGAAGTGAAAAATGGAGTTGAGATTGTGAGTTGGGAGGCCGAGAATTTGAAGAGAGAAGGAGAGAAGGATGAAGAGATGGATAGGATGTGATGTTCATGGATATATGAGTCTACCTAAATATTTGTTAGGTAATGTGCATGGGAACCCACTAGACAAACATGAGGTGACACTTAATTTGAAAATTAATTTCTTTTTTTTACATGGCCAAGAATGAGAGGAAGGAAAAGGGAAGGGAAAAGCTTTGGGCCATGCTTGCTTATATTCGACATTATGAGGCCCAAGTTGAGAATTTTCGACCCATTGGGCCCTTATGTAACACCCAAAAATTTCAAGACAAATTTGAACTTTTAAAACATTTCAAACCATTAAAATCATTAATCATAGCAACATCCCAATAAACCGAGATACAGACCTAACCGATCACTAACATAGCATCATCCTATAACCAAGACTCTGACCTAACCAGATCACTACACATAAGCATATCACCATCCTAACTACCAGTATGTAATCAATAAACATATCATGCCATAACCGAATACAATCCATAAAGGGTCGGCCTTGGTGCCTTAGACCCTATTGATATAGTGAGGATAACTCACCTCATAAGTAGTGCTGAAGTACTGCAACTCTCTGAATGTTGTCTCCCCGGAATCCCACACTATCATACCATAAATAAATAAGTTAGCACCCATTATGACCTTCTTGACCAAATGTCCCCACCATGCTCATATTTTCCCAAAATTCCCCAGAAGTCCAATAGTCAACCCTTGGTCAATAGTCAAAGTCAACTGTCAAGGTCAACAGTCCACGTTGACCTCAACTCGTCGAGTACCCTCAGCTACTCGCTGAGTTCCTGTCATAACTCGCCAACTTACCGAGTCACTTTAGTGACTCGTCGAGTTCCTAGTGTCAGTGGCCGTAACTCCTTGGCCAACTTGCCGAGTTTTCCCCTTACAACTCACTGCGTTCATACGTGTCCAAAGGTTGGGAAAACCCTAGCCGACTCGCCGAGTCACTCATCTGATTCGCCGAGCCCACGACAATCTTTATCGGACTCGCCGAGTCGACCATGCGACTCGCCGAGTCCCTTCAGTCCTTCATCCATACAGAGGCTTTTTAAGCCATACTAATGCTCCAAGTTGTATATTTAGCTTCCCAAGGCATGTTTATCACGTAAAGTTGCAAACTTTACGTGCATGCAAAGCTCTAAAATCGTAATATGACAACACCAAGCTTGTAAAGAAGTCTCACACTTGAGGGAAGGCTCATGCTTGTCAAAGCTGATAACTTTATGGATCTAGAGGCCAAAGGGAGTCCAGATCTGAAGTTGCAACTTCAGATCTTGGCTCAAACACAAGAAACCTTTCCTAAAACCCACCCAAAAGAGATTAAAGATGAAATGAGCCAAGGAAACAGCCTAATAGCTTCAAGAGAATGTCAATTGAAGTAGGTCTTTGATTCCCATAAGTTCTTGCTTCAATGTACTTGTTTTCCCCAAATGTTGCCTCAACAAGATCCCTTTTCCAAGCTTTAACACACCAAAGAAACACACACACGCGATTTAGGGTTTAAGAGTGTCAAGAAGTTGTAAAGGGGAGGCTGGGGGAGGCCAATGACCCTTTAAATAGGGTGCAATACCCCGGAATTTAGGGTTTCATCTGCCAGCTCCTACTCGTCGAGTCCCCTTCTTGGACTCGGCGACTAGGTCACTAAAACATGTGGACCAAGCCGCTGCTACTCGACGAGTAGGGCAACCAACTCGTCGAGTAGACCTTGAAATCAAGAAAATTCTTATATAAAATCGATACCTGAGAATCGGGGCGTTACAATTCTCCCCCACTTGAAGTAGACTTCGTCCTCAAAGTGTGTCGCGGCGAACAGCTCCGGATAGTGCTCCCGCATCTCTGCCTCTGGCTCCCACGTCCACTCGGACCCCTTCCGATGCTCCCACTATACCTTCACCAAAGGTATCTCCTTGTTCAAAAGAACTTTCATCTTCCTCTCCAGTATGGCCACATGCCTCTGCACGTAATTCAGGCGCTCATCGACCTGAATATCATCCAACGACACCACTGCCTCCTAATCCATAATGCACTTTCGCAACTGAGAAACATGGAAAGTGTTGTGGATCCGACTAAGCTCCTCCGGTAGCTCTAGCCTGTAAGCCACCTTGTCAACCCTAGCAATGATCCTGAACGGCCCAATGTAACGGGGACCCAATTTCCCCCTCTTCCTGAAGCGAATCACACCCTTCTAGGGTGAGACCTTCAGGAGTACCATATCACCCACCTGAAATTCTAACTCAGATCGACGTCTGTCGGCGTAACTCTTCTGCCGACTCTGAGCGGTCTCCAATCGCTGCCTAATCTGCTGAATCTTCTCGGTAGTTTGCAAGACTACTTCCCTCCGTACCATCAACCTGTGTCCGACCTCACCCCAACAAACTGGGGTGCGACATCTCCGCCCATACAACAGCTCAAAAGGCGGGGCGCCAATGCTGGAATGATAGCTGTTGTTGTAGGCGAACTCTGCAAGCGGTAGGTGGGAATCCCAACTCCCACCGAAATCAATGACACAGGCCCTCAACATATCCTCGAGGGTCTGAATGGTACGCTCGCTCTGATCGTCTATCTACAAATGGAATGTTGTGCTGAATTGCAACCACATGCCCAGTTCTTCGTGGAACTTCTGCCAGAAACGGGAGGTAAGCCTAACATCCTGGTCGGAGACAATGGAGACCAGAACCCCATGGCGAGCCACGATCTCGCGGACGTACATGTCGGCCAACTTCTCGGCCGACGAAATCTCACGGATTGCCAAGAAATTGGCCTCTTGGTCAGTCGATCTATGATGACCCATATAGCATGAAATCCCTTCGTCGTCCTCGACAACTTGGTAATAAAGTCCATTGTGATCTGTTCCCATTTCCACATAGGAATCTCTAGAGGCTGCAGCATACCATGCGGCCTCTGATGCTCGGCCTTGACCATCCTGCAGGTCAAACACCTCTCGACATACCAAGTGATTTCTCGCTTCATACATGGCCACCAATAACTCAAACTCAGGTCTCGGTACATCTTGGTGGCCCCTGGGTGAATAGAGAAGTGAGACTTATGAGCCTCCTCCATAACTGTCTATCTGACCCCACCAGACATCGGAACCCATACCCGACCGCATCGATTCAATAATCCCCGGCTATCCTGCACAAACCGGGTGTTCTCACCTTTGATCCTCTCGAACTTCCAGTTCTCCAGTCGCATGCCCTCAACCTGAGCATCCCTGATCAAGCTCATAAGCGCAGAATCCACCGCTATCCTCATACACACTGTTGGGGTGGAAGACCCAGCTGTCTTGCGGCTCAAAGCGTCCGCCACTACGTTCGCTTTACCGGGGTGCTAAAGGATCTCGCAGTCGTAGTCCTTGACAGCATCCAGCCACCTGCGCTGCCTCATGTTCAGGTTCGGCTGACCCATGATGTGTCTTAAACTCTTGTGATCCGTGTATATGGTACAACGGACCCCATATAAGTAATGTCTCCATATCTTGAGAGCGAACACCAGCGCTCCTAGCTCCAGATCATGAGTAGGATATCTCGTCTCATGCGGCTTCAGCTGCCGCGATGCTTGGGCTATCACACGTCCTCTCTGCATGAGGACCGCCCCTTAACCTGTGATGGATGCATCACAGAACACCACAAAATCCTCCACTCCCTTTGGGAGTGTCAAGACCGGAGCCTCGCACAAACACTGACGGAGAGTCTCAAACGCCCTCTGCTACTCCGGTCGCCACCGGAAATCCACTCCCTTCCTCGTCAGACGAGTGAGGGGTACTTCAATCTTAAAGAAATCCCGAATAAACATCCGGTAGTACCCTGCTAAACCCAGAAAGCTCTTGATGTTCGAAGGAGACCTCAGCACCTCCCACTGCATGACTGCCTCGATTTTGGCCGGGTCGACCAAAATCCCCTCCTGGTTAACGAGATGTCTGAGGAACTGGACCTCTCGCAACAAAACTCACACATCGAGAACTTGGCATACAGCCGTTCTCGTCTCAGAACACCCATCAACATCCCTGAGGTGCTCCTCGTGCTACTCTCAGGTCTTGGAATAAACCAAGATATCATCTATGCACACGATGACCGAGCGATCAAGCATCGGTATGCAGACCCGATTCATTAGGTCTATGAATATTGTTGGTACGTTGGTGAGCCCAAACGGCATCACCACAAACTCGTAATGACCATTACGTGTTCGAAACGCGGTCTTCTCCACGTCCTCCTCTCTGACCCGTACCTGATGATACCCTGACCTCAAATCAATCTTGAAGAACCAAGATACACCTTGTAACTGATCAAAGAGATCATCTATCCTCAGGAGTGGATAACAGTTCTTCACCGTCAACTTGTTCACCTCTCTATAATCAATGCACATTCGGTGCGAACCATCCTTCTTCCTGACGAAGAGGATCGGTGCTCCCCATGGAGAGCTGCTAGGTCGAATGAACTGCTTGCCCAACAGTTCCTGCAGCTGTGAAGATAGCTCATGCATCTCGGGTGGCGCCAACCAGTACGGCGCCTTGGCGATAGGAGCCGCACCCGACACCAGGTCGATCCGGAACTCGACCTATCTCTCCGGAGGTATCCCTGGCAACTCCTCCGGGAACACGTCAGCAAACTCCCTAACCACTGGAACCTCTAAAACCAAAATCTATCCCTGACCCGTGTATCCACCACATACACTAGATAACCCGCACACCCGTGCTGAATATACTGTCGAGCTCTGGCAGCAGAACAAAACCCTGATCCCACTCTGGTGCCCTTGCCAATCCATCCCTACAATCACGCACACCTCCCCCTATGGGGATCGGTATCAAGTATATCGGAAAGGATACTCCGAAAATCTCCAACTCACATCCTCGGTAGACCGAAGAAGCAGAAATCCCGTGTTCGTTGGCGATAGAGACTCGCAACGGACACTCTAACTCGCCCACTGGCACACTGAACTCCCTACTAAACGACTGAGATACGAAGGACCGACTCGCCCCCGAGTCAAATAAAACCAATACACGCAAGGAGTTCACAAAAAACGTACCTAATCACAGGTACAACAAATAAGCATAAAACAATTATAATAAATGAAATAAAGGAGAGAAACATACCATCAACCACATCCGGTGCTGCCCTGGCCTCCTCTGCTGTCAGCTGGAAGGCACGCCCCTGAGCCTTCGGACGCTCTGTCTTGACTCGCCTCCCATCCGGTATCCTCAATGTAGCCGGCGTTGGAGCCTGCGACGGCCTGGCTGCAAGCTGTGGACAGTTGGTCTTCACGTGACCAACCTGATAACAGTGATAGCTATCCTCATATCCGATGCAGGGGCTGTCTGGCGACAATCCCTAGCATAGTGCCCCTCCTTGCCACACTTGTGGCACCCACTACCCGTCCGACAAACTCCAGAATGACTCTTACCGCACTTTCCAAAAGTACGGCTCTGCTGAGCCCCGGTCCTAGAATCAGCGGTCTTAGACCGCTTCGACGCCGGTTGCGTCTGTGTCGGGGCCTGCCGCTGCTCCCTCATATGCAGTTCAATCTCCAACTCACGATGCCTAGCGGCCTACTGCAACTCCAGAAGAGTATCACATCGCTGGGTAGACACAAACTGACGGATGTCAGTCTTCAGCATGCTCAGATAACGAGTCATCTGAGCCTGCTCGGAAGCAAACTTTGGGCAGAATATCGCCCTCTCAGTAAACATGCGGGTGATCTCTGTCATCGACTCCCCATCCTGTCTCAAAATCAAAAACTCCTGTGACAACCGCTCCCGCTCGACCCGTGGAATGTATCGGGCGCGGAACATATCCTTGAACTGCTCCCAAGTAACAGCAGCTCTCTGATCATCAGTGTACGACCCAGTCGCCAATCTTCACCAGTCCTTGGCCCCGGACCTTAGCAGGTTCAGAGCACACCTGACCTTCTGGTCAGTAGGACACGAGCAGGTAAAGAAACACCCCTCCACATCTGAAACCCACCTCATAGCGTTGATGGGATCCTAAGTCCCATCAAATGTAGGGGGCTTCGTGTTATCGAAGTCCCTGTACTGGAAGCCCCGAGTGGCTCCTACTCCTCCCCCTGCCGCAGCCGATGCAGCTGCAGTGGCAACCGTCTCTACAAGGGCTGCGTATCGCTCGTCGAAGTACTCAATCATGGCGGTCTTAATAGACCCAAACATCTCCGGTAGCTGTGCCCGGAACAAAGTGGCAACCTCATCATGCAGGATCTCTCGAATCCTGGCGTCTAACTCATCTGTCCCCATCTGCACCACATGCTCAGGTGCTACTGGCCTCCGTCTCCCGATCCTGATCCTAAACCGGATCCAGTCACAAAGTGTCTCGTCATCACCATTCTAAAACACACTACAAGATATCAGATAATCCACATAATAATTGGGAACAAACTCCCGACTAAACCCTAGGGGTTGTGACTTCCTTGCTACGCGTATGGGTCATGTGCTTTCGGTAGTACGGGCCCATACTACCTTCCACACCTACCCATATTTGTTTCAAGTATCACCACAACACCCTAACAATACACATGCAAATGGTGGTCGCTCAACCTCACCCCTAGAGGAAGGCTAACTGACGCACAACTGACCTATCGGCCTCACACAACCCATCCATTCATGAAACTTCCACCAACCCTGCAGTATTAATGTATGCTAATCATACATAACGTTGGACCCTATAGACTTTCGAATATCCGATCCTACCCTAAGCCCTAATCAATAAGAACAGAACATAAGGCCAAATCAAACATTCTCGGGCTATAAGATCTTAATTATGTACAACCGTGATACATACACTAAACATCTACAGTAATGATGTCAATCTCATATAAAGGAAACCCTAGGCTAGCAGGCATCATACAATCAGGCAATTTTTATCATGTAATTCCTGAAGGTCCCTAGCCTAGTACTAGCATGCTGTTCTAAAATATCACATAATCAAATAATTGTATGGTATTTTGGGGTCTACTTACTGGCTCCGGCTGATCGTACACACTGCATCCTCCTTTACTTATTTTGAAAACCTTTTGAAAAAAATCATTTTAAAAATCGTTTCCTTGATTTGAGACTGGAGTCTCACAAGTGCTCCTCCAATTCACTCAAACCAAGGCTTTGATACCAACTTGTAACACCCAAAAATTTCAAGACAAATTTGAACTTTTAAAACATTTCAAACCATTAAAATCATTACAACTTTATTTACAAAATGTATAATATCAGAGTTTTCCCAGAAACATAAACAAATCATGAGGAGCTGTACGATCATGCATTCGCCTTGCCGCGATCCCCTGATGTACCTGAAACAATAAACTGAAACTGTAAGCCCGAAAGCTTAGTGAGTTCCCCCAAAATACAAATCTCATATAACCATAATCATATCACATCTACAAATACAAATCAGCATGGATAATGAGCCTTCAGCCTGACTGTACAGCCTCGTAGGGCCTACAGCCTATCTGGACCGCTCCCGAGCCTTCGGCATGACTGGTCCGCCTCGCAGGGCCTACAGCCTATCCGGACCGCTCACCGGGTATGTTGGCCTTCAGCACAAAGCAGGACCGCCACAACCCAACCCAAAAATCAAACAAACATGTGCACATAAATATCATACGCTAGCTCATATCATATAACAGTCAAGACAATCTAACAAATCACTAATCATAACAACATCTCAATAACCGAGATGCAGACCTAACCGGTTACTAACATAGCATCATCCTATAACCAGGACTCTGACCTAACCAGACCACTACACATAAGCATATCACCATCCTAACTACCAGGATGTAATCAATAAACATATCATGTCATAACCGAATACAATCCATAAAGGGCCGGCCTTGGTGACTTAGACCCCATTGATATAGTGAGGATAACTCACCTCGCAAGTAGTGCTAAAGTACTACAAATCTCTGACTGCTGTCTCCCCGGAATCCCACACTATCACACCATAAATAATAAGGTAACACCCATCATGACCTTCTTGATTAAATGTCCCCACCATGCTCATATTTTACCAAAATACCCCGGAAGTCCAGTAGTCAACCCTTGGTCAATAGTAAAAGTCAACTATCAAGGTTAATAGTCCATGTTGACCTCAACTCGTCGAGTACCCTCGGCTACTCGCCGAGTTCCTTTCATAACTCGCCAACTCGCCGAGTCACTTGAGTGACACGTTGAGTTCCTAGTGTCAGTGGTCGTAACTCCTTGGCGAACTCGCAGAGTTTTCCCCTTACAACTCACCGCATTCATACGTGTCCAAAGGTTGGGAAAACCCTAGCCGACTCGCCGAGTCATTCATCGGACTTGCCGAGTCGACCATGCGACTCGCCGACTCCCTTCAGTCCTTCATCCATACAAAGGATTTTTAAGCCATGCTAAGGCTCCAAATTGTAGATCCAGCTTCCTAAGGCATGTTTATCATGTAAAGTTGCAAACTTTACGTACATGCAAAGCTCTAAATTCTTAAAATGACAACACCAAGCTTGTAAAGAAGTCTCACACTTGAGGGAAGGCTCATACTTGTTAAAGCTGATAACTTTAAGGATGTAGACGCCAAAGGGAGTCCAGATCTGAAGTTGCAACTTCAGATCTTGGCTCAAACACAAGAAACCTTTCCTAAAACCCACCCAAAAGAGATTGCAGATGAAATGAGCCAAGGAAACAGCCTAATACCTTCAATAGAATGTCAATTGAAGTAGCTCTTTGATTCCCACAAGTTCTTGCTTCAATTTACTTGTTTTCCCCAAATGTTTCCTCACCAAGATCCCTCTTCCAAGCTTTAACACACCAAAGAAACACACAAACGCGATTTAGGGTTTAAGAGTGTCAAGGAGATGTAAAGGGGAGGTTGGGGGAGGCCAATGACCCTTTAAATAGGGTCCAATACTCCAGAATTTAGGGTTTCATCTGCCAGCTCCTACTCGTCGAGTCCCTTCTTGGACTCGGCGAGTAGGTCACTAAAACACGTGGACCAACGCGCTGCTACTCGACGAGTAGGGCAACCAACTCGTCGAGTAGACCTTGAAATCAAGAAAATTCTTATATAAATCTGATACCTGAGAATCGGGGCGTTACACCTTATGAGGATTTACGGCCCAATGTGGCCCAAGAAGATAGTTTACGGCCCAATTACAATGAAAGATGGGTTTACGGCCCATCATGGTTCAATAGAGTGGTTCACGGTGTTGGGTTTTGAGCATTCTAACACTCCTATGGTGTACATGCAACCCTATAAACCTTGGATCTATGTTTTCTCTATTATACATGCAAATATTAACTATTCCAAGGTTTCATCCTAACTAGCATATTATGAAGCACCTATACTACAAAGTTCTAGTTAGATGACATACCTTTTGATGTAGCTTGATGTCTTCAAGCATTAAGAGCTTAGCCCCAATAGTGTGGAAGCCTCAAATGGAATCACAAATCACCAAAACACCTTGGAAGAACTTGAGAGAATATGTATGCACACTAAAATCGGCCCACTCTTATTTTCACACACTTGTTCCAATTTTGTGAGCAAAGGACCCCTTTATATATTATGGAGGATTAGGGTTACATCCATGTAAACCCTAATACCCATGACCTTTCATTTACATAGGATCCATGGGTTAAAAGCTCCATGGACCATCCATGAAAACTTAGCCCAACCTAAATGAACTTGGCCCATTCCATATATATAAGAGTCCATATTTAATTAGTTCTTTTTGATCACTTAATTAATTCTAAATTAATTCTTGATCAATACTAATTAAATAATATGATTCCATATTAATATATTAGAACTTATAATATATTAATATTAATCATAAATATACTATTCTCAAAAGACTATCCATATAAATTGTGACGGTGAAGTGCAACCCAAATGGACCATGCCGGGTCGGGTCAAGTACATACCAAATATAGTTATGGACTTAGACATTAATCCAACAGTCTCCCACTTGGATAAGTCTAAAACTATTATTGAGTATGACTTCAAAACCTAACTGGCAATCGTAGCTCTTAAAGCCGCTGTCGAACTCTGACTTTGTCAATGACTTGTCCATTAGATAAGGGATCATATATTCCTCCATTCTAGATATCATATGGACTGAGACATAGATTATAATCATTCTCTCTGTCCATTTGTTGTTTCCCGATTTTCGATTTATGATGACTGACTGATTGAACAAATCAAATCAGTCCTGGCTTGGCCAAGCACTCACATGTGTCATCGCTAAATCATCGAGGGGCCCACAGATATCGCTTTTATCCCGAAGGTAAAAGGAATGGATAAACTTCGACTCATATGGCTTGTTCTACTACTTGTTGAATCATACACAAAGGCACGTTTTATAACATCGAGTTACCAAATGCATTTTCGTGCAATCAATGTATAACCAACGCATAGTAACAACTCATATCTCTAGGTTTGAAGAATATAAGATATTATCGTCTCATGATCACTCGTGATAAAATCCATGAAGTGATTCAAATGAGCGCGGGTTGAATCCAATACTCAGAACTTATGAGCACTCATGAGTGTTGTAGCACCACTTTGTCCACCAACTTGGACCTCTACAAACCAACCCATGACAGTCTTGATTCATATCTACTTCCAACATATGACCGACTGTGGATGGTTTGAATAACTTAATCATTCAGGAAGAGCGACTTAGTTATTCTGGAAGTCAAAACATGCAAAGTGAAACACAAGAATAAATGAATCAAATATGGTATCAAACCCTATGAATATAAATAAACACGTTTATTTATCACCATACTGATTACTCATTATTCATTGTTTCGGTTTTATCAACTTTATACTTGAATTAAAAACACTAGTTGTCCCATGCTCCAAGCATGTACACTATGTTTTTCTTAAACAATAGCTTTGCCATACACCAAGTATGCACTCTATGTTTGTCTATGATCCTTACTTTGTGAAATAAATCAATTGAACATAATTTCAATGATTCTAATTTCACACTCCCAAATCCTTATCGAAAAATGTGAGAATTTCAAATTCCTATCATTTATCGAAATCTGTTTAGATTTTAAACTTATATGCACTGACCCTCCTGTAATGAATATGTACAAAGTCACAAAGACTTGTCAACAGTCATTATAAGGTATTCCAATGGAGATCAACTCCATGGAAACTAAATCTCATATTCAAAGTACATTGCTTTGGACATGCTTCTTGCATTAAGTTTTCTAATCTTACACAGATAACTTCCACCTATGGAGACAACTCCGTATTCTCATTTTGACTATCACTTCTGAATAAGAGATGCCTCTTTTCAGAATATGTCAATATGGTCCTTCCAAAATTAGCACTATACTTCCAACTGTCCCTGAGCAACCACCCTTTGGTAAACCTCAGATTGTCCTCGACAATTGCTTAATCATTTTAGTCATATCCAATTCTAGACCTTTTCCCTTCTTAATGCCTCTGGGCATTTGGAAAAATTTAGAAATGACAAATATTATAGCACATGCAATCGATCCTGTACCCAAAGCAAATGGTACACGATTCATGATGTCTCACATAAAGACATGATTCTAGACCAGTCTTTTTCTACAATATTTTTTATTTGCCATGTTTTCAAAATTAGACTATGAAGAGGGATGCCGTAATCATAATCGAATTTTGAGAACGCAGTATATAGAATTTCCTTAAGTTGAACCAATCCAACATGAAATTCATATATATATATATATATATATATATATATATATATATATATATATATATTCTTGACTAAAGATGATTAAGGTCTCAATCTAAGCCTTTAGAACTGAAATGAAGTATATCCTCTCCCTTAATTATAGCAAAACAACTTTTTCAATCCCTGCAGCCTCACGAATTGAAACTTTTGTTTTCTATAATTAACATTGCTAACTTGCAACACTAACAATAATTATCATGCTCCCACTAACATGATGATTATTAGCATAACACTTATGCTCCCATTAGCTTTGACATGTACTCAGAAATCAGCTGGACTTCTAGAAATTAATACTTTATTGATTTTCTTACCAAAGTTCAGATTTCTGATATGAGATGCTTTGATAAAACTTTATCAAAATCATACACCTTTCCTTAGATAGCATGCATGTGTGTCTAAACAATTTCAGAACTATGAAAAGGGATGCCGTAATCATAGTCTCAATTGTTTAAACCTTTTGCCATCTGCTTCAAATCTACTTGGTGGAAGTGTTTCCTCACCATCATTTTCATGAATCGGAGAGAAACCTTATGACCCTTAGATTTTATGGTGTATGTGTTCTTATCCATGTGAA
Organism: Lactuca virosa; assembly: GCF_052849685.1. Taxonomy (NCBI): domain Eukaryota; kingdom Viridiplantae; phylum Streptophyta; class Magnoliopsida; order Asterales; family Asteraceae; genus Lactuca; species Lactuca virosa. Next base: position 13,533,586 of record NC_136427.1, on the reverse strand, counting down.
TCGTCAAAACCATAGTCACAAGACAAGGATAATGACAAATCCAAACTCATATGGACTGAACTTATGCAATCTTAACTTCTTGCCACCTGGCAGTACAGGGCCTGCCATTGCTTCCAAGTTCTTATGCAACCAATTGAGAATTTTCAGAACTCCTATGCAAAGCCAACTTTAACTGGAATGGGCACAGAATATGTCAACACGATAGGTTATAAACCTCAAGTCGTGTGCTAGTGAAGAACCTCAGGTTTTATTCTTGATTAGTTCTTGAAATTCTTTTTAGGATTTTTAAGACTCCCACTGTCCTCTTGACATGTAAGACTATCTTGCCAAATATTCAAGAGATAGTGCGGATTCTTTATCAAGACAAACACTTCACACAATTGGCTTTAGTTGGTCTTTGTTTTATCCAAAACATCACAACTTACCAATTTCAAATGTACAAGAGTAGGACACTTTTACTCTTACATTTGACAAGTGTTTTAAACCTTTCTTTAAGATATGTCACTCAAGTTACAATCTTGGAGTATGACTCTAAGAATTGTTTTGGAACGAAGTATGACTCATCTTCCTAATCTAACCTTTTCAACAATTCATCACTCCTCTTCTTAGTCATAAGAATGCACTAAGATGACCTTTAGAGGATTAATTGTGATATGATTTCTAAATCATTAAGATGATCACAAACATGATACTAAAGTACTCTCCCATCTTTTCAGATTTGAGAAACTTTTATCTTTCTGCCTAATTTGATTCTTCCCATTCGTTCTGCCATACATTGAGACTTTTCCAATGTATCGAAATTATACTTAAACTTGTAAGTATAACCATATTTACTAAACTTTAGTAAATCAAATATTCTTAACGAGCTTTGTGGTGGACATGACCAAGGCACAAGAATGTGTACTCGATCCCTTTAGTCCTTCACTTGACTCACACATCCATGTGAACAAGTAATTAGTCTTGATTTTCCAATGCTTGAAAGTTCTCATTCATCATACTATTCAACTTGCATGATTCCAAGTTTCGGTCCAATTAAAACTTGGGTGATGAGGAACTTTCCTGATTTGGTAAATTTAGACACTACCACAAATGAAAGAATCAAATCCATTTTCCAATATTGCTGTCATTGTAATCATATAAGCAACAATTTTCCACAAATGCCATTGTAAGGATACAAAAAAACTTTTATATCCATAACTTATGGAAGTTTCAAAAACCCTTAAGATCACAACTTTAAAAAAAAAACTTTTGAGCTCCAAAATTTTATGACAAAATTTGTAACTCCTTAAAACATTTGGATCAAACTTTTAAAACTAATAAAATAATCATATTATTTTATCTTTTACTAAATTTGACCTAATTCAACTCTTGTAGTAAAGTGACTCAAATTTTATAAATAATTAGTTTTTCATAAAATCAAGTAATTATCATAAAATTTGACAAACTTCATATTTTTTTTTCCTTTTTTTTTCCTTAAACTTGAAAAAAAAAATACATTTGCATCAAATATAATAGAAAACAACCCATGGTTCTGATACCAGTGTTGGGTTTTGAGCATTCTAACACTCCTATGGTGTACATGCAACCCTATAAACCTTGGATCTATGTTTTCTCTATTATACATGCAAATATTAACTATTCCAAGGTTTCATCCTAACTAGCATATTATGAAGCACCTATACTACAAAGTTCTAGTTAGATGACATACCTTTTGATGTAGCTTGATGTCTTCAAGCATTAAGAGCTTAGCCCCAATAGTGTGAAAGCCTCAAATGGAATCACAAATCACCAAAACACCTTGGAAGAACTTGAGAGAATATGTATGCACACTAAAATCAGTCCACTCTTATTTTCACACACTTGTTCCAATTTTGTGAGCCAAGGACCCCTTTATATATTATGGAGGATTAGGGTTACATCCATGTAAACCCTAATACACATGACCTTTCATTTACATAGGATCCATGGGTTAAAAGCTCCATGGACCATCCATGAAAACTTAGCCCAACCTAAATGAACTTGGCCCATTCCATATATATAAGAGTCCATATTTAATTAGTTCTTTTTGATCACTTAATTAATTCTAAATTAATTCTTGATCAATACTAATTAAATAATATGATTCCATATTAATATATTAGAACTTATAATATATTAATATAAATCATAAATATACTATTCTCAAAAGACTATCCATATAAATTGTGCCGGTGAAGTGCAACCCAAATGGACCATGCCGGGTCGGGTCAAGTACATACCAAATATAGTTATGGACTTAGACATTAATCCAACACACGGCCCATCATGGCCCATGATAACAAGGTGAGACATTTTAGGCCCAATAAGGCCCAAATGCCATGGTTTGACGAATGTGAGTCCAATTAGAGCCCAAACGGGGTTCTTTGGCCCCAAATCATCAAATGAAAGGTTTACTGGCCCATTAGACCTAATAAGAGGATCCTAGTCCATACTAAGTTTGAACCGGGACATTAGGGTTTCAAACCCAAATTTGAGTATCTGAGATGTTTTAACTTTGGTTTTGGACTTCACTCAGGAGTTTTGATTCCAATAGATGTTTTTGATTGAGCATAGTACGTGTCCACTTAGATTACAAGTCTTACAAGAGTTGATGTTTACATGAAAACAGAATTTCCTAGCTAAAAATGCTAGTTGTGACACTTCGGGGCTTCGAGACTTGCTTCGGGTGTTAGGGATGTTCCCTAGGCTTCGGGGTGGTTTAGAGTAGCTAGAGTGGGTATTGAGAGTGAAAGAGTATGAGAATTAACAACCATTTCCGGAGGGCTTCCCTTTCTATTTATAGGAGGCTGATACCTCGCATTACACTGGGCGTAATCTTCATGTATGCGGGGTGTACTTGATGGGTTTTATGCATAAGAAACAATCTTATGTGCTCATACAAACCCTAATGCTTGGATCTAGGTTTCTCTATTGTACATGCTTTGAATCCAAGACTTACAAAACTAGATCTATCATATATAATTCGAAATTATCATAAAGAAAACAGATCTAAGTGGTTTACCTCTTTCAAGTAGCTTGAATCCTTTGTAATCTTCTTGATCTTGAGCTTAGAGTCATAATTGTAACACCTCTAATGGTTCACAAACCCCACAAGAAAGAAGGCAATATGAGAGAGGGTGAGAAGTGCTAGAAATCGGCCCTAGGGTTCTCTTAGAATGAAGTCTAGCCGATTTCCATAGCTTAGGGGTCTTATTTATACTTGCAGGCTACTAGGGTTTCAGTCTAAACCCTAATGGACAGCTTAGCCACCAAGCAGCCCAAGGAACCTTCTGGAATAAGGCCTTGGACAAAAATATGATGGATCCCCATCATAATTTCGTTCCCCCTTAAGTCCATTAGGTTTCCTTAACCCAAAACTTAACTATCATACATTTGACAGTTTATACCCCTTTATTTAATTAATCTCTTTTAGTCACCAAATTAATTCCTAATTAATTTATGACTAATACTAATTAAATAAATATGATTTCTCCTTTAATATATTATTCTTATAATATATTAATAAACCATAATATTCTCTCTTTCTCCTTAAATTACCTTGTCAAGTTGCTTTGGAGAAGGCAACCCAAAAGGACCATGCACAACCGGGTCAAGTACATACCAAATATAGTTACGGGCTTAGACACTATTCCAACAGTCTCCCACTTGGATAAGTCTAGTAACTATATCTCACATATGACTTCAGAATCCGATTAGCAATCGTAGCTCTTATACTTCGCTGTCAACCCTGATCAACTTGTCCTTCAGATAAGGGATCGTATAATCCTCTGTTCTAGATATCATGCTGACAATGCTTATTGTCCAGCACTTGTTTCTCGATTTCCGATTTGTTTGACATAGAATTTAGTTGAACACATCAACTTCACTCCGACCGGGCCCGTCACATAAGTCAAACCAAATCATCAAGTGGCCAAGATATCACTTTTATTCTCATAGAATAAAAGGAACAGATCAACTTCGACTCATATGCATCTATTATTCACTAATTGAATCATGCACAATAATACGTTTTATAACATCAACTTACTGATGCGTTTACACATCATCAATGCATAACCAACCAGCAAACAACAACCATATCTCTGAGTTTTAAGACTATATGATATTATCGCTTTGCGATCACTTAAGGCAAAACACCACGAAGTGATACCAGCAAACGCGGGTTTATTCCAATGCTCAAATCATATTCATAAGCATTCATGAACTTTGCAGCAAACCTTTCCTATGCCCAAAACCTTTTAGACAATCTACAAACAATTCATGACAGTCTTCATTCATATCTACTTCCAAAATATGACCGACTGTGGACAGTTTGAATAATCCTATCATTCAGGAAGTCAAAACATGCAAAATTGAAACAATAGATAAATAACCAACACAAGATAGTAGCTTTACTCATAAATAACACAATTTTATTTATTCATCAAATGTCAAGTACAAACTATCTATTACACGTTTCCTATCTAATCCAAACTTATATCATCCTTCAGCCCAATGCTCCTAGCGTGCTGCAAGTGTTTGACCCTACTCAGTCCCTTCGTAAGGAGATCTGCTGGGTTTTCTTCTGATGATACCTCTTCACAACGAGGAGTCCCTCTTCTACCCGATGTCTGATAAAATGGTATTTTCTGTCGATATGTCGAGATCTACCATGATCTCTCGGTTCCTTGGTCAAGGCAACCGCTCCTTCATTATCACAGAAAATTTCCATCGGCTCCTTTATGGATGGCATAACTACAAGGTCTCCAATGAAGTTCTTCAACCATATGGCCTCCTTTGACGCTTCGCTCGCCGCAATGTACTCTGATTCGCATGTTGAATCAGCTACGGTCTCCTGCTTGGAACTTTTCCAAGTCACTGCTCCTCCATTTAGGGTAAAGACCCAGCCCGACTGCGATCGGAAATTATCCCGATCCATCTGAAAACTAGCGTTACTGTACCCTCGTACCCTTAAGTCATCACTCCCACCGATGACTAGAAACCATTCCTTGGTCCTCCGCAGGTACTTAAGAATATTCTTAATCGCAATCCAATGGGCTCTACCAGGGTTCCCCTGATATCTGCTGACCATGCTCAAAGCGAAGGCCACATCAGGTCGAGTACAAGTCATAGCGTACATGATAGAGCCTACTGCGGAAGCGTAAGGTACTCGGCTCATATCAGCTATCTCTGCTTCTGTACTCGGGCTTTGAGTCTTACTTAACTTGGTATTGCTTTGGATTGGCAACTCCCCTTTCTTGGAATTTTCCATACTAAAACGCTTTAGTACCTTGTCCAAGTATGTATCCTGACTGAGTCCTATCAGTCTCTTTTCCCTGTTTCTTACCATCCTTATTCCCAGAATATAAGCAGCCTCTCCGAGGTCCTTCATAGAGAAACATTTCCCAAGCCAGGACTTGACCTCCTGCAAGGTTGGGATATCGTTTCCTATGAGTAGTATGTCGTCGACATGCAATACGAGGAAGCTCACTATACTCCAACTGGCTGTGACATATACACAAGATTCATCTTCGCTTCGCAGAAAGTCAAACTCTTTAACCTTCTCGTAAAAACAAAGATTCCATCTGCGAGACGCTTGTTTTAATCCATAAATGGATTTCTCAAGCTTGCATACTCTATTTGGATGCTTCGCATTGACAAAACCCTCTGGCTGATTCATGTAAACATCCTCAGCCAACTTTCCATTAAGGAAAGCGGTTTTCACATCCATCTGCCATATTTCATAATCATGAAACGCAGCTATTGCAAGCATTACCCTAATAGACTTTATCTTCGCAACTAGTGAGAAGGTTTCATCATAGTCAACTCCGGGAGTTTGAGTAAAGCCCTTCGCAACCAATCTCGCTTTATAAGTATGCACTTTCCCATCCATGTCCGTCTTCTTCTTGAAGATCCACTTGCACCCGACTATCTTGCGACCCGGTACATGATCAACCAAATTCCAAACTTGGTTGTCGTACATGGACTGAATCTCGCGGTCCATCGCCTCTTTCCATTTCGCAGACTCCGGGCCTGCCATGGCTTCCTTGTAGCTGCTAGGTTCATCCAAATTTACTAGTGTACTATCACTAATAAATGTATCCCCTTCAGTAGTAATATGAAAGCCATACAACTGGGGTGGAACACTAGCCCTAGTGGAACGTCGAAGAGGTAAGGACTCGTCAACAGGTTCAACAGGAGTTTCCTCCTTAGGTTGAGTGCCAGTGTCAGAGGTTCCTTCATCGCTTTGATCTTGAATCTCTTCAAGTTCAATTTGCCTCCCACTGTCTTCTTGGCTTATCAATTCCCTTTCTCGGAAAACTCCTCTTCTAGCAACGAAGACAACATTGTCACTCGGTCTATAGAAAAGGTAGCCAAAAGACTTATGCAGATAGCCGATGAAATAACACTTCTCACTACGAGGTTCGAGCTTGTCGTGAGTCTCTCGTCTTACGAAAGCCTCGCAACCCCAAACCTTGATATGTGCCAATGAGGGAGCCTTCCCTGTCCACATTTCATGAGGAGTCTTGGTAACCTTCTTGGTGGGAACTAAGTTAAGGATATGGGCGGCAGTCTCTAAGGCATACCCCCAGAAAGCTATCGGTAACGAAGTCCGACTCATCATAGAACGAACCATGTCCAACAAGGTCCAATTACGTCTCTCAGCCACACCATTCAACTGTGGCGTCCTCGGAGGCGTCAATTGCGAAACAATTCTGCATTCCTTTAGATAGTCGTGAAACTCAAGACTTAGGTACTCTCCTCCTCGGTCTGACCGAAGCATTTTGATTTTCCTGCCCAGCTGATTCTCCACTTCATTCTTAAATTCTTTGAACTTTTCAAAGGTTTCTGATTTTTGCTTGATTAAGTAGATATATCCATATCTGCTATAATCATCTGTAAAAGTCACGTAGAAGCGGCAAGCATCCCTTGTGGTGGATCTAAAGGGCCCACACACATCGGTGTGTATGAGATCCAATAGACCCTCACCCCTTTCACAAGTGCCAGTAAAGGGTGACTTGGTCATCTTCCCAAGTAAACAAGATTCACACTTGTCATCGTCCCTAAGGTCGAATGACTCCAACACTCCATCCTTTTGGAGTTGGGCTATGCGTTTCTTGTTGACATGGCCAAGGCGACAATGCCACAAGCATGCTTTGTCTAGACTAGTAGACGAATCAATATTCAAAACATTATTTCCTAAATTATCAACAACCATCACAGATTCATAAATCCCATTACAAGGTAATGCATTGAAATAAAAGACACCATTCAAATAAACATTAATAGAACCATTACTATTATCAAAAGAATATCTGAAACCTTGTCTAAACAACCCATGAAATGAAATAATGTTTCTTGCCATATCTGGCGAATAACTACAATTGTTTAAATCTATCCCTAACCCATTACTCAACACTAAAGAATAAACACCGACTTTGGTCACAGGCGACGATCTTCTGTTTCCCATAATCAGGTTCATCTTTCCATGTTCCACCTCCCTACTTCTTTTTAGGCCCTGCATATCAGAACAAATGTGGTAACCACACCCTGTATCAAGAACCCATGAAGTAGCAAATGATGAGTTATTATATTTAATAGAATACATACTTGCAAAGGTGGGCTTAATCTTCCCATCCTTTATATCTTGCAGATACTGAGGGCAGCTTCGTTTCCAGTGGCCCTTTTGGTGACAATAGAAGCACTTTGCTTCCTTGGGATCGGATGAGGGTTTAGCAGGGCCTGCTTTGGTCCCACTTGAGGACGAACCATCACGGGGCTTCCCCTTATGGTGGCTCTTACCTGGAGCCTTCCTATTTTTACCCTTTCCTTGACCTATTGCCATCACAGGAGCGGCCACAGCACGGGATGGTGCAACGGATTTGTCTTTGAGATTGCTCTCAGCAGTCCTCAAAAGTCCTTGGAGCTTGCTCAAGGAGACCTCCTCCTTGTTCATGTGGTAGGTCATCCTAAACTGGTTGTAGCAGGAGGGCAAGGAGTGGAGGATTATGTCGATAGCCAAATCCTCATCAAACATAACATTAAGTTTGAGAAGACGATCAACATACCTCTGCATTTTCTGCAAATGAGAGGTTAGGGATTCTCCACTCCCCATCTTAGCGGTGATCATGTTAGTAATGATCTCATAGCGCTCTTGCCTCGCGCTCTGGTGATACCTGTCCAGCAAGTCCTGATGCATTTCATACGGATACATGTCCTCATAGGACTTTTGGAGTTCGAGGTTCATGGTGGCCAGCATGATGCAGTGAACTTTCATAGCATCACGCTCGTGGGCCTCAAAGGCGGCCAGCTCTTCAGGAGTAGCAACATCTGGGATGATCTTTTCAAGCTTTTCATCGAGGACATATTCTTTGTCCTCGTAGCGTGTGATCATGCGAATATACCTCATTCATTCGTTGAAGTTTGACCCATCAAATGTTACTTTCTGACACAGTTTCATCAACGAGAATGACCCAGAAGCGTTGTTGTTGTTGTTGTTTGTAGACATCTGAAAAAGAAAGGAACAAAGTTTGATTAGAAATGAATCCCTAATTAAACACCCAAATGAGAAACTAGGGCTAGGATCCAACAACATTATTTACAACTTAGAAAGGGATGCCGTACTCTAAAAGTAAATAATTTCAAGGTAAGTGAATGACGATTCACTAATTCTCACCATGAAAAACGAAAAAGGAATTTAGGTTTTAAATGTATTGAAAACTCCTAGATCTTTGAGATTAATTGAACTTTTCAATGGCATGTTTAAATCTCGATATGCATTTCAAATTTGCGACTGGGATACCGAGGATCGCAAACAAATTGTGAATAACCATGCGAATCAACATGGTGCACTCAATGTCTCTATCACCTAATCAATGTGTCGGTAAACCACACACGCTCCATTGATATATGACAAACATCGAGTCACCCTTCGCTACCAATGTCATCCCCAAATTGATGGGCCGGTTAACCACATGCGCTCCACCAATGTTTGACAAGGGTACGAAGTGTAATTCCATGGATTAGCATCATTTTCACATTTTACCCTAAAGTAACTAAGATTGGGAATTTGTAAAACATGTAGTTACTTTGTATTTTTCATTATACTTTTAATGAGGAGAGGGTTGCCCTATCCTACCCGTTCGGCTAACGACCCTCCACCAGTCAAGCAAGCGGTGGGTGTGAGTGTACACCCATTAAGCGCCATTTTATAGGCAGCAACCTTATACCCACCTTATAGACTGGCTTCGTGAATGAAGCCTACTAACGGTAAGACTAGCATTTTAAGTTATACATATATATATATATATATATATATATATATATATATATATATATATATATATATATATATATATATATTAAGCTTGTAATAATATATAATAGTATGGGTTGAATTTTAAACTTGTAAAATTCAAAGGGTTTGAAATTTAAATTATTCAAAATTAAACTTTTAATCACAAAATTCAAATTTCAAAACTTGAGGGCAAGTTTTGAACTTTTCAAAACATAAGGGATCAAATAACAAATGATTTAAATTAAACAATTAATTTCATAATTATCTATATTTGACCTAATCTTATTTTAGTTATTAGATAATTACCAAATAATTTTAAATAATCCATATTTATCATATAAACAACCAATATTCAAAAGATTTGAAATTATCTATTGTTTTGGCAAGGATAATCATTTAATTAAGATAAAATTCGGATTTTAACTTCAAAAAAAGATTTAGGAATCAAATCCAAGTCAAAACAACAACTAAATCCCGAAATACCCTCTGCCTGACGCAAGAACTCGCCTAGTCAGCTCTCTGAACTCGCCGAGTAGGGACCAACTCGCCGAGTCCAGATACTAACTCGCCGAGTTGAGTCAGGCAGAGGCAAAAAACTCGATTTTCAGCAAGCAAAACAGTTAAGCATCACATACAATTGAAACCAATCAAGGCTCTGATACCACTGATGGGGTTTTATGCATAAGAAACAATCCTATGTGCTCATACAAACCCTAATGCTTGGATCTAGGTTTCTCTATTGTACATGCTTTGAATCCAAGACTTACAAAACTAGATCTATCATATATAATTCGAAATTATCATAAAGAAAACAGATCTAAGTGGTTTACCTCTTTCAAGTAGCTTGAATCCTTTGTAATCTTCTTGATCTTGAGCTTAGAGTCACAATTGTAACTCCTCTAATGGTTCACAAACCCCACAAGCAAGAAGGCAATATGAGAGAGGGTGAGAGGTGCTAGAAATCGGCCCTAGGGTTCTCTTAGAATGAAGTCTAGCCGATTTCCATAGCCTAGGGGTCTTATTTATACTTGCAGGCTACTAGGGTTTCAGTCTAAACCCTAATGGACAGCTTAACCACCAAGCAGCCCAAGGAACCTTCTGGAATAACGCCTTGGACGAAAATATGATGGATCCCCATCATAATTTCGTTCCCCCTTAAGTCCATTAGGTTTCCTTAACCCAAAACTTAACTATCATACATTTGACAGTTTATACCCCTTTATTTAATTAATCTCTTTTAGTCACCAAATTAATTCCTAATTAATTTATGACTAATACTAATTAAATAAATATGATTTCTCCTTTAATATATTATTCTTATAATATATTAATAAACCATAATATTCTCTCTTTCTCCTTAAATTACCTTGTCAAGTTGCTTTGGAGAAGGCAACCCAAAAGGACCATGCACAACCAGGTCAAGTACATACCAAATATAGTTACGGGCTTAGACACTATTCCAACAGTCTCCCACTTGGATAAGTCTAGTAACTATATCTCACATATGACTTCAGAATCCGATTAGCAATCGTAGCTCTTATACTTCGCTGTCAACCCTGATCAACTTGTCCTTCAGATAAGGGATCGTATAATCCTCTGTTCTAGATATCATGCTGACAATGCTTATTGTCCAGCACTTGTTTCTTGATTTCCGATTTGTTTGACATAGAATTTAGTTGAACACATCAACTTCACTCCGACCGGGCCTGGCACATAAGTCAAACCAAATCATCAAGTGGCCAAGATATCACTTTTATTCTCATAGAATAAAAGGAACAGATCAACTTCGACTCATATGCATCTATTATTCACTAATTGAATCATAAACAATAATACGTTTTATAACATCAATTTACTGATGCGTTTACACATCATCAGTGCATAACCAACCAGCAAACAACAACCATATCTCTAAGTTTTAAGACTATATGATATTATCGCTTTGCGATCACTTAAGGCAAAACACCACGAAGTGATACCAGCAAACGCGGGTTTATTCCAATGCTCAAATCATATTCATAAGCACTCATGAACTTTGCAGCAAACCTTTGCTATGCCCAAAACCTTTTAGACAATCTACAAACAATTCATGACAGTCTTCATTCATATCTACTTCCAAAATATGACCGACTGTGGACTGTTTGAATAATCCTATCATTCAGGAAGTCAAAACATGCAAAATTGAAACAATAGATAAATAACCAACACAAGATAGTAGCTTTACTCATAAATAACATAATTTTATTTATTCATCAAATGTCAAGTACAAACTATCTATTACACGTTTCCTATCTAATCCAAACTTATATCATCCTTCAGCCCAATGCTCCTAGCGTGCTGCAAGTGTTTGACCCTACTCAGTCCCTTCGTAAGGGGATCTGCTGGGTTTTCTTCTGATGATACCCTCTTCACAACGAGGAGTCCCTCTTCTACCCGATGTCTGATAAAATGGTATTTTCTGTCGATATGTCGAGATCTACCATGATCTCTCGGTTCCTTGGTCAAGGCAACCGCTCCTTCATTATCACAGAAAATTTCCATCGGCTCCTTTATGGATGGCATACCTCCAAGATCTCCAATGAAGTTCTTCAACCATATAGCCTCCTTTGACGCTTCGCTCGCCACAATGTACTCTGATTCGCATGTTGAATCAGCTACGGTCTCCTGCTTGGAACTTTTCCAAGTCACTGCTCCTCCATTTAGGGTAAAGACCCAGCCCGACTGCGATCGGAAATTATCCCGATCCATCGGAAAACAAGTGTCACTGTACCCTCGTACCCTTAAGTCATCACTCCCACCGAGGACTAGAAACCATTCCTTGGTCCTCCGCAGGTACTTAAGAATATTCTTAACCGCAATCCAATGGGCTCTACCAGGGTTCCCCTCATATCTGCTGACCATGCTCAAAGAGAAGGCCACATCAGGTCGAGTACAAGTCATAGCGTACATGATAGAGCCTACTGCGGAAGCGTAAGGTACTCGGCTCATATCAGCTATCTCTGCCTCTGTACTCGGGCTTTGAGTCTTACTCAACTTGGTATTGTTTTGGATTGGCAACTCCCCTTTCTTGGAATTTTCCATACTAAAACGCTTTAGTACCTTGTCCAAGTATGTATCCTGACTGAGTCCTATCAGTCTCTTTTCCCTGTTTCTTACCATCCTTATTCCCAGAATATAAGCAGCCTCTCCGAGGTCCTTCATAGAGAAACATTTCCCAAGCCAGGACTTGACCTCCTGCAAGGTTGGGATATCGTTTCCTATGAGTAGTATGTCGTCGACATACAATACGAGGAAGCGCACTATACTCCCACTGGTTGTGACATATACACAAGATTCATCTTCGCTTCGCAGAAAGTCAAACTCTTTAACCTTCTCGTCAAAACAAAGATTCCATCTGCGAGACGCTTGTTTTAATCCATAAATGGATTTCTGAAGCTTGCATACTCTATTTGGATGCTTCGCATTGACAAAACCCTCTGGCTGATTCATGTAAACATCCTCAGCCAACTTTCCATTAAGGAAAGCGGTTTTCACGTCCATCTGCCATATTTCATAATCATGAAACGCAGCTATTGCAAGCATTACCCTAATAGACTTTATCTTCGCAACTGGTGAGAAGGTCTCATCATAGTCAACTCCGGGAATTTGAGTAAAGCCCTTCGCAACCAATCTCGCTTTATAAGTATGCACTTTCCCATCCATGTCCGTCTTCTTCTTGAAGATCCACTTGCACCCGACTGTCTTGCGACCCGGTACATGATCAACCAAATTCCAAACTTGGTTGTCGTACATGGACCGAATCTCGCTGTCCATCGCCTCTTTCCATTTCGCAGACTCCGGGCCTGCCATGGCTTCCTTGTAGCTGCTAGGTTCGTCCAAATTTACTAGTGAACTATCACTAATAAATGTATCCCCTTCAGTAGTAATATGAAAGCCATACAACTGGGGTGGAACACTAGCCCTAGTGGAACGTCGAAGAGGTAAGGACTCGTCAACAGGTTCAACAGGAGTTTCCTCCTTAGGTTGAGTGCCAGTGTCAGAGGTTCCTTCATCGCTTTGATCTTGAATCTCTTCAAGTTCAATTTGCCTCCCACTGTCTTCTTGGCTTATCAATTCCCTTTCTCAGAAAACTCCTCTTCTAGCAACGAAGACAACATTGTCACTCGGTCTATAGAAAAGGTAGCCAAAAGACTTCTGCAGATAGCCGATGAAATACCACTTCTCACTACGAGGTTCGAGCTTGTCGTGAGTCTCTCGTCTTACGAAAGCCTCGCAACCCCAAACCTTGATATGTGCCAACGAGGGAGCCTTCCCTGTCCACATTTCATGAGGAGTCTAGGTAACCTTCTTGGTGGGAACTAAGTTAAGGATATGGGCGGCAGTCTCTAAGGCATACCCCTAGAAAGCTATCGGTAACGAAGTCCGACTCATCATAGAACGAACCATGTCCAACAAGGTCCGATTACGTCTCTCAGCCACACCATTCAACTGTGGCGTCCTCGGAGGCGTCAATTGCGAAACAATTCTGCATTCCTTTAGATAGTCGTGAAACTCAAGACTTAGGTACTCTCCTCCTCGGTCTGACCGAAGCATCTTGATTTTCCTACCCAGCTGATTCTCCACTTCATTCTTAAATTCTTTGAACTTTTCAAAGGTTTCTGATTTTTGCTTGATTAAGTAGATATATCCATATCTGCTATAATCATCTGTAAAAGTCACGTAGAAGCGGCAAGCATCCCTTGTGGTGGATCTAAAGGGCCCACACACATCGGTGTGTATGAGATCCAATAGACCCTCACCCCTTTCACAAGTGCCAGTAAAGGGTGACTTGGTCATCTTCCCAAGTAAACAAGATTCACACGTGTCATCGTCCCTAAGGTCGAATGACTCCAACACTCCATCCTTTTGGAGTTGGGCTATGCGTTTCTTGTTGACATGGCCAAGGCGACAATGCCACAAGCATGCTTTGTCTAGACTAGTAGACGAATCAATATTCAAAACATTATTTCCTAAATTATCAACAACCATCACAAATTCATAAATCCCATTACAAGGTAATGCATTGAAATAAAAGACACCATTCAAATAAACATTAATAGAACCATTACTATTATCAAAAGAATATCTGAAACCTTGTCTAAACAACCCATGAAATGAAATAATGTTTTTTGCCATATCTGGCGAATAACAACAATTGTTTAAATCTATCCCTAACCCATTAATCAACACTAAAGAATAAACACCGACTTTGGTCACAGGAGACGATCTTCTGTTTCCCATAATCAGGTTCATCTTTCCATGTTCCACCTCCCTACTTCTTTTTAGGCCCTGCATATCAGAACAAATGTGGTAACCACACCCTGTATCAAGAACCCATGAAGTAGCAAATGATGAGTTATTAGATTTAATAGAATACATACTTGCAAAGGTGGGCTTAATCTTCCCATCCTTTATATCTTGCAGATACTGAGGGCAGCTTCATTTCCAGTGGCCCTTTTGGTGACAATAGAAGCACTTTGCTTCCTTGGGATCGGATGAGGGTTTAGCAGGGCCTGCTTTGGTCCCACTTGAGGACAAACCATCACGAGGCTTCCCCTTATGGTGGCTCTTACCTGGAGCCTTCCTCTTTTTACCCTTTCCTTGACCTATTGCCATCACAGGAGCGGCCACAGCAGGGGATGGTGTAATGGATTTGTCTTTGAGGTTGCTCTCACCAGTCCTCAAAAGTCCTTGGAGCTTGCTCAAGGAGACCTCCTCCTTGTTCATGTGGTAGGTCATCCTAAACTGGTTGTAGCAGGAGGGCAAGGAGTGGAGGATTATGTCGATAGCCAAATCCTCATCAAACTTAACATTAAGTTTGAGAAGACGATCAACATACCTCTGCATTTTCTGCAAATGAGAGGTTAGGGATTCTTCACTCCCCATCTTAGCGGTGATCATGTTAGTAATGATCTCATAGCGCTCTTGCCTCGCGCTCTGGTGATATCTGTCCAGCAAGTCCTGATGCATTTCATACGGATACATGTCCTCATAGGACTTTTGGAGTTCGAGGTTCATGGTGGCC
Organism: Lactuca virosa; assembly: GCF_052849685.1. Lineage (NCBI taxonomy): Eukaryota > Viridiplantae > Streptophyta > Magnoliopsida > Asterales > Asteraceae > Lactuca > Lactuca virosa. The sequence goes on along the minus strand of NC_136427.1, from coordinate 13,518,206 downwards.
AGCATGATGCAGTGAACTTTCGTAGCATCACGCTCGTGGGCCTCAAAGGCGGCCAGCTCTTCAGGAGTAGCAACATCTGGGATGATCTTTTCAAGCTTTTCATTGAGGACATATTCTTTGTCCTCGTAGCGTGTGATCATGCGAATATACCTCATCCATTCGTTGAAGTTTGACCCATCAAATGTCACTTTCTGACACAGTTTCATCAACGAGAATGACCCAGAAGCGTTGTTGTTGTTGTTGTTTGTAGACATCTGAAAAAGAAAGGAACAAAGTTTGATTAGAAATGAATCCCTAATTAAACACCCAAATGAGAAATTAGGGCTAGGATCCAACAACATTATTTACAACTTAGAAAGGGATGTCGTACTCTAAAAGTAAATAATTTCAAGGTAAGTGAATGACGATTCACTAATTCTCATCATGAAAAACGAAAAAGGTAATTAGGTTTTAAATGTATTGAAAACTCCTAGATCTTTGAGATTCATTGAACTTTTCAATGGCATGTTTAAATCTCGATATGCATTTCAAATTTGCGACTGGGATACCGAGGATCGCAAACAAACTGTGAATAACCATGCGAATCAACATGGTACACTCAATGTCTCTATCACCTAATCAATGTGTCGGTAAACCACACACGCTCCATTGATCTATGACAAACATCGAGTCACCCTTCGCTACCAATGTCATCCCCAAATTGATGTGCCGGTTAACCACACGTGCTCCACCAATGTTTGACAAGGGTACGAAGTGTAATTCCATGGATTAGCATCATTTTCACATTTTACCCTAAAGTAACTAAGATTGGGAATTTGTAAAACATGTAGTTACTTTGTATTTTTCATTATACTTTTAATGAGGAGAGGGTTGCCCTATCCTACCCGTTCGGCTAACGACCCTCCACCAGTCAAGCAAGCGGTGGGTGTGAGTGTACACCCATTAAGCACCATTTTATAGACAGCAACCTTATACCCACCTTATAGACTGGCTTTGTGAATGAAGCCTACTAACGGTAGGACTAGCATTTTAAGTTATACATATATATATATATATATATATATATATATATATATATATATATATATATATATATTAATTAAGCTTGTAATAATATATAATAGTATAGGGTTGAATTTTAAACTTGTAAAATTCAAAGGGTTTGAAATTTGCATTATTCAAAATTAAACTTTTAGTCACAAAATTCAAATTTCAAAACTTGAGGGCAAGTTTTGACCTTTTCAAAACATAAAGGATCAAATAACAAATGATTTAAATTAAACAATTAATTTCATAATTATCTATATTTGACCTAATCTTATTTTAGTCATTAGATAATTACCAAATAATTTTAAATAATCCATATTTATCATATAAACAACCAATATTCAAAAGATTTGAAATTATCTATTGTTTTGGCAAGGATAATCATTTAATTAAGATAAAATTCGGATTTTAACTTAAAAAAACGATTTAGGCATCAAATCCAAGTCAAAACAGCAACTAAATCCCGAAATACCCTCTGCCTGACGCACGAACTCGCCGAATCAGCTCTGAACTCGCCGAGTAGGGGCCAACTCGCCGAGTCCAGATACTGACTCACCGATTTGAGTCGGGCAGAGGCAAAAAACTCGATTTTCAGCAAGCAAAACAGTTAAGCATCACATACAATTGAAACCAATCAAGGCTCTGATACCACTGATGGGGTTTTATGCATAAGAAACAATCCTATGTGCTCATACAAACCCTAATGCTTGGATCTAGGTTTCTCTATTGTACATGCTTTGAATCCAAGACTTACAAAACTAGATCTATCATATATAATTCGAAATTATCATAAAGAAAACAGATCTAAGTGGTTTACCTCTTTCAAGTAGCTTGAATCCTTTGTAATCTTCTTGATCTTGAGCTTAGAGTCACAATTGTAACTCCTCTAATGGTTCACAAACCCCACAAGCAAGAAGGCAATATGAGAGAGGGTGAGAGGTGCTAGAAATCGGCCCTAGGGTTCTCTTAGAATGAATTCTAGCCGATTTCCATAGCCTAGGGGTCTTATTTATACTTGCAGGCTACTAGGGTTTCAGTCTAAACCCTAATGGACAGCTTAGCCACCAAGCAGCCCAAGGAACCTTCTGGAATAAGGCCTTGGACGAAAATATGAGGGATCCCCATCATAATTTCGTTCCCCCTTAAGTCCATTAGGTTTCCTTAACCCAAAACTTAACTATAATACATTTGACAGTTTATACCCCTTTATTTAATTAATCTCTTTTAGTCACCAAATTAATTCCTAATTAATTTATGACTAATACTAATTAAATAAATATGATTTCTCCTTTAATATATTATTCTTATAATATATTAATAAACCATAATATTCTCTCTTTCTCCTTAAATTACCTTGTCAAGTTGCTTTGGAGAAGGCAACCCAAAAGGACCATGCACAACCGGGTCAAGTACATACCAAATATAGTTACGGGCTTAGACACTATTCCAACAGTACTGCCTTGCGAGGTTCTACGCTGGGCGTACGAGACGTAGCATTGCTTCGTTATCCGGGCCTCGTGCGTGTCGATGGGTTGAGATACGTGCCTCCGTCCGAAGAAAGAGGTCGACGTGGCCAACTTCTGACCTAGTCCGAGTACGTGGGGTGTAAACTCGTACGTTGGGCGTACGGCTTCGGATAAGCTTCCAATTTTATATTTAAAACTTCAAAAATTGATATATTTTGCATACGAGCTTCGTTTTTGACGTTCTTTATATCCATGCAAAGGTGAGATTATACTCTACAACTTTCGTTTAGACTCCGTCGGCTAATTTTGAATTTATTTTTAAAGTTATATTTTTAGCAGGCCGGGAAAGGAAAAGTCCGTTAAAAATTCATAACTTCATCATCTGATGTCCGTTTTCGTCTGTCTTTGTACCGTTAAATTACTATCGACGAGATATACGATTCTCGTTTAGGTTGTGTCGGCTAAAAATTGTTCGATCTAAAATTCGAGTTCCGGGCTGCATACTGTTATGCCAAATCTTAGAAAATTCATAACTTCTTCATACGAATTCAGATTTGGACATTATTTTTATGCACGCTCTCGGTTTAACGTTTACTACAACTTTCATTCAGATCACTAAGGCTAAAAATCACTTTATCGCAAACTCACTTTTTACATCACACATCGTCATGTCGGTTCTGTCGCGAAACTTCGACAGGTCATAACTTCTCCGTTATAACTCGGATTTCGGTATTCTTTATATCTCCGGAATCCTTGTTTCAACCACTACAACTTTCTTCATAGATATTGGGTTTATCTAACATTTTTTTTACGCTTATTTTTATCCTTAATTTATTAAATCATAATAATTAAGTATAAAGCACTTAAATGCACATAATTTATTATTATTACTTCAAAACACGTTACAATAGTTGACCTAGACTATTACATTGTCTTTAATGTTTAGCCCAGAAACACGGGCGTTACAATTCTCTCCCCCTTAGAATGATTCCGTCCCCGGAATCATACATCAACAAACAATTGCGGATAGCGACTCATCATGTCACTCTCCGTTTCCCAGGTGAGATTTGGCCCATTCATATGTTTCCATCGCACAAGCACTAATTCGACCATCTTGCGTCGCAGCTTCTTAGTCTTACGGTCAACAATTGCCTCTGATTCTTCAATTAACCTCTTGCTTTCATCCAACCTTAATTCAGAAATTGGAATTATGTCGTGAACTTCTCCCGTGAACTTCCTCAGATAACACACGTGGAAAGTGTTATGAATACCATCTAGTTCTTCTAGTAGTTCTAGCTTGTAAGCTTGGTTCCCAATCCTCTAAAGAACCTTAAACGGTCCAATAAACCTTGGACTCAACTTTCCCCTTTTACCAAATCTTATAAGTCCCTTCCATGACGAGACTTTAAGTAAAACCGAATCTCCAACTTCAAATGTTATCGGCTGTCTTTTCTTGTCAGCATAGCTCTTTTGACGATCCTGAGCTGCTAACATCCTTTTCCGAATCACTTTCAGCTTTTCAACAGTCTGATGGACTATCTCAGGTCCCATAAACTGCTTTTCTCAGCTTCAAGCCAACATGACGGGGTTCGAGACTTTTGTCTATACAAAGCTTGATAAGGTGCCATCTTGATGCTCGAGTGGAAATTATTATTTTAGGAAAATTCTACCAAAGGTAAATGTTCATCCCAGTTACCTTGGAATTCTAGGGACACTTCTATAAAGTGTGCACTTTAAGTAAACCGATCAATGACCATCCAAATCATGTCGTGACCGTTCTTCGTTCTGGGCAGTTTAGTCGCAAAATTCATGGTGATGTCTTCCCATTTACCCATGGGTACAGGTAAAGGTTCTAAACTCCCATACGGTTTCTGATGTTGTGGCTTAAATCCTGCACATGTCACACACTCGGCCACATACTTTGCAACATCGAGCTTCATCGTCGGCCACCAGTAGTAGGGTTTCAAATCCCTATACTTTTTTATGCTGCTAGGATGAATCGAGTACATGGTCTTGTGAGCTTCTTCCACCAGAAGATCTCTTATTCCTCTCATCTTAGGTACCCAAATCCTATCTTGGAATACCTTCAGTCCTTGACCGTTTATATCGAACACTAACGTTTTGTCCAAACGTTCTTCCTTTTGTTCATTTTTTTTTCTAAAGCTTATATCTGAGCTTTCTTGATACTTTCTACAATCGTTGAGACAACTTTGATTCTTAACCCTTGGCCTTTTTTTTCAAGGCTCACTTTTCTGCTTAAAGCGTCAGCTACAACATTTGCTTTACAAGGGTGGTAAAGGATTTCACAATCGTAATCCTTAAGCAACTCTAGCCAGTGTCGTTGTCTCATATTCAATTCCCTCTGATTAAAGAGATACTAAAGACTCTTATGATCAGTGAAAAGTTTTCACTTTGTGCCATAAAGATAATTCCTTCATATATTTAGGGCAAATACTACCACTACCAACTCCAGTTGCGTCACTACAGATTACGAAGTCTTCATCTCCGTTTTCGGAAACACTAACAAGACACGGCTTGTATAATGACTCCATACGTTATCTCTTCATCCTAGGTAATAGTCGTAGTTATTATGTTTATTTTAAATGAGTATCTACTTTTGGAATTCTTGTATGCAGGCGGTGTTCAATCTTACACCTGCTCCCTATCCTATGTTGAACTTTCAATTGTGACCTTCAAGTCACAATCTTGATCTTTATTGGAGACTCCTCCGAACTTAAGATATGTTATTTCCTTCGAATACCATAGTAGACTGATGGGTCATGTTCTAATGATCTCTCATCGTATTATGTACTTCTTAGACTCAAGTCTTTTAGAGTCAAATTTCTGAACGTAATATACCTTCCTTCGTGTTCTAATGTGATCACATTCTAACTTGTAGTACTTCTAGCTACAAGCCTCTTACTTTATTAATGATTGGGATACTTCAATCTTCCAGTTTGAGTGAGATACTACATCGGACTTGGTTCTTTGAACCACATGACTAACTCATCCTGGTCGGACTCGATTCGATATAACCTCTTGGTTCGGAATAAAAATCATCTTCTTAGTCATTACTGAAACGATGGTAACGACAGTCTAGAACAAAACGGAATCAATTACTAGCTTCTCGGTAACCTCGTGACTTTACTTGATCCAAGTGCGAGTCCTGTGCTTCCAGTAGTATAGGCCTCTACTACTATTCACACCTACTCATACTCGTCCCAAGTATTGTCTCGCAGTTCTCCATGTCACCATACAAGGATTTCACATAGTCATTCAATACATCAGATAACAAAACTAGGGTTTATATTATTTCTTAAAACGATTATACAGAGGTTCAAGTTTACCCTATACTATGCCTCTAATAGGCTACACCACTTGTTACTGTTCACATTACTACTTCATAACTTGATCTTCGGGTATCAAGTCTTTACTTCTAATTCCTAGCGTTGTTATTTGCTTCGTTAAGGACCATGTGGATTGCCCTTGGCCTTGGTGGTGTATCTGGCCTTGCTGCCTCGTTTCTCCTTGGGCAGTCTCTAGAAATATGTCCTTGTTCCCTATATCCGTAACACACCCTCTTGGGAAACGTACACTCATCAGCGTAATGCCCGATCTTTCCACACTTGAAACAAGTCACCTCCCTTCTAGAGTGTTTATTTTTGCACTTCCCGCACCATTTTTCTTTACCTCCTCTTTTGCCAGACCTTGAGAACATGTTGCTCTTGTTGGACCTTGAAGACCCCTCAAATTTCCTCTTCTTGCCAACTTCAACCTTGTTGGTGGTACTATCGTTGATCATTTCTTCAATAGAATTAGCAACCCAGATAGTTGCCTCAAGAGCAGATGTCTGACGTATTGGCATAGTAAGCTCATCCTTACTTGGTTGAAGTAAATGTTTTGTCTCTTCCATCTGTTAATAAAACGTCGTCCGCACCATTGCCTGTACCCCTGCCATCGTGATTGGCTCGCGTTGCGGGTTATCGTTTCCCAATCCACTTTGTGTGCTTTCCATTTCGATCTATACACCAAATTAGGCGAATTTAGATCTCTATTTTTGATAGACGTTTAAATCTTCGTTATCACTCCGAAACATTTACATGCTAGTTCTAATATCGTAGTCATACGCTTAGAATCCTGAACACATAAGGTTTCCAGATCTGGTCGGCAACAGACCATAGATCCGAAGAAATAATATCATATATGGCAACATATAGCTTTTAGCACATAAAAGCATTTTAGACATATTTCCTAAAATATACTAGTTCTCGTGTCTAAAATATAGAAGACACTCGTCTCACAATCATTGCTTACCATTCTAAGTTTAAGTCTAGAAATCCTACAGATTTCCTAGTTCGCTTAAACTAATGCTCTGATACCAACTGTGACATCCCCAAATTTCTTGGCCAGAAAAGACCGATTTGTTTATGCTTGATTTTAAAAATCAGAGTATCTTTTAAAGAAATACGTTGCGGAATTTGTTCCCAAAAACATGATAAATATATTATCAAATCATTTCCGAAAAAATGTATTTTATTCATTTTAAAACTGGGATGTCATCGTCAATACAAAAACATAAGCATAAATAGAACTTACATTCATTTACACTAGTGATTTTACATCTCCTTTAATATATCAATGTAACGTAGCTTCGTATCGACACCTGTGATAAAAGTAACTTGAGTTGGTCAGGTTGGGAAACCTGGTGAGTACATAGGGTTTTCAACCCACAATAATAAAGTTATTGTGTTTTATCATCAAACAATTAACCCAATTACCCATCCCCATTGTCTTGGTTATTTCTTAAGGATTTACCCTAAGAATCATCTATCACTCATTCCTAAGGATTCATCCTAAGGAATAGGCACGAAGTACATCGTCGTCAGGGTTTATACAACAGGCACTAAATCCATAGCTGCCAGGGTTTATACAACAGGCACTAAATCCATAGCTGTCAGGGTTTATACAACAGGCACTAAGTCTATAGCTGCCAGGGTTTATACAGCATGTGATAAGTCCATAGCTCTCATTTATCGACAGTATTATTCACGGGAATCCACCTGCAATACATGTCAATGGGTTTTTAGAGTACATCTGATGAACATATAGTTCACAACACCTACAGGTTGCGAAGCTGCTAGTGTTCCACAGACCGTCTAGAATAGTCCATGGTTGTCATCCATACCATGCTGAATGACGGGGGCCAACGTTTCGGTAAGGGCTTCTCTCATATTCTACCCCTCACCCTCATCTCATGATCTATATCACCGATCATCTCAACTATCCAACTCATCTTTCATTACATACCAACTATTTCATCTACCCATGTTTTACCCAATATTTTTGTAGATATAAAATACATATACAGTTTAAATCATTTAAAACCTGTATAAATCATTCATTCAACATCCATCTCAAATAAACAAACAATATATATTCACATAGCAAGTATTTCATATAAAATACTTCATATCTATGTGTAAGATGAAAGTGACTATACACTCACTTGATAAGACGGTGATTGGACAGCACTTCGTCCCTTAAAATAATCTTTTTCGATGAATCCGGTATGTTTTCTCAAAAACTAGGCTCTGTGCGGGCAGAGTTTCGACTCGAAAATTTTACTTTCTTGGGGACTTCGGGGCTTCGGGACTTGCTTCGGGTGTTAGGGATGTTCCCTAGGCTTTCGGGTGGTTTAGAGTAGCTAGAGAGGGTATTGAGAATGAAAGAGTATTAGAATTAACAACCATTTCCGGAGGGCTTCGCTTGCTATTTATAGGTGGCTGATGCCTTGCATTACGTTAGCGTAATCTTCATGTACGCGGGGCGTACTACCTTGCGAGGTTCTACGTTAGGCGTAACTTCGGTACGTTGGGCGTACAAGACGTGGTATTGGTTCGTTATCCGGGCCTCGGACGTGTCGATGGGGTGAGATACATGCCTCTGTCCGAACAAAGAGGTCGACGTGGCCAACTTCTGACCTAGTCCGAGTACATGGGGCGTAAACTCGTACGATGGGCGTACGGCTTCGGATAAGCTTCCAATTTTTTATTTAAAACATCAAAAAATCATATCTTTTGCATACGGGCTCCGTTTTTGACGTTCTTTATATCCATGCGTAGGTTAGATTATACTCTACAACTTTCGTTTAGACTCCGTCGGCTAATTTTGACTTTATTTTTGAAGTTATATTTTTAGCAGGCTGGGATAGGAAAAGTCCGTTAAAAATTCATAACTTCTTCATCCGATGTCCGTTTTTGTCTGTCTTTTTACCGTTAAATTACTATCGACGAGATCTTTGATTATCGTTTAGGTTGTGTCGGCTAAAAATTGCTCGATCTAAAATTCGAGTTCCGGGCTGCATACTACCATGTCAAATCTTACAAAATTCATAACTTCTTCATACGAATTCAGATTTGGACATTCTTTTTATGCATGCTCTCGGTTTCACGTTTACTACGACTTTCATTTAGATCACTAAGGGCCTATTTGATAAGTCTTCTAACTAGGTCCAAAGTTAGGACCAGGTCCTTAATCCCCAATTAGCTTGTTTGTTTTGACTTTAGCATCCTTAGACTCGGTCCAACTCAGGGACTCGGTCCCCATTTTATGCTGATTCGGTCCTCCAAAAAAAAGAAGCCGACTCGATACTTTTTTTCCTTTCACGTATTTTCCCTTCATCTTTGTTCCTCCTGTACGCCTTCGCTTTTTCCTGAAGGTCATCGTCTTCGAATGATTGTGGTCGTAGTTGTGGCCTCCTCTTATCGAAATTAAGGGAGACTTTGACTTAATTTTCGCTAGTAGACAACAACCACAGGAACGGATCTCGGCTTCGGAAGATGACATCGACTGGGTGAAGACCCAGATCGAAGTGAATGGACTGCATATGTAGGATAATGTATATTAACAATCCGTATAGAACGATTTCAGAAAACTAGATGAAAACTACTAGAAGAACAGATTTTTTGATCGGTGGGTTCATAAAAATGCAAATTTGAAAAGATCTGGAAGATGAAGAAGGGATTAGATTTAAGAAAAGTGAAGATTACCTTCGGATTGGAAGATGAATTGTGAAGCAAAGAATGTGAAAGCTGGAATTATGGAAGGAAGAGTAGCGAAGGAGCTGCCAAAACCTTACGCCTTTTTCTTGAAGCTTTAAAAACATAAATCCCGAGAATATGGAAGAAGGATGTTTTGTAGATGACAAAATAAAATAAATAAATAATAAAATAATTTTCTAGAAAAAAAACAAGAAGATGAGATACTCTAAAGAAGGGCAAATTGGGTATGTTTACGTTAGAGCGTGAAGCAACAGATAGCAATAGTCTTGCTGAAAGGGTACTTTCTATATTCTTGAATTTCCATTTTACCCTTCATCCATTTTATTCCAAAATGTAGTCTGAATTATATTATATGTACAACAACACTACTTCATCGTGTTAAAATAACAAAATACATCTTGTCATATATTATTATTTTATTTATAATATTATTTTTATATTTTAATAACTTATATTTGTAGATAGCAAAACAAAATAATTAATAACTAGAGGTGTAAGTGAGTTGAGCAATTCGTATGGGGTCATAAGGGTAATATAGTCATTTTTCATCATTCACCATAGTCGGTCAGAAAAATAATCAAACAACATAAACTCAGTCAGATGTGGACTCAGTCATAACTTCTAACTCAGTCTGCTTCTAACTCAGTCGGCTGTAATTCAGTTAGCAACTATCAAACGACCCCTAAGGCTAAAAATCACTTTATCGCAAACTCAGTTTTGACGTCACACGGCTTCGTGCTGGTTCTGTCACGAAACTTCGACATGTCATAACTTCATCGTTGTAACTCGGATTTCAGTATTCTTTATATCTCCGGAATCCTTGTTTCAACCACTACAACTTTCTTCATAGATATCGCCATATCGGGTTTATCTAACATTTTTTTACGCTTATTTTTATCCTTAATTTATTAAATCATAATAATTAAGTATAAAGCACATAAATTCACATAATTTATTCTTATTACTTCAAAACATGTTACAATAGTTGACCTAGACTATTACATCGTCTTTAATGCTTAGCCCAGAAACACGGGCGTTACACAATCTAGTACAGATATAGATGCAAGGTCTACCGCCAAACAAAACAGTCGTACACAAAAGAAAATTTTATACTCAGTTCTCAAATTCAAATACAAATGAAGGAAAATCAACTCTCATTCCTACTCTTTATAACATCCTCTCATAGGAACGAATGATAGTTTCTTTTATTTTTTATTTTGATCACCCAACATAAAAGGAAGGGAAAGAAAAACATCGGTATTATCAAAAAGATATTATTTTAAAAAATCGAGTATTTAGTTATACTCGAATTTTTTTATATCTACCTTATACCCGAACCAGTTAAATATCGAGTTAACCGAATACCCGAATTTCCATATCCGAACCACAATTCACAGCTTAAAACACCTAAAATAACATTATTTGAGAAAACACTACAATAATAACATACATTCTAAATTCAATCTAAAATATAATTACCATAGAACATAAATGTGAATAACAAATTTTGTACAAACTAAGATTAAGAAAAATAAACAAAAATATAGATTAAAGCATTAAATTCACATTTTAATAGAACACATAGTTTAATAGAAGGAAAAACAATAAAAATCAGACATACGTAATGTGTTTCACCAATAATCAGAGAGAAAGAAATAGATGGATGAGGTTGTGGTGAATCGTCGTCGGTCACCAGAGCTTGGAGATATGGCCTCGTTGGTCATCAGATCTCATTGATTTGTCGGTTCACACCAATAGCTACACTAAGGTTTCAGATCAAAGCTATTTCGACGTGTGGTGGTAATTTTTTGTCGATTTCTCTTTAGATCTAAGATATTTCGATTATTTAGATCTAGATTTAACATTTTATGGTCATTGAGTGAGAAAACTGAAGCTGAGGCGGTGGTTTGATGGTGGTTTAACGTTGACGGTCGTGTAATAGATTTGATGTGTCGGAGATTGGTGATGGCGGTGGTGGAAAGTCGTTGGAGGTTGGTGGTAGACTAGATCTGAACTACATCTAAACAGATCTAAGACACATCTAAACATATCCAAACCACATCTAAACCGATTTGGTAGCACACCACTATAGTGGCGGCGGTCATGAGCAATAACGGCGATGGTGTAACATCATTGTTGTGATACAACAAACCTCTTTGCAAACTAGCACAAAATTCTTAGATCTACATCAGATCTAAACAAATCAGGTGTGAGAGAGGGTAGTGGAGGTCGTTGGTGGTGGTGACGGTTGTGGTTCATGATAGATCTGGAGGAGATGAGTGACATACTGGAGAGTGGAGGCGAACTAGATCTAAATGAGTTTAGCGGTTTTCTAGGTTCTCGTCAGAGCAGATCTGAAACAAGGAAGGCTTATATGGTGGTGTATGATGGTGGTTTTTGACAGGAAGAGAAGAAACAACAGTGGTGGTTCACCACAACAACGATAAAGACGACGAGGTAGTGGTTTCAGATCTGAAATTTTGGCGACAGATGAAGGCTTAATTGCAGGTGGTCGAAGGCTACTACCGACGGTGATGGATGTGGTGGTATTCATCAGAGATGGTTGAAGGAGGTGAAAGGATACTTTTTTTATTCATAGAGAATAAAGAGGAAATAATATCAGATCTAAGTTTTGTAATATGTTTTGTCAAAATGATCATGTTTTCCTTATTGGTTTTTGTCTTTTATAAAACTTTAAGCAAAATCAAATACAAAAAATTATTGGTTCGTAGATTTCTTAATCTTTAGTGGTTCTCATTTGATTTCTAGAGACACACACACACACATACACACACACACACACATATATATATATATATATATATATATATATATATATATATATATATATATATATATATATATATATATATACAGAGAGAGAGAGAGAGAGATAGAGAGAGAATAAAGTTCAACAATGAACCCTATTTTAGGGAGCGAACCAACAAACTATGCATCAATCAGATGCATAGCTTTTTTTTCTAAAAAACAAATTTCAACTTTCAGGTAACAAAGTTTTCGTTGTCCCTCCTCAGGAGAAACTCCCCCTCACGGCAGATTCATTGAAAAATTCCAAATTCATCGGAAAACTCCAAATACTACTTCTACTTCCCCAACAATCAATTATTTTTTCGTAACTCAACGTTTTTTGATGTGTCCCTTTCAAGTTGTAGTTGCTCAATTCTTTAGGATATCCCAACCTTCAAGACTTCAATATCCTATATATTGATGCGTCTTTGCTTACAGAGCTTGCAATTTGTCGATGGTTGCTCTTGAGAGCCAAAAATCACCATTAAACCAAGTCAAACCCCATCTCGTTCATGCTATTGAGGTTAGTCTGTCTCCTTCCTATAATGGCCCAATCAAGAGAAAAGATTATTTTGATGGGGATACCAATGGTTACCAAGTTCAAGAACAGGGGCGTTGACATATTTCTTCTATTTGCTTCCATCTTCCTAATTTCATACTTCCACATCGATACATGTTTATCCTATTTACCAAATTTGATGATCGAGAGTATGATGGAGTATTACTTCTATCACATGTTATAAAAATAGAGAAAATAAGTAACACGCTCCAAGTTTGATGATCAAGAAATGCATGAGAGAACAGTTTTGTTATGCAAGATCATTTACATCCCAGAATCCAAGTATTTACCATATTGATCATACTAAACAACCCATATGCAAGTACCAACTACACTCCAAGGTCACCAATTATCTATTCTTCTTTTCATTGATTTTTGAAAAGAACAATTCATTTCATTTTGTTAACATTAAGCAATGGATATGTAAGTCATTCTTATAGAATCTGAAGGAATTGGAACTTGGGATTCCATTCCATTGTCGGAATTCAATTCCATTATTACTTTTTTTAATTAAATGGACAAAATACACTCATTATATGTTTATTGAAATAAATAAATAAAGAAATAAATTATTGGTAGGACTTGGAACCAACCACCAGACACACACCAGAATCAACACTAATTACACTAATTACACAAAGTCTATTCTGCCTAAAAAAAATCCCTCTTTAGAGTTTGGTGAAGATAAAGAGAAGGCTAGTGATGAATCTATCATCTGTCTTTCAAATCCAACATCGATTAGCTCTACTGAAAGCTCGGATGGAGGTATAAAAGAAGTTTTTTTATCATTGTGGTTGTTTTAATGGCATATTCATGAAACGATGAGAAAAAAAATTCAGTAAACCTATACTTGAAGAGTCCAAGTGTTGAAAATAGTAAAACAGAGTTTTAGAATCGTCAAGTGGCAAGCAATGCGGAATCACCAATTTAATGATAAAAACGTTTTATATGTTGAAGATCAATGATTCAAAAGTGTCTCATATTCATAAAGATTCTATTACAAGTGTTTGAATGATAAACAAAGTAAAACACTCAAATGACTCTCTAAAAACTAGTCTAAACAACAATTGAGTAGATTGAGCAAGAATGAAGCAGAATGATCAGAATTAAGCCAGGAAAAGCCGCTTTATAATGGACCCTGAGGGGTCTATATATAGGCTTTGGAAAAGTCCATGACATTGGCTTGACCAATCAGGTGCTGACATTTCATAATGACTTAGTCATCAGTTGACACATTTGCCCTACTTAATGGAGAATGGATGGAATATTCGAATTCCGTTAGTATTCCGTTAGGGTTCCATCCATGTTTTGAGTCTTCATATTTCTTAAGCCTTCTTGATCAACATTGAAAATGTGATGAGCAACATGAGCATCATGTTGCTCCATTGTCTTCTAAGATGTCATTAACTTCCAGAGTGTCATTGATCAAGTTGAGTTGTTTCTTGAATGTTGGAATGTATCTTGAACTTGAAGATGTACAACTACGTGTTCATGATAGACCATGAACGAACTGCATGTTCCATTGAGTATTTGGACGTGCCTTCATTGTAGATGATGTGCCATGTGCAATCTTGTTGAGTTATCAATGTGATCATGTTGATCCACTGACTTAAGTTGAGCCACCAAGTATTCATGTTGATCCATCACCGTCTTGTTGAGCCACAGAGTTATGGATGAGCTAACAATGTTCCAGATGATCCATCAATATTCTAGATGATCCACCAATATCTTGATGCTACGCATATGATCTAGATGTGCCATCTGAGATCATGATGGGCGAACTTGCTTTCAGCAAGTGCTCCATGTTCAGCAAGTGCTCCATGTCAACAGTAAGTGCTCCATGTCAACTTCAAGTGCTCCAACATCTGATTCTTCAAAAACTTGTTGAATCTTCAAGATCTTTCCAACCTGAAATATTCTGATAATGTTTGTTAGAAAATGTAAATCAATACTCAACTTATTTTAAGTGACAATCACATAAAAATATTTCCAACAATTTCCCCCTATGTGATGGTTACTAAAATAAGGAGTTGTAAAAAGTATGTAAAAGGAAAAATATTGATTTAACATTTTCCCCCTCTACTTCAATGGAATTTTCTGTTGAAGTAGACACACATAAACAAAAAACTTTAAAAACAATTCGAGAGAGTGTGTTCCTCGAACTTGAATGATTTTGTTAAAGAAAAGGTAACTGTCATTATGACAATTGAAAAAAAAAAGAAAAAAAGATTTGTAATTCATTACTAATGTAAAAAGATTGTTGCAAAAGTTGTAGTATAACTACTAATCAAATTCCGATTTAAAAAAAATATATATCTGAATTTACATAATCTAGACAATAATTAAATTTTTTTTCTAGATAAGGGAATGAGTGTCGGAAAGGAAAATTTTGCAAATTCGTTTTGTGTTTTATTTAGGCCAGAAGTTTGAAGAAAATCAAGTGTTGAATAAGAATGAAAAAGAAACTTGATCTTTTTCGACAAAAAAAAACTTTGATATTTTGCTAAATCATATCAATGAGTGTTATGATAAAATAAAGTTGTTACGTCTTGACCTTAAAAGACTATAACATATCAAAATAATTTGAAATAAATATTTTTAAAAAAAATAATACTTTCAAAATATATTTTTTTATTAAAAAAAGTTGTAGATATCTTTTGAAAATAGATAAATAGTAAAATTTGAAAAGAAAAAAAAATAATAAAGGAAATTATTTTTAAAAAAAATATTTGATGTATAATAAAAAACATATTAAAATAAATTCAAAAAAACTTAAGCATATTGATAAGCATTTGCATATGCATATACTTATTCGTATGGATATGCATATGCATATAGTTATTCGTATGCATATGCGTATAGTTATTCATATACATCTGCATGTACTTATATATATATATATATATATATATATATATATATATATATATATATATATATATATATATATATATATATATATATAGTTATTCATATCCATATTTCATATACTTATGAATATGCATATGAATATACATAAGCATATTCATAACCATATATATTTAATTGCCTTATACATATACTTATTCTTATGCATATGCATATGCATATATTTATTCATATGTATATGCGTATTCATACCTTACTCTTATGCATATAGAGCCATTAAAAATGTTTTTTTTTAAATGTGAATGTGAATATGCATATGTTTTTTAAGAATATACATATACACAAAAAAATATGAACATGCATTAAAAATGCATTTTTTTGATACATTCTTTTTTTTCAAATATTCGTTTCGAAATGTAAGGAATATTTTCATATATTTAAAAAAATAAAAAAATTATAAAAAATAAAAAAGAATAGAAAAAAATAAAATAACTAATTAATTTTTTAAATAAAAAAATTCAGATATATGAAGTATGCCTTATATTTCAAAATTTAGATTTAAAAATAATACAAAAATACATGTTTAATGCATATTTATATTTTTTATGCGTATTTATATATTTTCAAAAAAAATGTGCATATATACACGCATATAATATTTTTCTCATTTTTTTTTATTTTTTTATTTTTTTTTGTTTTTGTTTTTTTTGTTTTGTTTTGTTTTGATTTTTTTGTTTTGTTTTGTTTTTTTTTGTTTCTAATCCGCTTAGCTACATGTATTACCTTCTTTGACCATTTTGCTTTTTATTGCTCCTTTTCAATTTTCAACTTATTTCTTTTTTCTTTCCCACATTCTAAACATCCAGATTTTAGGATGTTACACATATTCATATAGTTATTCATATGCATATGTATATAGTTAATCTTATGCATATGTATATTCATATTCATATACGTATTTGTATACATAAGCAAAATACATGTGTATTTAATAGCCTTATAAATATACTTATTCTTATGCATATGCATATACTTATGAATATACATATGTATATACTTATGAATATTCATATGTCATATACTTATCCTTATGTATATGCATATACATAAGCATAATCACATATATTTAATTGTCTTATGTATATACATATTTTTATGCATATGCATATATATATATATATATATATATATATATATATATATATATATATATATATATATATATATATATATATGCCATATACATATGCATATGCATATGCATAAGCATAATCATATGTATTTAACTGCCATACGCATATACTTATTCTTATGCATATGTATATGCATATGCATATGCACATGTTTTTTAAAAATATACATATACACAAAAAAAAATATGAATATGCATTAAAAATGCACTTCTTTGAAAATTTCTTTTTTTTAATATTAATTTCAAAATGTAAGAAAAATTTTAGCTGATTTAAAAAAATAAAAAATAAAAAAATTATTTTTTTTTAAATAAGTGAAAATAAACCTTATTTTGTGAATATAAGATTAAGATTAAAAAAGAATTTTTCAAAAAAATGATTTTTAATGCATATTCATATTTTTTTTAAGTAAATATACATTTTCAAAAAAATATATGTACATGCATATAAATTTTTTTTCAAATTTTTTTTACATTTGTCTTAGATATATGTATGTATATTTGTCTTACATACACATATGAAATTTGATATCTAAATTCATTATAGATATAAAGTTTGTTGGTTCTCTCCCCCTCAATTTAGTTCTCCATTGATCTTGTATATATATATATATATATATATATATATATATATATATATATATATATATATATATATATATATATATATAGGAGGGTTCAGTTGAGAAAAAAAGGTTGAAAATAGGGGAATCATTCTCAGCCGATCATTTAATTAGCATCTTAAGATAAAATACACGATGGCAAACTTGTAAATATGATATAATATCCTTGAATCACAGATGCGTAACTGTGGTTAATTAGATAACAGTTCAAATTCATTACTAATCGATCGTTCATCATCCAAATTTCTTCTCCAACCTTCAACGATCATCCAAAATTCTTCAATTAAATCCTCGATCAACATCATCCAATGTTAATCAATCATCGATCTTCGTCAATAACACGTTTATTAACACCATTCAACAGCAGACAAAAAAAATTTGTTTTTGGTTCTTTCAATCCAACCTTCAATTCTGCTTGAATACGAGCATATCTTCAATATCTACGATTAATTATACTCCCAGCGTCATTAGATCAACATCATCAATAATCAACAACAATTCCACTTCATATCATTCATTCAACATCGATCATCAAACAAAAATTCGAAATTAAGGTTAGAAAAACATCAAATCATTTTTTTTTGAAAAAATTTCATATTATTCTCTATCAATCTACTATTTTGTAAGTTTTAAATAGTCAAAGTATGATGTTTTTAGCATTTTTAAAAAATCTAACTAGTATGCACTCCAACTGTTTGATGAAATGCATAAACTAAATTACCACGTTATATTCGCATATGAATATGTTTTTGCACCTGAATCAGTATATGATTATTAAAATACAAACAAATATGCAAGTCTGTATGTTATTTATATGTGAATAACATATAAAAGTTATATATATATATATATATATATATATATTTGTGAATGCACCTTGTAATATTCATATGTGAATATACTGTGTAATATTCACATATGAATATACCATCTTGTATTCATAGGTGAATATATCATCTAATATCTACAAGTGAATATACTATGTAATATTCACATGTGATATACCATATAATACTATGTAATATTCACATATCAAGATACCATCTAATATTCATAAGTGAATATACCATCTAATATTCACAAGTGAATATACTATGTAATATTCACAAGTGAATGCATCGTCTAATATTTAAATATGAATATAGTTTATGTGTAAATCACTATTATTATGAACTAACAATATATTTTTAACATTTTTGATGTGTATTCACATGTTTTTCAGATATGGTTATAACGCAATCAATGAATAACATTTCAATCAATGGTTGGTTCATATCCCAGTGGATGACGATTGGTTGACGTAATTGAGAAGATATCATTGACGAAGACAATATATTTTTATATTCATGTGTAAACGTTATACAATTTAATATATTCTTCATTTTGATCATGTTAAATTCAAATGCGAATGATATTCATTAACCAATACAATGTTGTTTGTCTTAGTATAATGTTAAATTTACATGTAAAATAATATTGTTACAATATACAAAAAAAACTATTCACAAGCCAATTCTTATAGTGTATTATTTATTTATATATATAAATGTTGTATTCACAAAATAAATAAATCAACATGTATAGTTTATTCACATAAATAAAAATAAACATATTATAATTATGTTTTTACTAGTGGGATTGAACTCAGTAACATCATCATTAAATATGTCGTAATCATTTCTAAACTTTATTCATATATGAATAAATAACATGTCATGATGATGTCATCATTAGTAGGAATGAAAACTTTGTGACATCATAAAAAAATTTGCCTCAATGAAGTTGAGTCCCGGAATTGGACGAAATTTGCATATTTGGTGTAAAATAGTGTGATTTACAAAACTCACAGCTTTGTCGTGACGTACAGTGTTTTTCGACCATTCGAGACTGTTTAAGGCCTGAAAATGGCGTTTTCTATTTTTATAATTTTCCGAAAAAAAGTTGTCATTTATTCACAAATGAATATAACATTAATAAAAAAAATATGCTTATATGCTTATTTTATTAACCTAAAAAGATTAGTTGTATGTGAATAAATATATATTCTTATCAAATACTTTTTTATCTTTAATTTTATATATTTTGTAGTTCTCAGTTTTATTGACATTTTTATTCATTTGTGAATAATACATATATATCACATTTGATTATTACATATATATATATATATATATATATATATATATATATATATATATATATATATATATATATATTCATTTGTGAATATTACATATGTTCACATGTGGATATAATTCTTATATGTTATTCACATATGAATTACAAACTTGCTTAGAACCTCAAAACGATGTATTTTTTTTCCGAAAAAATACGTTATCATTTATGAATATTACCTGTATTCATTTGTGAATATTACATGTACTCGCATGTGAAAATAATTTTTATATGTTATTCACATATGAATTACATAGTTGCTTCTTGTTTTCAAAAGACATACATTGATTCTTGTGTAAAGGCATATTCACTTGTGAATATTACGTTATATATTTAGTTTATGCATTTCATCAAACAGTTGGCGTACAAATAAATTAACTTATATAATTATGGTAAAAAATTAACAATTGAAGCCAATAATTACAACACAAATCAAATCCAATCAAAATCGATCAATAATCAGTAGGTTTAGATAAAAAAAAAAAATTTTAAAATGTATAAAAAAACGAAAATTTTAAGCCTGAAAAGCGATTTTAAAAAAATTCTTCAAACATATGGTTATGTTGATGCACTTTCGATTGCTATCTGTTGTTTGATATTGATGAATGTTCGATTGATGAAGTTTCGATGATTGGTGATTACTAAATGATGTGACATCCATAAATATGGATTATGTTTAACGATTTTGCTTGACATCAACGAAACTGGACAAGATTGAATCACGACTTACACTTAATAGTACGAATAGATGTTTCTGATGATGAATCACAACATTTTGATGAAATAACGAAGATTTTTTCATAAAGAATTGATGTTATTATGAAGTGTTGATGTTTTTTTTATGATGAGCAGATGACGTTGATGTTTTTTTGATGAAGAACAGGGCGTTGATGAAGAACAGATGATGTTGATGCAGAACATATGATGTTGATGAAGAACGGATGAACGATCCAGATGAATGAATAACAGATGGTATTGAAGAAGAACAGATGAACGATTTAACAGAACAGCGTATCCTTAATGACTTAATCTAAATGTGTTTTACATATAGAAAAATGATTGCTGGGAATGATTCCACTATTCTCAACCTTTTATTTTTTCTCAATTGAACTTACATCTCTCTCTCTCTCTCTCTCTCTCTCTCTCTCTGTATATATATATATATATATATATATATATATATATATATATATATATATATATATATATATATATATATATATATATATATATATATGGTGGAGATCGGTTGAGAACTCATAGTTTCTCGAGAACCTAAGAACTAAAGGTGGAGCGTTGGATCAAAATCAAAACATTAAGGGCACGATCGTCATCATACCAATCCCACTTAATTTTTTGTATTATTGGAAATATTAATAAAAAGCTCTCAAATTAACATTATAAAACAAAATTTTGGATTTTTATTTAAAAAAAATAATTTTCATTTTTTTTTAAACTGTAGATTTTTTTTAACTTTTTTGGAAAGCAAAAAAATTTTAAAAATTTGCAATTTTTTTTAAAACTGCAATTTTTTTGAAAAAATATTGTATTTAAAAAAACTGCAAATTTTTTAATAAAACAATAATTTAAAAAAAATTGTAATTTTTTCAAAAAAACTGCATTTTTTTTTCTAAAATACTGCATTTTTTTTTTCTAAAATACTGCAATTTTTTTAAAAAAAAAGTGCAACTTTTTAAAAAAAAAAACTGTAATTTTTTTTAAAAAAAAACTACAACTTTTTTTAATAAAGCTGCATTTTTTAAAAAAAATATAAATTTTTAAAACTCAGTAAATTTATATAAAAAAAACTAGAATATTTAAAAAAAAAAACTCTAATTTTTTTAACAAAAAAAAATCAGCATTTTAGGTACATATATTCATATTTTTTTCAAATGAATATATGCATATTTCTTATACTATAATATTCGTAAGTAATCATCAAAAATCTCATTTTTATTAATCAATCTATAAACATAATAGTACAAGTATTTTATTCAATACAAAATAAAATATAAAAAATAAAAAATGCTACAAAGATTCACAATGTTATCATTTCATCATATCAAGATTTTCATATTTTCTTCAATTTATCACTTTTCACCTCTTCAATATTTTCCACAATTTCTTCAAAATCTACAAGAAAATTAAAATTTTTTGATTAATGCAAGAACACTCACAAAAATGCACATGCATATATCATATAAGATTTACATGTGATTCATATGTGAATTACATGTGATTTACATGTGAATCACATGTAATTCATATGTGAGTTACATGTTATTTACATGTGAATCAGATGTAATTCTTATATGATTCACTTGTGATCTACATGTGAATCACATGTAAAAATATGTGAATCACTTGTGATTCATATGTAACTCATATGGGATTCACTTGTGATTTACATGTGAATTACATGTGATTTTATATGTGAATTACATGTGATTCATATGTGAATCACTTGTGATTTATATGTGATTCACTTGTGATTTATATGTGAATCACTTGTGATTTACATGTGAATTACATGTGATTTTATATGTGAATTACATGTGATTCAGATGTGAATCACTTGTGATTTACATGTGAATCACTTGTGATTTATATGTGATTCACTTGTGATTTATATGTGAATCACTTGTGATTCAAATGTGAATCACTTGTGATTCACATGTGAATCACTTGTGATTCACATGTGAATCACTTGTGATTTACATGTGAATTACATGTTATTTACATGTGAATCACATGTAATTCATATGTGATTCACTTATGATTTACATGTGAATCACATGTGATCCATATGTGAATTACATGTGATTTTTTTCTATAACGATATGAGATTTGTGATTTTTTTCT
This sequence comes from Lactuca virosa, assembly GCF_052849685.1. NCBI lineage: Eukaryota > Viridiplantae > Streptophyta > Magnoliopsida > Asterales > Asteraceae > Lactuca > Lactuca virosa. The sequence goes on along the minus strand of NC_136427.1, from coordinate 13,495,548 downwards.
ATAATGATTTGGACTGCAGAAGCAACATATTAAAAATATTATCATTCAAAGGAAATGTCCAAAATGATGAACCAGGAGCTAGAGAAAACGGGTCAAAATCCACAAAAAAATCCAGTCAAACTCTCTTATCTCCCACAGGATCGGAAAGAAACATTAGCTGAATCACCAAAGTTGAAGAACAATCATGCAACCCCAACAACTAATATGCAACAAGAAACCACAGTTGGATCTCAAGCCATACAACAGCTCTTTAAAAGCTGGTTGACTTTGCTACGTACACCTTCTTCTTCTTCTTCACAAAGTCAACTTACAAATGAGACAATGGAGGAGACATCTAAGAATGAAATTGTCAAACAAGTCCACGATTAGTATATCAGAATCGCACCTTCTCCGATTCCATTCCGTTTGACATCCACGGTTCCGGAGTATTTCTCAACAACTGTTTCGAGTCCTCGGGAGACGTAATCGATTGAGAACATGTGTATTGTTCCATCGGATGATCCGACGCAGAGTGCACGAATGATTTAGAGAGATACGAAAGTAGATAATTACCTTAGATTGATCCCATACTTGAATTAAGGCGACGAAGTCTCTGGAAGCGGTGAAGATGTTAACATCTCCGAGTACATCAGCGATTTCAGGGGAGAATTCGGGGTGAAGATGTCGTTCTCCGCCTGTAACTCCTCGATGTCATTCGTCACCGATGATTGTTTTGGCAACATTTCGGAGCCCTAACTAATCAATTAGGGCTTGAACTCTCAGCTTTTTCTTTGTTTTAGATAACGGACGAGGGAGATGGTTGATGTAGGTGGTGGTCTCCGATAATGACCTAGATGCGGTGCTGAAGAGTCGACTCGCCGGCGTCGGCTGTGGGGGAAGCGGAATCGCGATACCAGAATTGGAGAAGGTGAGGATTGTTTGGGGAAGATCTAATGTTACGTTAGGAATTTTTTTTCTCTTTTAATGATTTAACATATAATATAATGTAATAAACTAATAATATATTTGTTTCCAATAATACCCTTCTAGAAATTAATTGGTAATACCCCCGCCTTTTTATTTTCTGATTATTTACAAAAATGCCACCTTCCATCTTGATCGTCCTTTATTTTGATCCAACGTTCCACTTTTAGTTCTCGGGTTCTCGGGAAACTATGAGTTCTCAAATGATCATTCCTCTATATAGGGTTGAGATCGGTTGAAAACTCATAGTTTCCAGAGAACCCGAGAACTAAAAGTGGAGCGTTGGATCAAAAATAATTATTAAAGACATGATCGTCATGTTACCAATCTCATTTAATGTTTAATTTTTTTGTGTTATTTAATATATTAATATAAATGTCTAAAAATTTATATCATAAATCAAATGTTTCATAGTTTTTTAAAAATAGTATTTTTTTCGTTTTTTTTAAGAAAAAATGCATATTTTTTAATTTTTTATAGAAAACATGAATTTTTGAAAAAAAATTGAAAAAAATATTTTTTATAAAAAACTACAATTTTTTTTAAAAAAAAACTGCATTTTTTTTTTTAAAAACTGCAATTTTTTTTTAATAAAACTGCAATTTTTAAATAAAAAAACTGCAATTTTTTCAAAAAAGTACAAGTTTTTTAAAGAAAGTTACATTTTTTTCAAAAAAAAAAAAAATTGTATTTAAAAAAAAACTGCATTTTTTTTATAAAAAAACTACATTTTTCTTAAAAAAAAGTAAATTTTTAGATGCATATATGCATATTTTTTCAAATGCATATATGTATATTTCTTATACTATACTATTCGTAAGTAAATCACAATAAATCTCATTTTTATTAATTAATCTATAAACATAATAATACAAATATTTTATTCGATACACAATAAAATATAAAAAATAAAAAATGCTACAAATTTCAAAGCGTTTTCATGTCTTCGTGTCAATATTTCCATATTTTCTCCACTTTATCATTTTTCACCTCTTCAATATTCACCACAATTTCTTCCAAATCTACAAGAAAAATAAAAAGAAATCGGATGATGCAAAAACACTCATAAAAATACATATGTGATTTACATGTGAATCACATGTAATTCATATGTGATTTATATGTGAATCATATGTAATTCATATGTGATTTACATATGAATCACATCTAATTCATATATGAATTACATGTGATTCATATGTGAATAACATGTGATTTACATGTGAATCACATGTAATTCATATGTGAATAACATGTGATTTACATGTGAATAACATGTGAATCACATCTAATTCATATATGATTTACATGTGATTCATATGTGAATAACATGTGATTTACATGTGAATAACATGTGATTAATATGTGAATAACATGTGATTTACATATGAATCACATGTAATTCATATGTGAATAACATGTGATTTACATGTGAATAACATGTGATTTACATGTAATTCATATGTTAATTACATGTGTATCACATGTGATTCATATGTGATTTACATGTGAATCACATGTAATTTACTTAATAAGGTTCGAAAAAAAAATCAAGAAGAGAAGGAAAAAAGTTACACAAGGGATTTTCTAGAAGGTTGTCACTCCAAAAGGTTACAAGAACCTCAAATAAGGACAGAGATAGCAAGAGAAACTTTTTGAGACCAAAATTACATTTTTGGTCCCTAAGTATATCTGATTTTTGCAATTTTGGTCCCAAAAAGTTGTGTTGCACTTTTCACCCTTATTTGATGTTCTTGTAACATTTTAGTACACGTTTCAAGTAAAATGACTATTTTTGGGCTTTAGTACATCTGATTTTCACAATTTTGGTTCCGAAAATATAGTTATTTTGCCTAACACATGGACCAAAAACGTTAAACAAGAACCAAAATTGCAAGAGACAAGTTTTTGGGAACAAAATAGAAAAAAACAGCAACACTCAGGGACCAAAATTGTAATTTACTCTAAAAACAAATTTGAATCTCACTCTCACCATTTCAAATGTGTCAAGCAATCTACCAAGCTGGTGGGCATGCTGCTCCTCATCATTCAAACCATCCAGCATTATCTACTCAATGAAAATCTTTTGCTGACTGTAAAGTAAATACCAGAAGGGTATTTTAGTAATTTTACACTTTGAGGAAATTAAAAAAAGAAGCAAAAAAAGAGCTACCTTTTCTTTTGATATTATGCTAAAGCATTCATAAGTTTTTCTAAAGGAAAAGCGCGAGCTGCAGACATTATTTGACACCTAATATCTTGAACTGGTGTATGAAGAGACACTGCAAGGTTTATATTTTGTAAGTCACCATGAAGCTTGTTTATTGCATAAATTATTCCAACCTACAAGAAATTATGAGAATGATAGATATGAATCCAGAAATGTTCTTAAAAAGACTAATATTGAGGATGTAAAATGGAGCAAACAAAACAAACCGTTGAGACAGTAATTTCCTTGGGTGAAAGCTGAAAAGGGAATGCTGTCATTACTCGAATAGCTTCAACTAAAGCATTGTAGTTGTTTAATGGCTCTCCCATTGTAGTGACATAAATTTCAAGGAAAACAAGTTTTTTTGAGGTATTTACCATGAAAACAACATTGCGAATGGGTGATAATCGAGAAGCATGTACTAATTGTTCTACAATTTCTCCTGTTGAGAGGTTGCTCTTGAATCCCATACTTCTAGTTGCACAGAATGTGCAGCCCATTTTGCATCCAACCTGTTGAAGAGAATGATTCACATACATGTGTAATGATATAGAGTAAAATGTCGATTGAATCTATCAACTGAAGAACTCAAATCAGGAAAGAATTTTGGTTTGGAAGGAATGTATAGGGTAATGGTTTACCTGTGAGGATATGCATAAGGTAGATCTTGGACCAACAAGACGAGGTTTGCCTCCATATTTCCCTAAACGAGTATCGTATCTCATAATCACAGCTTCTACAGATGCTCCATTCTAGAAAGAACAAAAATCAGAAAGAAAATGGAGTGAAACCAACGAAACGAGATTACTTATCTCATATTTACACAGTTTAAGATGTACAAACGCAGAATGAGGGAACATACCTGCAACTTAATGAGGAGCTTCGTGGTGACTTGATCAATGGAGTCGAGAACGGAGTCGAGAACGGAGTCGACGACAGAAGTGCAGGGTTTGAACTTGGAAGAAAGTAACGATTCATACAACAATTAAGCATAAATTGTTGATGATCAACGACAACAAAGCCTAGATCATTGGAAGATTTTGGATTCCATGTCGATTGATGATAACGACTACGAAATATGGATCGATTGGTTGTTAATCTTTGAGGCGATCGATTCAACTCCGACTGAGAGGTCGTCTGCGATTGTAGATCATTCGCCTGCCAATCGTTGAATGTAGATCGGCCACAGGAGAGGTAGTCTACGATTGCAGACAATTTGTCGAAGTGATGCTGGACGATTGAGACGACATGAAGGGAATATAATTGATCTGTCGATCCAAATCACACTGTCGGTGTGTTGCTTCTTCGATTCATCATCAACGAGCTGGACATTAGGGAGTGTTCATGGCCAAAGGTGGGATGAAGGTAGGAGAGAGGCGAGATGATGAGATAGAGAGAGAACGGGGGAAGGGGAAGGGCTTGACATTAGGTTATCTCTAAAATGCCCCCAATTCATGTGGAATAAGATGCCCCCGCTTCTTTTTTTACCTAGTTATTTACAAAAATGTCATAAATCATCCTAACCTTCAATTATTTTGATCTAACGGCCTTCGTTTGGTTCTCGAGTTCTCGGGAAACTTTGAGTTCTCAAATGATCCTTCCTCTATATATATATATATATATATATATATATATATATATATATATATATATATATATATATATATATATATATATATATATATATATATAAGCGAAGAATTCAGAATGTCGTACATGCATGCTAATTGTGGTCTTTTAATTAAGATTGTGGCCAGGCAGCTGTCGAGCGCAAATTACATCATTTAGGTTTTTGTTATGAATGTGTTATATATATATATATATATATATATATATATATATATATATATATATATATATATATATATATATATATATATATATAAGCGAAGAATTCAGAATGTCGTACATGCATGCTAATTGTGGTCTTTTAATTAAGATTGTGGCCAGGCAGCTGTAGAGCGCAAATTACATCCTTTAGGTTTTTGTTATGAATGTGTGTTATTAATTACGTTCTTGATATTGATAAATGGTGTGAAATCAGTGATTCTTAAGAATCGTGTAATATATTAGATATCGATATTCAATTGCGAGAAGACAGCGAAAAGTGTCTTCCAGAAGCAATATTTGATGTCACATGGATGATAAAATTCATACCAAGGAGCAGCTACGTAAAGCATTCATATTAATACTAGTTAATTAACCCAATTGATATGTTCAGGTCCATTGCCAACAATTAATACAATTAAGTAAACAAACATGGCAAATCATATCCACTCACATTGGGAGATTTTTTAGATGCCACATTACTTTATTTAATAATATATTAATTTGTGTGAGATGAATATAATACTAAATTTTGGTTATTGTATAAAT